>NC_090646.1:51529344-51881844 GCF_040937935.1 Hyperolius riggenbachi
GGGGGATTTGGGGAATAAGGGAAGGATATAGGTATACAGTCCATAGGAGTGTGGAGGATATAATGTATGGTATGGGGGGATGAGATATATAGTCCATAGGGGAGGGGGGTATAGGTATACAGTCCATAGGGGAGGGGAGTATGGGGGTATACAGTCCATGTGATATCATGTTCCTCTCAGTTGGTGGCAGGCAGCGATATATCGGACTGCTGTTTGCACAGTTTTTTTACTCTTCCCCCAGTAGGATGTAGAGTTTCCTCTCCTCATCTGTGGAGGTGAAATCTGGGATGTGGGCGGAGAGTCTCTGGAAGTGGGCGGTCCTCAGCAGGGCATATTTGCTGCAGTGTAGCAGGAAGTGGGCCTCATCCTCCAAAACCCCCTGGTCACATTGTCTGCACAGTCTCTCCTCTCGGGGCTTCCATGTCTGTCTGTGTCATCCTGTCTCTATCTCCAGGTTGTGGGCGCTCAGACGGTACAGGCTCAGGGCCTGTCTATCTTTGTGGTGGTGTAGCCTCTCCAGATATGGAGCCATTGTGTACTCCCTCTGTAGTGATTGGTAGATAGTGAGTTTTTGGGAGTTCTTTATGTCACTTCTCCATTCCTCTAGGTATCGGTCCTTGCAGCTTTCTATCATTCCTTTTATTTGGGCTTTTGTCAGCCTGTGTTGGTGGTCTTGGCTGGGCTGGCTGTTGACGCTTTGTTTCAAAGCGCGTGGTATGGCCTCCCCACTAGTGTTGGGCGAACACCTAGATGTTCGGGTTCGCGAACGTTCGCCGAACATCGCCGCAATGTTCGGGTGTTCGCGCCGAACTCCGAACATAATGGAAGTCAATGGGGACCCGAACTTTCGTGCTTTGTAAAGCTTCCTTACATGCTACATACCCCAAATTAGCAGGGTATGTGCACCTTGGGAGTGGGTACAAGAGGAAAAAAAATATTTGAAAAAGAGCTTATAGTTTTTGAGAAAATTGATTGTAAAGTTTCAAAGGAAAAACTGTCTTTTAAATGTGGAAAATGTCATGTTTCTTTGCACAGGTAACATGCTTTTTGTCGCCATGCAGTCATAAATGTAATACAGAGAAGAGGTTCCAGGAAAAGGGACCGGTAACTAGGGATGGTCGGAATGCTAATTTCCGATTCCGCGGTAAATCCGCATTCCGTCATGTACAGATTACCGATTCCGCATACCGCTACCAATTTCCGCATTCCAATGCGGAATTTCCGCCGGAAATCGCGGAAATTACGCCTGACTTTAACATCGATTTTCTCAAAAACTATAAGGTCTTTTTGAAAACTTTTTTTTGCAACTTGTTCAGAAGATTCGGTTTAATAAACCCTGAAAATTTGGTGTTTCTAGGACTTACGGGGGCTTTGCTATCAACTGCTAAAGTCGGCGGATTTTTACTGTAATGTAAAATGCAGAAAATAGGCAGATGCAGATTTTCTGCATTTTACATTACAGTAAAAATCTGCCGATTTTAGCAGTTAATAGCAAAGCCCCCTTATGTCCTAGAAACACCAAATTTTCAGGGTTTATTAAACCGAATCTTGTGAACAAGATGCAAAAAAAAGTTTTCAAAAAGACCTTATAGTTTTTGAGAAAATCGATGTTAAAGTCGGGTGGAATTTCCGCGATTTCCGGCGGAAATTTCCGCGATTTCCGGCGGAAATCCGCCTACAGCACTTGCATTGCCGATTTCCACATTCCGATGCGGAAATGCAATTTCCGATCGGAATTTCGGAATTTGCATTTCCGCGGAATCCGAATGAGCATCCCTACCGGTAACGCTAACCCAGCAGCAGCAGCACACGTGATGGAACAGGAGCAGGCGCAGGAGCAGAAGGCCATGCTTTTTGAGACACAACAACCCAGGCCTTGCATGAGGACAAGAAGCGTGCGGATAGCATGCTTTTTACCGCCATGCAGTCATAAATGTAATAAAGATAAGAGGTTCAATAAACAGGGACCGGGCGTCAACGCTAACCCAGCAGCAGCAGACGTGATGGAACAGGAGGAGGCGCAGGAGGAGAAGGCCACGCTTTCAGGTGCAACTCAGGCCTTGCATGAGGACAAAAAAATGTGTGCGCAAAGCAATGCAATGAGTAGTTTTCAGGACACAATGGGCTATTCGGAGGAGCTATTCCCACCCCCACAATCTTCTACCTGTGAAAGGTCAATGGAACAGCCACAAATGTTGTGCCCGGATTCACAACCTTTTTCTGTGGAAAATGCACCTCGCACTGAAATGCAAGGCGAGGCTGAGGATGAACATGACGTCAACAACTCAACATGACGCAAAATGGGGGCGGAACAGAAAGCTGCTTTCAATGTTTTGAAGGCCTTAATTGCCTCCGGTGGCCAGTTAGATGCATCATTCATCACACCCAAATCCCAGAGCAATGTGTGCAGGAATTTGAATCTCAGGAGGTGTACCGAGATCATCTGGACAAGTGACCAAGTGACAAGTGACAAAGTGACCAGTGACAAAATGACAAAGTGACAAAATGACAAAGTGACAAGTGACAAAGTGACAAGTGACAAAATGACAAAGTGACGAAGTGACAAAGTGAGAAGTGACAAGTGACAAAGTGACAAGTGACAAAATGACAAAGTGACAAGTGACAAAATGACAAAGTGACAAGTGACAAAGTGACAAAATGACAAAGTGACAAGTGACAAAGTGACCAGTAACAAAGTGACAACTGACAAAGTGACAAAATGACAAAGTGACAAAGTGACCAGTGACAAAGTGACAACTGAGAGGTTGTTCTGGGGAGCTCCACTGCACTCAGTCGCATATGAGGAGAGGTCTCGTCGGGACTGCTGATCCTCCTCAGCTTGCTCAAAGCCTTGAGGGTTCCTGAAGATCCTCTGCTTGTAGTTCGCCGGGGTTCAGCTTGGTGTCGGGGTCGGCGGCGTCCTCCTCACTCCAACGTGGCAGATCTTCTATTGAAGGAAAAAAAAAAACATTGTTAAAAGTCCAGTACCGCTTCTGAAGGACTCACCAAGAGATGCAGGAGCGCTTCAATCTAGCGCACCATCGCTCGCTGGGTGATGTCCCTGCCTACGCGCTGGAATTCTACGCTGCACATGCTAGCACGCTTTTGCGCAGTGCCGAGGCGCATTCCAGCAGCTAGTAGCTACCAAGCTTCTGTGGATCTGATTGGGCCACCATGTTGGATCTCTGCCAAGTCCTCCAAAATTTTGAGCAATCCACGTTGCGTGACTGAGCAGTGACAACTCTACAGTCAGCATTACAATACCACTGCTGTGTTTACTGAAGAAATCAATGTTGAAGATGGAAACCGCTGGCATGATGCAAGTGGGGGATTCTGAAGATGAAAACGATCAGCGTGATGATACCAACATCAGGCAACCTGCCTCAGGAAACGCTGGTCCCAGCTATGACAAAGAACAGGACGAGGAACAGCTGGAGTTGGAGCAGGAATTGGATGCCCCCACTGCCGAGGGACAGAGCGGTGCACGTTGGACTTCCACAATTTAGTGGGAAAGGACAGCAGAAGAGGAAGAAAGTGATGCTGGTGACGAATATGGTGCATCACAACAATCACAACGCTTACAAGAACATGAAGACAGAGGATTCTGGCAGGACTCTCTGGCACACATGGCTCAATTCATGCTAGACTGCATTGAACGCGGCCCGCGCATTATTCACTATTCATTATTATTCATTATTCTGGAATCTGGACAACACCAATTACTGGGTTTATACCCAGTTTATACAAACACAATGTTAAAAAACTGATTGAAGAAAGTGTCAGACAGGTCAAAAATGGAACAATTCCAGCAGGCCCTTGAGGATGGAGACTTTAGAGAGGAGATTGACATCCTCCTCCTTCTCTAGCCAGTTGTACGCCGACAGACTGACTTCAGCAAACCCAGGAGGACCAGGAGGGCAGCAAAGAACACAAGCTGCTGCTAGTGCCGAAAAGGGAATGGTATTGGCAGTGTCCTTGGAGTGGGAACATTTTCTGACACCCATGCAGCAGCCCACAGAACAGCAATCGGGCAGTTCCACGTCCTCCAACACCAATCGCCTGGAGAAGATGGTCAAGGTCCAGGACTACATGTCAGATGGCGTAGCTGTGTTGAACAATCCATCTGCAGACAGACGGTGAGTGTGACAGGCAGCACAGAAGGACCATGGCAACTCACTCATAGTACCACAGTTTGATAGTGCTGCCCAAAAAATTATATGGATCCGTGGACCCGGGCACTGCGGGCAGTACTGGGAAGTGGGAACGCAGATTTTAGTACCTAAACACACGATACAACATGTTTTCCGGGGTCGGACTCTGAGGCACATACAGATGGTCCCGATCATCATCCTCATCATACAACTCTTCTCCTGAGTCTGACCCACCCACCACCTCTGCCACCCCAACATCCCCAGACACAGACCCCTCATCGTCCTCAACATTAACTTGGGATGCTGGCCTGAGCCAGACCTCCTCCTCCACATCAGGCCCCATCATCTCCTCAATGGCAGCCCTCATTAATCGTTCTGGCGACGGACCGATGGACACAACATTCTCCTCCGGAGAGGGCTGCTGCTGACCACTGGCTGCTGGGGTGGATGTTATAGCTTGCGTGGGGCGTTGGCTGTTGCTGTTGTTGGGAGTGCTGCTCACAGCGGAGGTCTCTGAGGAACTCATGGTGAGCTCATATAGTGGTTGGCGGTGAGTGGAGTATTACTGATCCCAGCAATATACACACTGACTGGCAGAGTACGCAATGCTATATAGTCTGGCTGAGCGGTGTACACAGAGTGGCAGTACACACAATGCTATATAGTCTGGCTGAGCCGTGTACACAGAGTGGCAGTACACACAATGCTATATAGTCTGGCTGAGCGGTGTACACAGAGTGGCAGTACACACAATGCTATATAGTCTGGCTGAGCCGTGTACACAGAGTGTCAGTAAACAATGCTATATATAGCGTGGCTGAGCGAGGTACACAGTGGCAGTACACACAATGCTATATAGTCTGGCTGAGCGGTGTACACAGAGTGGAAGTACACACAATGCTATATAGTCTGGCTGAGCCGTGTACACAGAGTGTCAGTAAACAATGCTATATATAGCGTGGCTGAGCGAGGTACACAGTGGCAGTACACACAATGCTATATAGTCAGGCTGAGCCGTGTACACAGAGTGTCAGTAAACAATGGTATATAGTCTGGCTGAGCGGTGTACACAGAGTGTCAGTAAACAATGGTATATAGTCTGGCTGAGCGGTGTACACAGAGTGGCAGTAAACACAATGCTATATATAGCGTGGCTGAGCGAGGTGCACAGTGGCAGTACACACAATGCTATATAGTCAGGCTAAGCCGTGTACACAGAGTGTCAGAAAACACAATGCTATATATAGCGTGGCTGAGCGAGGTGCACAGTGGCAGTACACACAATGCTATATAGTCTGGCTGAGCCGTGTACACAGAGTGGCAGTAAACACAATGCTATATATAGCGTGGCTGAGCGAGGTACACAGTGGCAGTACACACAATGCTATATAGTCAGGCTAAGCCGTGTACACAGAGTGTCAGAAAACACAATGCTATATATAGCGTGGCTGAGCGAGGTGCACAGTGGCAGTACACACAATGCTATATAGCCAGGCTAAGCCGTGTACACAGAGTGTCAGAAAACACAATGCTATATATAGCGTGGCTGAGCGAGGTACACAGTGGCAGTAAACAATGCTATATATAGTGTGGCTGAGCGAGCGGTGTACTACTGTTCCCAGCAGCGACACACAATGACTGGGGGGGGCCCTGGCTAGCGTGGCTGGAGAGCGAACTACCCTGCCTGCCTACCCAAAGCTAAACCCACAGACAAATGGCGGAGATATGACGTGGTTCGGGTATTTATTTACCCGAACCACGTGACCGTTCGGCCAATCAGAGTGCGTTCGGGCCCGAACCACGTGACCCATTCGGCCAATCACAGCGCTAGCCGAACGTTCGGGGAATGTTCGGCCATGCGCTCTTAGTTCGGCCATGTGGCCGAACGGTTTGGCCGAGCACCGTCAGGTGTTCGGCCGAACTCGAACATCACCCGAACAGGGTGATGTTCTGCAGAACCCGAACAGTGGCGAACACTGTTCGCCCAACACTACTCCCCACCCTGGCTCAGTGAGGCTTTATGGTGGTAAGTGCTGGGGTTGCTGCTCTGTATATGCGCCCAGTATGAGAGCGCCCTCTGCTGGATAGTCAGCCATAGTGGGAATCTGCCTAGCTCTGCCCGGCAAGCTGAGTTCGAAGTGCTGCGATGGACTTGGAGAAGATACTTGCAGAACTCTAGATGGAAGATTTCTGTTGGGCTGGAGTCTCATTTTGATTGGTCAGGGTAGGTGACCGGGCCCCATACCTCACTGCTATAGAGCAGGATTGGGGTGATGATGCTGTTGAATACCTTTACCCAGACTCTCACCGGTGGTTTTAGGTGGTAAAGTTGCCTTCTGATGGCATAAAACATTCTGCAGGCTTTTTCCTTCAGGGCCTCTACTGCTGGTTTAACCTCCTGAGCGATAATCCCGAGCTGAGCTCGGGGTATATCGCGCAGGAGGATTTCTCAGGCCCTGGTGGGCCGATTTGCATAATTTTTTTTTGTCACACGCAGCTAGCAATTTGCTAGCTGCGTGTAACTTCCAATCGCCGCCGATCCGCCGCCGCTCGCCGTGCCGTGCAGCCCCCCCCCCCCCTCCCCGACACCTTGCACAGCCTGGCCAATCAGTGCCAGGCAGCGCTGAGGGGTGGATCGGGACTCCCTCCGACGTCACGACGTCCATGACGTCCATGACGTCATCCCGCCCCGTCGCCATGGCGACCGGGGAAGCCCAGCAGGAAATCCCGTTCTGAACGGGATTTCCTGCTTACTCTGATCGCCGAAGGCGATCGGAGTGGGTGGGGGGATGCCGCTGCGCTGCGGCTATCATGTAGCGAGCCCTGGGCTCGCTACATGATTTAAAAAATAAAAAATGTTAAAAAATAGTGCTGCGCCACCTCCTGGGCGATATAATTGTATCGCCCAGAGGGTTAAAGCTCCCCGTTTGGTTAATTTCCAGCCTCAGGTAGGTGTAACTGTTTGTGGTCTCCAGTGTGCAGCCATTTAATATAAATGAGGAGGTGGGCATTTTTAGATTTTTTCTCTGGAACACCATCACTTTTGTCTTCTTTGGGTTGATGGGCAGTGCCCATGTGGTGCAGAAACTCTCCAGTACTGCCAGGCTGTCCTGTAGGCCCCTTTCTGTTGGGGAGAGCAGCAGGAGATCATCTGCATACAGCAGGAACTTCACCTCGTGGTCATGCAAGAGGAGGCCTGGTGCTGGGGAGGATTCCAGGGCTACAGCCAGTTGGTTAATGAACATGTTAAAGAGCGTTGGGCTCAAACTGCAGCCCTGCCTGACTCCTCGACCCTGCTTGAAGAACGCACTTATTTTCCCGTCCACTTTCACAATGCATTGGTTCCCAGTATATGAACTCTTGATGACATCATAGATTCTACCTCCTATTCCACTCTCTAGGAGTCTTAGGAAAAGGCCTGGGTGCCACACCAAGTCAAACGCCTTCTTAAAATCCACAAAGCAAGTGTGTACTTTTCCTCATGAGCTGTGGACATGGGTCTTGATAAGGCTGTGCAGTGTGTAGATGTGGTTGGTTGTGCGGTGGTTTGGCATGAACCCAGCTTGGCTTTTGCTGAGTACGTCCTGCTGTGTGAGGAAGGAGAGGATCCTTTTATTGATGATGCTGTTAAACAGTTTCCCCAGTGTACTGCTGACACAGATTCCTCTGTAGTTTGCTGAATCGTATCTGTCCCCATTCTTGTAGATGGGTGTTATGAGGCCTTCACTCCAGGCCTGAGGAAAGGAGCCCGCACTCAGGATAAGGTTGAATAGTCTTGCGAGTTCCTCATGTATGTCCGGGGGGCTGTATTTGATCATCTCTGGCAGGATGCCATCGGTACCGCTAGCCTTCTTACATTTTTTCAGCTTTGTTCTTTCTCTTATTTCCTCCATTGTGATTGCCCTGAGACTGGAAGTGGCTGGCTTCTCTTTGTAGGAACCCATAGATGTCAGGTTTGTAGTAAGGGGACTCTGTTGGGGGGATGTATGCTGCACACAGGTACATGTCAGACTGAGAGGTGAGGATGGAGCTGTTTATTTTGATCCAGATGTGTCTGTCTCCTCGTTTGATTGCTTTGATGTGCTCTGTAAGCTCCTCCTTATACCAGATTAGTATGCCTCCTGAACGGCGGCCCTGTTTAATGTTCCTGTTTTTCTGGGTCGATATGGAGAATTCCAGGTACCCCATGGGTACGAAAGATTCATCCTCTGCCCGGGTCCATGTCTCCAGGAGGATTTGGATATCAATGTTTTCAAGTCTCTTTTTAAAGTCTGGATCATTTGTTTTGGATCCAAAAGCTGAGGCGTTCAGCCCTTGGATGTTCCAGCTACTGATGATAAGGGATGTCATTTTGAGTCGGTTTACCTTGTAATGAGCAGAAATTTTCATAGGACTCAGTATTTTCAGGGGGAGGGTGGACACTGTTGTGGGTGTCACCTCAATCTGCTTTTTATGTTGATAAGCAAAGTTCTGATTTCCGCCATGATGCTACCCTCTGTTGCTTTGTGTTGCCATTGTGGGGCAGGCGGTTTCCTACATGTTTGCCATGCTTGTGGGCTCTCTCTCTGGTGTTGGGACATTGTGGTTTGCTGTCTGATTGTTGAGTTAGGGCTTTCTTGGAGTCTCTGGGGGCTATTTAACACCATGTCCTTTAGTTCCTTTGCTAGGCAGTTGACTCCTTGTTTGATAAGGTGCTTGTTGTTGTACAGATGGTCGGTAGTGATTGTGGTATGCTGTGCCAGTTGTATGTCTGGTGAGGATCTGAGATGGGAGGCCAGCTCTGCATTGATCTGATTAATTGTCTGGTGAGGAATGTCTTTTCTTGGGAGCAGGGAAGAGAGGATAATCTTTGTGCTGGGGAATTTCTGCTGTGCCCTTTTAACCAGTGACAGTGAGTTGTGACAATTTGTATGTGATGGTTTCTTGGTCTGTGGTGTTTTCTTGTATAATGTCATTGGTGCCGGTGTGCAGGATGAGATGTTTTGGGTCGGTGAAATGAGGATCATTAATGACCTGTGTTACTTTTTCAATAGTTGAAGTGATGATTTTGATGGCATGCATCCCTGGAAAGAGTCTTCTTATGTCCAGGTATTTTCCATTAGAGTCTATAACCAGCACAATGTCAGGACTGCGATGTTTATAGGAGCGATTTGCTTGGTGTTTAGGCTTGGGCTGTGGGTTGTTGGATGAGGCTGTGTTGGCAGTATTTGGAGAGGGGGCTGGATGGCTGTGATTGTCACTGGTCTCTTGGGTGATTATTGCATCCTGTGTGTTGTGTGGAGCACTGTCTTTGGTCGGCATAGGTTTTGTGGGGGCCTTTGTGCTTTTTGTTGTCTCCTCTAACTTTTGTGGCTGTTTTAATATTTTTAATTTCCTGATCTCCTCTTTAAGTTGTGAGCTTTCCTCCTGTAGTTTTTGTAGGGAAATGTTTATATCATTCAAGGCTGCAGTGTGCTCAGCTTTCATCCTGGCTTTTTCTTCTCTCAGTTGATCATTTGCATTTTTCACACTTTGGCTGCTTTTTCTTTCTTCCCTGAAAAGGGTGAAGTGTCTTTCTAATTGGGACAGACAGTCTCTGAGAGTCTCCAGGGAGGGGTGTGAGAAGCCTGGTGTCTGGTCTCTGGAGAGGGGCTGTTTGTGTTGTTTTGGAGATTGGTCTTCAGCCTTCTCTCTGGGAACAGTCCTTGCAGATGATTTACGACCATTGTTTGTGTTGACAGAGTTTGTCTGGTTTTCTTTAAAGTTAATTGCAAGTCTTTCAATATCAGGATAAAGCTTTTCAAATATATTTAAGTAACGTTCTGCCCTCTGGATCAAGACACTGCCCAGTGGCGTACCTAGGGCATTTGCTGGGTATTAAAAGACACCCCCCCCCTTAAAAAATGGGCGTGGCCACAACCTGCGGCGTGCTTCGCGGCAAAAATGTGCGTGGTCATGACCGGATGAGGGCGGAGCTAACTGTAATTTAAAGTATTAGCTAGTATAGTTGCCCCAGTATAGCTAGTAGTTTCCCCCAGTATAGTTGCCCCCAGTGAAGCTAGTATAGTTGCCCCCAGTGAAACTAGTTGCCCCCAGTATAGCTAGTATAGTTTCCCCCAGTATAGCTGGTTTAGTTGCCCCAGTATAGCTGGTTTAGTTGCCCCAGTATAGCTAGTTTAGTTGCCCCCAGTATAGCTAGTATAGTTGCCCCCAGTATAGCTAGTATAGTTGCCTCCAGTATAGCTGCCTCCAGTATAGCTAGTATACCTGCCCTCAGTATAGCTAGTTTAGTTGCCCCCCAGTATAGCTAGTTTAGTTGCCCCCAGTATAGCTAGTTTAGTTGCCCCCAGTATAGCTGCCCCCAGTATAGCTAGTATACCTGCCCCCAGTATAGCTGCCCCCAGTATAGCTAGTATACCTGCCCCCAGTATAGCTAGTTTAGTTGCCCCCAGTATAGCTAGTTTAGTTGCCCCCAGTATAGCTGCCCCCAGTATAGCTGGTATAGTTGCCCCCAGTATAGCTGGTATAGTTGCCCCCAGTATAGCTGGTATAGTTGCCCCCAGTATAGCTGGTATAGTTGCCCCCAGTATAGCTGGTATAGTTGCCCCCAGTATAGATGGTATAGTTGCCCCCAGTATAGCTGGTATAGTTGCCCCCAGTATAGCTAGTTTAGTTGCCCCCAGTATAGCTAGTATAGTTGCCCCCCAGTATAGCTAGTTTAGTTGCCCCCAGTATAGCTGCCCCCAGTATAGCTAGTATACCTGCCCCAGTATAGCTGCCCCCAGTATAGCTAGTATACCTGCCCCCAGTATAGCTAGTTTAGTTGCCCCCAGTATAGCTGCCCCCAGTATAGTTTCCCCAAGTATAGCTGCCCCCAGTATAGCTGCCCCCAGTATAGCTGGTATAGTTGCCCCCAGTATAGCTGGTATAGTTGCCCCCAGTATAGCTGGTATAGTTGCCCCCAGTATAGCTGGTATAGTTGCCCCCAGTATAGTTGCCCCCAGTATAGCTGGTATAGTTGCCCCCAGTATAGCTGGTATAGTTGCCCCCAGTATAGCTGGTATAGTTGCCCCCAGTATAGCTGCCCCCAGTATAGCTAGTACAGTCCCCCCCCCCCCCCCCAGTAAAGATGCCAAGGAGGGGGAGAAGCAGCGCTAGAAGAAGGGGCAGTGGGGGCAGCGGTGGGGAGGGGGGAAATATCCCCCCTCCCTCACCTGGGACCCCTCCTTCTTCCTCTCTCTCCCCCTCCAGAATAGCTGCGACAAGTGCGGGGCGGCCGGAGGCGTATAGACAATTACTCACCTAATCTCCGCGTTCCCAGCGTCATGACGTTACAGGTCTCCGCCTCCAATGCCACCCACTGTGCTTCTAGTAATCAGGAAGCACAGTGGGCGGCATTGAAGACAGAGACCTGTGACGTCATGACGCTGCGCTCCACGCTTGGAACGCGGAAATCAGGTGAGTAATTGTTCATACGCCTCCGGCCGCCCCGCACTTGTCGCCGCTATTCTGGAGGGGGAGAGAGGCAGAAGGAGGGGTCCCAGGTGAGGGAGGGGGGGGGGAATATTTCCCCCCTCCCCACCGCTGCCCCCACTGCCCCTCCTTCTAGCCCTGCTTCTCCCTCCTGCTGTGCTGCTGTGGGGGGTCGTGGTGACACCCCCCTGGGTGTCTGACACCCGGTGCGCCCCGCCCCCCTGCGCACTATGGTAGGGACGCCACTGCCATTGTGGTATACAGTTACTGTAAGTGTAGTAACCTCTGGGTCCTCCTTGTCTTTTATTCTGATTTGTCTCCCATTCGTGATACCATTTTTTTAATGCTTTTTTCTAATTTTTCACAAATGGCAGTATGCCAGGCTTGGGTGTCATGTGTAAAAAATATCAGGTTTGTTCTTACTCTAGGGTTAGAGGAATAGTCAGCAAACAGTCTCTGGCACGCTTTTAGTTAGTTTCAATCTTTCTTCTTTCTTTGCATCATTGCTTTTATTGCCAGGAGAGTAAACAATCTCCCGAGTGCCAGACCGCCTGCTGCTAGATGTGCTGGGCTTATCTGCATCCTGGCTTGCCTTTTGATCTGCTGGCTCCAAGGTTTCCATTGTGAATCCCTTGATAAACTTTCTTATTTCTATAAGTAATATTCAGCAGGAATGCCCTTACCTTGTTTTCTGCAGGTTTGGTCAGTTCTGGGGTTACTCTCTGCTGGTGTTAAAATCTGTTGGTTGGCTGGAGCTGGCTACTGCTGCTTGTTGCTGTTCCTCTGAGTGACACAGCTTGTTTATCCTTTTATAGGTGGTTATCTTCTCCAGGCAGAGCATTTGCTTTTTAATCTTTAGTCTTTTTATTCTTTAGACTTCCATAGGCTCCTCTGGTTTCCATGTTATGTCTTGGTCTTGGCCGTGTCTTGGTTGTGTCCTTTGTGTCCATTCAGTTGCCCATTACAAGGTAAAATTGGTAAAGTTTCAGGAGCTCATGTTCAGTGCTGCCATTGTCTCTGGCTGCTTCTCTCTCTCTCTCCCTCTCCCTCCCTCTCCCTCTCCCTCCCTCTCCCTCTTCCTCTCTCTCCCTCTCTCTCCCTCTCTCTCTCCCTTTCTCTCCCTCCCCAGATAACCATTTAGCAGCCATAACCTATATACAGTCTTTGTGTATCCTCTGCTAGGTATGATTTCATTTGTGCACCTCGCATTATCATGGGCAAAACGGTTTCCATAGCCCTGTAAGAGAAAGTGTTATAAGGGCCCTGCCGTAACATAGATATTACGGTAGCTAAGACTACTCCTGGGCTTTTCTTGTGGTTGAAGAGATGAGTGAACTGTGACACCACACTTAAAAATAAAATAAAAACACAGCAAACAGAAAACAGAGAAGCTTCCCCATATTGGAGCATTGGATTTGGTAAAGTCTTAAGCCAATGTTTTGACACACCACACAGACCTGCACCCAGCATGTGTCTGTAACGGTTGGGTGTAGCAACTCAGATGTCTGATTATATGGTGATCTGCAGAATCACCAATAATACTGGTATAGCTACAAGGATGGTAAGTGTGTAGTGCTTGGTGCAACCGTAACTTCAATAGTTTAGCTGAACCTTACCAGAGGAGCTGGTAAGGTACTATCAGTACTGGAGACTGTATAGTTTGGATAGACCTTTCCAGAGGGGCTGGGAAGGCACCCACAGAAACAGTACAACAACAAGGAATCAGGAGAACCTCTCCAGAAGAGCTGGAGAACACTAGCGATAAAGATAACTGGATAGTTTGGCGAAGCCTTACCAGAGGAGCTGGTAAGGCACTATCAGTTAAGTGACAATCTAAGGAGAGCAGACCTTTCCAGAGGGGCTGGAAAGGTAATATCAAAAGTCGTGACTGTGTAGTTTCACTAAACCTTACCAGAGGAGCTGGCAAGGTACTATTAGTCACTAAAGGAGGAGTAGTGATACCACACCAGAGGGCTGGTGGTTAAAAATAGCACACCTCACCAGTGGTGAGGGCCCACTGGTGAGTAGAATGGTCAGACAGGCTAAGTTCGGCAACAGAGAGACAATATCAGTACAGAAATCGGAAGGCAGAAGAGTAATTAGTAATCAGGCAAGAGGTTCAGTAACTTTAGGCAGATAGGCAGAAGTACAGAATCAGTAAGCTAAAGCAAAGTCAGAGTATAGCCAGAGTCAAACACAGGTAATCAATAATATACAATAATCCTAGTCTTGGTGTGAAGTCCTTGGTTTCAACACCTGTATCTAGTCTAAGGTCTGATCGCTAACACGTAAGTATTCACGACAGCAGACTGAATGGCAAACGAAGGCTTATGAGGAAGCGGGAGACTCTCAGCCACTCCCACTTCGGATTTCCGCCAATCCGAGCAGTGAGAGTCATCCCTGACGTCAGCCGACCGGTAGGTCAGCTGACGCGCCTTCTGTTAGCATAAAGGTCCTGTCTCCGTGCACGCCCGTGCGAGACAGACCCCCTGTGAGCCGCAGACAAGACCGTTCCCGACGTACTAGACGCCGACGGAATGGAGAACACTTGAGAGCCAGGGAGGGAGGCGTCTGCAGACACCCCCTGCGTGTCAGCAGCCGCCGATTCACAAGTTGTTACAGTACCCCCCCCCCTCTAGTCGTGGACTCCGGACACGAACCACCCGGCCTATCTGGATGCGACCTATGAAACTCCTCTCTGAGTTCCTTGGCATGCATGCGAGAAGCTGGCACTCATGATCTCTCTTCGGCACCATACCCTCGCCAATGAACCAAGTACTGGACAGAGTTGCGCACCAGCCGAGAATCCAAAATCTGTTCTATCTCATACTCAGGCTCCCCATTCACTACCACAGGGAGGGGGGGGGGAGTGGAATCCACATACACAGCAGGCTTCAAAAGTGACACGTGAAACATCCAACCACCCCTGAAACTGGGTGGGAGTGACACTGACACCACATAGGAAACATTATTAATTTTCCTGGAAACAGGATATGGCCCTATAAATTTGGGGCCCAATTTAACAGAGGGCTGCCGTAACGACAGATGTCGAGTGGAAACCCACACCAAATCTCCTGGTGCGAATTCCAACTCCACTGAGCGTCTCTTGTCTGCTTGTTTTTTTCTGAATGGAAAAAGCCCTTTTTAAATTTTCTTTCACCCTTTTCCAGATTTCTCTCATGGTCCCTAGCCACTGTTCCAGAACTGGAATGGTGATGCCACCACCGGCAGTGGTGAGAATTTGGGTGATCTCCCCGTAACAATCTGGAAACGGGAGAACCCCGAAGCAGCACACCTCAAATTATTATGGGCGAACTCGGCATAGGGTAAAAATTTAACCCAATCGGTCTGGGCATCAGCCACATAACATCTGAGGAATTGTTCAAGAGACTGATTTACCCTTTCGGTCTGGCCGTTAGTCTGTGGGTGGTAGCCGGAGGAAAATGATAACTTCATCCCCAATTGATGGCAGAAGGCCTTCCAGAACCGGGAAATGAACTGGACTCCCCTATCTGACACCACATCTTCAGGAATTCCATGCAATCTGAAGATGTGGAGCATAAAAAGTTCTGCCAGTTCTTGTGCAGAGGGGAGTCTGTTCAAGGGGATGAAGTGGGCCATCTTACTAAACCTGTCGACCACCACCCATATGACTGTTTTACCCGCAGAGGCCGGTAGTTCGCCCACAAAATCCATGGACACATGGGTCCATGGCTGCTCGGGCACTAGGTGTGCCTGTAAAGTACCTGCAGGAGCCCGCCTAGATGTCTTGCTCCTGGCACAAACAGAGCAGCTCCCCACAAACTCTTTACAGTCAGAGACTATTGAGGGCCACCACCATACACAACGGTTCAATAACTCCTGTGTGTGAGCAATCCCAGGATGACCAGCATTCTTGTGAGCATGAAAAGCCTGAAGAATTTTAAACCTAAATTGGATGGGTACAAACAGAACCCCCTCTGGTTTCCCTTCTGGAATCTCCTGTTGGAATGGGGATAACATAGATGCCCAATCCATCCAGGCATCCTTCCCAGAGGGTTCTGAATCCTGCTCAACAGTTTCCTCCACTTGTAATTCGGTAGCCACGAGGGCAACCCGTTCCAGACAATGAACATGGCAGTATGGAGACCAGCTTAACAATTGTCTGGTACTCCAATCAATGTCAGGGGAATGCTTCTTTAGCCATGGCATACCCAGAATGACAGTGGAGGTGGACATATCAAGTACCAAAAACTGTATTTGTTCTTTATGTAAGACACCAATCTGACACAACAATACAGGAGTCTGAGTGATAGTGAATGGTAGTGGAGAGTCGTCCACGGCCGTAATCTTAATCTGCTGTCCCACAGAAGTCAAGGGAAACCCAAACTGGTTAGCACATTTTTTAGACATAACATTAACAGCGGAACCCGAATCTATAAAAGCTTGGGTAGAGTTAAATCTGTCCCTCCCAGGTGATAGAGCATGGGAGCAATAATCGTTTGTTATTTAGAGGTAAGACTGGATTGCCTAGGGTAGTACCTCCAGCTATTCCTAGGCGATAGATTTTTCCGCCTTCTTGGGACAAGCAGAAACCATATGCCCTTTATCAGCACAGTATAGACACAATTTTTCTAAACGCCTTCTATTTCCCTCGACCTCTGAAAGCTTGGCATGCCCAATCTGCATTGGCTCGTCAGTGGATGGAGGGGAAGGTGTAGGAGCTGAGAACGTACAGGAAGAAAATCTCCCTGGGGCCTTAGCCCGAGTTTGCTTTTGATAGCGAACTCGCCTATCAATTTTAATGGCCAAAGATATGGCCTCATCCAAAGATTTAGGTTCTGGATGACCCAACATGAGGTCAGCTATGGCATCAGATAACCCTGATAAGAAGCAATCTAAAAGTGTGAACTGCCCCCACCTGGCCGACACTGCCCACCTCCTGAACTCAGCTGCGTAGGTTTCAACGGGATTGTGTCCCTGCCTGAGGGTCTTTAATTTCCTCTCTGATGTCACTGCCAAATCAGGGTCGTTGTATATTACTGCCATAGCTTTGAAGAAATCTGCCACTCAGGCCAAGGCCTCATTCCCCTGAGGGAGACTGTAGGCCCAGGACTGTGAATCGCCTGACAGTAAAGTCTTAATGAAAGTAACTCTCTGCCTCTCGGTACCTGAAGTAATGGGCCGTAGCTCAAAATATGATAAACATCGGTTCTTAAAATTATGAAAATCGGAACGATGCCCCGAGAATCTCTCAGGAGGGGGCATCCTGGGTTCGATCACAGAAGGGGGTGACACTTGTGCATTAGGGTCTATTAAGCGTTTAACTGACTCGACTAGCTGACCAATCTGAGTCTGCTGTACGTTAACCGTTTTGATAAGCTCGTTAAGGGTAGTGGCCAACACATCAACCCAATTGCACAGTGTCTCCATATTTTTTCTGGTCTGCTGTTCTGTAACGGTTGGGTGTAGCAACTCAGATGTCTGATTATATGGTGATTTGCAGAATCACCAATAATGCAGATGCTATACCTGATTATGTGGTGATCTGCAAAATCACCAATAATACTGGTATAGCTACAAGGATGCTAAGTGTGTAGTGCTTGGTGCAACCGTAACTTCAATAGTTTAGCTGAACCTTACCAGAGGAGCTGGTAAGGTACTATCAGTACTGGAGACTGTATAGTTTGGATAGACCTTTCCAGAGGGGGCTGGGAAGGCACCCACAGAAACAGTACAACAACAAGGAATCAGGAGAACCTCTCCAGAAGAGCTGGAGAACACTAGCAATAAAGATAACTGGATAGTTTGGCGAAGCCTTACCAGAGGAGCTGGTAAGGCACTATCAGTTAAGTGACAATCTAAGGAGAGCAGATCTTTCCAGAGGGGCTGGAAAGTTAAAGCGGAATATAACCCTGCATTTCAACTTTGCTCTAAAGCATTATTTACAGTATATTATACAACCAGCATTTTTTTTTTTACTAGACCAGCATTGGAAGGGTTACACAGTGCTTTAAAGTTCCTGGAGAATTCTGCAGATGCATCCGAAGCTGACATAGGTACATTTTGTTTACATAAATGTATCTAAGTGTTGAATGTGACTCATCTCTCTGACTGAGGAGCTGGAGAACAGCCAAAGAGTGTGTAACATTTATACCTTGTTAAATTCTAATTAGTTAAAATGTATTTATCTGAACTTCTGCATATCTCTCCACGTTAACTTTAAACCTCTGTGTTTAACCCTTCCAATGCTGGTCTAGTAAAAAAAAAATGCTGGTTGCATATAATATGCTGTAAATAATGTTTTAGAGCAAAGTTGAAATGCAGGGTTATATTCCGCTTTAATAGCAAAAGTCGTGACTGTGTAGTTTCACTAAACCTTACCAGAGGAGCTGGCAAGGTACTATTAGTCACTAAAGAAGGAGTAGTGATACCACACCAGAGGGCTGGTGGTTAAATAGCACACCTCACCAGTGGCAAGGGCCCACTGGTGAGTAGAATGGTCAGACAGGCTAAGTTCGGCAACAGAGAGACAGTATCAGTACAGAAATCGGAAGGCAGAAGAGTAATCAGTAATCAGGCAAGAGGTTCAGTAACTTTAGGCAGATAGGCAGAAATACAGAATCAGTAAGCTAAAGCAAAGTCAGAGTATAGCCAGAGTCAAACACAGGTAATCAATAATATACAATAATCCTAGTCTTGGTGTGAAGTCCTTGGTTTCAATACCTGGATCTAATCTAAGGTCTGAGCGCTAACACGTAAGTATTCACGACAGCAGACACCGACTGAATGGCAAACGAAGGCTTATGAGGAAGTGGGAGACTCTCAGCCACTCCCACCTCGGATTTCTGCCAATCCGAGCGGTGTGAGTCATCCCTGACGTCAGCCGACCGGCAGGTCAGCTGACGCGCCTTCTGTTAGCATAAAGATCCTGTCTCCGCGCGACAGACCCCCTGTGAGCTGCAGACAAGACCGTTCCCGGCGTACTAGACGCCGACAGAATGGAGAACACTTGAGAGCCAGGGAGGGAGGCGGCTGCAGACACCCCCTGCGTGTCAGCAGCCGCCGATTCACAAGTTGTTACAGTGTCTCGTATGACTGTCTATATGATCACTCACCACACAGCCCTGCACCCGGCATGTGTCTCATATGACTGTCTATAAGTAAGCTTTAGGTTAGCAGGAATGGTTTCATGGCCACCTAGCTTTTCATCCTTCCCACCCTTGCCCTGGAATCTTCTAGACTTCAAAATGCTGTCCTTTGTTGTGTGTGTGGTTGTTGGTATGGTGGTGAGCATAGCTGCCCTCCACGCAGTCGGACCTGGGTTCAATTCCCAGCCAAAGTATGTGAGCTTGCTTTTGACATACTACAAATGTCTGCAAGAAAAATCCCTGCAAAACCAGAGGGAGAGAGAGAGAGAGAGAGAGAGAGAGAGAGAGAGAGAGAGAGAGAGAGAGAGAGAGAGAGAGAGAGAGAGGGGGGGGGGGTGTTATGTTTTTCGCTTCTAAAACGGGATAAGGAGCCTTGAAAAGACCATTTCCGGTTTTCAATTCGGGTATCCGGATCCGGCCAGATACTACAGATACTAGGGTCAGATACTCTAATTCTGTTCGGTTATAAAAATGTCAAATTCGGATATCCGAATCGGATCCAGATATCTAGTTACCCGGATCCGGGCAGGTATTAAAAAGTACTACCCGAGCATCCCTGCTTATTAACACACAATTTTGTCTATTTCCTAATGAAAAAAATATCTTAACATATATACTGTATATTGTCAGTAATACAATTAAAAATATGAGTATAGAAACTTATTTAGAAGAAACTTATTTTTTTTTTAATCAATTTTTTTTAAGGTTCCCATTAATGTTTAAAAAAGTACAAATGACAGTATTCTGACTGTAATATAAAGTTAACAATTCCTATCACCCCCAGAATGCTGGAAAAAATGCTCTCAGCTTTGTGTGTGGTCTTCATGTTTTCTTCTCTTCTCACTCTTTAGAATAAAGACTATTCAATCATCACAATTAAAGTTAATGTAGCCACCGATTCTTACAAGTTTGAGTGGAGGTGGAGGACACTCATGGGACATTGACTTGCTTAACACCAGTTGGCCACTTGGGCAGAGCATGGCTAGAGACAGCGGCAGCGGTGAGTATCCCCAGGACCTCCTGTATTGTTCAACAGGTGGGTTAGAGACAGTGCACTGAGCAACACAGAAGACATCATCTGGACATGTGAGTTGTGTATGTTTAGGCTTGCCAGCAAAGATATGGTTTTTGTTGGAACTGTGACCACGGTATGTCTTGGCAAATAGATTTGATTTCTCACAGGTAAACATGCAGAATGATACAGAGGACTACAAGGTAGGGGAGTGTAAGCCCTTGGGTCTGATAAGTCTTATGAGCAATGTTTCATTCAAACAACTGAGAGAGCCTTCCCACAAGGCATTCCAGTTATTTTTTACAGTGTAGGTGCAATATTTGTGGGATCAATGAATTCTAGAGGTGTGTTATGTATGCAGGGGCTTTAATACACTTTATTAAAAACAGTAGGTTTCATGCAATGTCTTAAATTGATGTATATACTGTGTTATGCACAGAAGTTGTTGATTTTTGGTGTTGTTTGGTTTATTCAATAGTACTAGTGGGTGTTGACTGTAAAGTTTTGTTTGCCACTTTACAGCTTTATTGATAATTTTGATTGTGTTTGGGCCATTTTATTATGAATGCTCATTCGGATTTGGCGGATTTCAAATTTCTGCATTTCTGATCGGAAATCTGCATTTTCAATCGGAACTTGAAAATTGAAAAACAGAACTCGGAGATCGGATTGTGAATCAGAGTCCATCTGTGTCATCGACCATGCCTGCTACTGTAGCTTAGTAAGATGGAACCCTACACTGTCCAGCTCAGCCATCCCTGTAGTAGTGATCATCACAATGTTCTAATTTCGCTTCCATGACGTTTTGTGTAAACATTCAGTTATGATTACATGTAATTCACGAAGTACAGTTGTACATTTTATTTGTTACATGGAATTACTATATTTTTCAGCATAATAGACACTCCTGACTTTAAGACACACCCAGGTTTAGAGGGCAAAAACCAGGGGAAAAATATATTCTATACCTGGTGCGTCCATGGTCCATGAGCATCTTGTTCTCCCCCAATTATTGTTCATTCCTGTATCCCCCATGTGTCCTCCTGTGTCCACCATGTGTCCTTCTGTGTCCCCTTCTGTCCCCCATGGCTGACCTTTCCCCATGTGTGCTCTTTGTCCCCATGTGTCCCTGTCTGTCCCCCATGTGCGCCCTTCTGTCCTCCATGTGTGCCCTTCTGTGCCCCATGTGTGCCCTTCTGTCCCTGCATCTCCTCTGCTGCCCCTTCTGTGTCCTCCTCCACTCCCCCTGAATAAATTTAAGGTGCTAGTGTGTCTCTAACCCAATGAGGTGTGGAGGAGAACACAGTGAGGGCAGCGGAGGAGACACATGGAGACTATACGGAGTTTCCAACATTGCGTCGGGTCGTTGGTTTGCGTCGGTGGGCATTCATATTTTGGGGACTCCTTGATATGACATATAAGACGCAGTGACTACCCCCCCCCCCCCATTTTTTGGAGGGTAAAAATAGCATCTTATATGCTAAAAGATACAGTATGTAAAATGTGCAAAGCCCACTTATATGATATTGTCAAAAAATGTATTAGGTATGTTAGGAGAAATAGTGGGAACAAGTAAAAGAAATCAAAGTGACCTTGTAGTTTTTGAGATTTTTTTTTTTCAAAGTTGCTGGTTTAGCCAGAATTTGCATCCCAGACCACGTAGGGCTCCACCTCCTAAGCTATACAAGCCCATATAGTCCATGATGTGTGGGGGCTCTGGTATAGAGGGTCTGCAATGACTTTCCTTCTCTCCCAGAGCCCTTTTCCAATACGTGTACAAGAGATTCATACCCACCACCAGTAACCAGGAGAATGTGGGGGCCCTGGGGTGTTCATTGGGGAAATACTTTAATCCCTTTTAACAAGGTGGCCTCCCAGATGGTAAATTTCTTACCTCTGGTTCCTCGGAGTAGGTGGAGGCCCAGGGGGGTAATTATGGAATCCGGGAGTCTCCTTTAACAATTTTTAATGGATACCATTGGTCTGTGTATAAACTAAAGAAAACCCTACATGGCAAATTTAAAGAAAATTTTACTGGTGTTCCCAAGTAGTGCAGTGCGGCGGGTCAGAAGTAAGTATTGGGGGTTAGCATTGCGGACAGTGTAGGTGGCACAGGGATGCTAGGGGTGGTGTGGGTGCCAGCGAAGGTTGGAGGCTATGTGTGCCAGTGGGGGGGGGGGGGAGTTATGCATGTTGGCAGGTGAGAGCAATGGCAGCAATGGCCCATATGCAATTTACTTTTTGCTCCTGAGTTTTTTGGGTGATTAAGTTATTGAGTGATTTCCTTTATATAGTCAAACCTAATGTGTACTACTCCAGTTGTAATTAAAATGATCTGATACAGAATCAATGTCTTAACTTGCAAAGAATGGTTATTTAATAAGTGACTCTCCTTTAATTCATTATAGACCTTAGATATACATTAAAGCATTTAGGAAAGAATATACAGCCCAGTATTCCACTAGTCTTAGTGCAGGTAAAAATAATAACTCATTCAGTATTCCACCTTCAATAAAAAAAGCAAAAAATGCAAGTTTTTACCTACAACAAGTGTTTATGAAATAAATGTCTTTTGTCATTCATTTCAGGCCTCAGCAATATAATGTAGCATTTCGGGAAGAATATGCAGCCCAGTATTCCAATACTTGAGGCCAGTATAGCAAATATCTCCACAATGACCATTTGTTTCCCCTTACTGCTCAGGTAGGCCGGGATGGCACCAATCCAGACACTGCAGAACACCAGCATGCTGAAGGTTATGTATTTGGCCTCATTAAATATGTCAGGTAATGTCCTCACCATGAAGGCCAGAACAAAACTCACAGCGGCCAGAAGTCCCATATAACCAAACATAATATAAAAAGCCAGAACAGAGCCTTCATTACACTGAACGATGGTCTTCCCAGGAAAAGAGTGCATGTCATACTCTACAAATGGAGGAGAAACTGATAGCCAAAGAATTATAGTGACAGTCTGAACAGATGAACACACTAAGACCACTATAATAAGCAACTTGACTCCTAAATACTTCCTCCACAATGAACCAGGTTTGGTGGCTTTGAAGGCAATGCAAACCATGATAGTCTTGGCCAAAACTGATGATAGAACAATAGTGAAGGAGATCCCAAAGATTACTTGGCGTAGCAAGCAAGTTATCTCAACTGGACAACCAAGGAAAAGAAATATGCTTGTCATACTCAGCACAAGACATAGGAGGATAACAAAGCTGAGGTTCCGATTGTTAGCAGTGACTATGGGAGTGTCCCTAAATATAACAAATAACCCAGTTATTATGACTGAGACCCCTGAAAAAAATAGGGAACCGACAATATAAAATATAGCTACATTGTCCTGATAAGATAGAAACTCCTGAAGTCTGGGAACACATTTCGTTTTTGCTTCGTTTGTCCACTCATCATCAGGACATTTCTGGCAATTCTGAGTGTCTGAAATGGAAGAGAAGACATGTTAGGAATAACATTAAAAAAATATGTTGTGATTGTATACCTGCTTGATTTATTGCCAATAACTTGACAAGTATATAAAATCATTTGTTTATCTATATTTCAAAGGGTAGCCTTAGGGCCCTTCCTCTCCAACCCTGTACCACTAAAATATGGTGTACCTCAGGGCGCAATATTATGCCCTTTTCACCATATACATGCTGCCACTTGGAGAAATCATACAAAAACATGGCCTGACATATCATTGCTATGCTGATGACACCCAGCTATATTTGTCATTCAAACCTGGCGTCACAGACTCTACTCCACAAATAAATGCATGCTTAGCTGAGCTTCAGGAGTGGATGAATAATAATTGGCTAAAACTTAATGCTGACAAAACTGAGGTTCTTGTTATCGAGGGCCAGGGCTCAACAGCAAAGCAGCCCAAGTCTCAACCAACACCGCTAAGGATAGGGAGCTCAGACCTGAACAACTCAGACTGTGTGCGCAGCCTGGGAGTACTGATTGATGGGAAATTAAGCTTCAGGAATCAAATCTCAGCTGTTGTGAAACATTCATTCTTTCATGTAAGGAATATTTCAAGGATTAAACACCTAATTCCTTCAGAGGATCTTCCAACCCTAGTTCATGCCTTCTTCACATCAAGGTTAGACTTCTGCAATGTCCTCTACACAGGCCTGCATAAGAAAGACTTACGCCACCTGCAATTAGTACAGAATGCCGCTGCAAGGCTGTTAATGAGCCAACCCTGCCATTGCCACATAACACCAACCCTGTGCTCACTCCACTGGCTACCGATAAAATGGAGAATTCTGTTTAAGATTGGCTTACTGACATTCAAATCCTTGCACAATCTGGGCCCTGGATACCTGAAGGACTTGTTGCAACTGCATCACACCCCCCACAATCTTAGATCAAAAGGACGTAACACCTTGGTCACCCCCAGAGTCCACCTCAAAACCTTTGGAGACAGAGCCTTTTGTCATGCTGCCCCTACACTTTGGAACTCCCTGCCACACCCAATCAGGACATCTCCATCCCTGGAAGCATTTAAGTCTAAACTGAAAACCTACCTCTTCAGTCTGGCATTCATGAACATCTGACTATCTCCTCTGTAACACAACCCAGTCTGTATTAATCTGAGACAGAACTATGCGCTTTGAGTCCTATGGGAAAAAAGCGCTGTACAAATGTTATTGTATTGTTATTGTATTATTTCAGATAAACTGTTATTCTATCCTGAGTAAACAACAAATGAACAGTAAATCACCCCTACTCCTCCAGTCCCTCCAGTTCATGGATATTCATGACCTCGCTCTGGCCTGGCTCTCATTCTACCTCTCCAACTGCACCTTCATGACCTCCTTCAGTGAGTCCGCATCCACCCCCAACCACCTCTCGGTAGGAGTCCCCCAAGGCTCGGTCCTTGGCCCCCTACCGTTATCCCTATACACATCCTCCATTGGCAAGGTTATCTTCTCAATGGGTTTTAACTATCATCTGTATGCAAATGACACCCAGACATAATTATCATCTGTATGCAAATGACACCCAGACCTACCTCCACACCCCTGACCTATCCACCACTACCACAGACAAGGTCTCCTCCTACCTATCAGCCATCTCCTCCTGTATGTCCACTAGGTTACTGAAACTAAAGCTGGACAAAACGGAATTTATGATCTTACCACCCCGGCTATCCCTGACCCTCCCAAATGTAAATGTTACTGTTAACCACACTACCATTAGTCCTACCTCTCACGCCCGATTTCTGGGTGTCATCCTGGACTCTGCACTCTCCTTCACCCCCCAAATCCAAAGCCTCACAAAGTCCTGCAACTTCCACCTCCATAACATCTACAAGATCCGCCCTTTCCTGACCTCTGTCCCTAGCAAACTCATCATCCATGCCCTCATAATTTCCAGCCTTGACTACTGCAGTGCTCCTCTGTCTGGTCTCCCTATGACCCGAATTGCCCCGCTGCAGTCCGTCATGAATGCGGCAGTCAGAATTGTCCACTTCTTCTTTTGTTCCACCACGGCAGCTCCCCTCTGTGAATCCCTCCACTGGCTTCTTATCCAGTCCAGAATCAGATTCAAGATACTGTATCTGGCCTACAAATCTGTCCATAAAACCTGCCCATCTACATTTCCAATCGTACCCAGAGGTACACACCTAGCCACTCACTCTGCTCCTCCAATAAACGTTTCCTAACTGCCCCCTGCATCACCCAATCCCATGAACACCTCCAAGACTTCTCAAGAGCTGCTCCAACACTATGGAACTCCCTACCTCCCCCCATTAGGGTTTACCCCTCCTTCAACATCTTCAAGAAGGCCCTCAAAACTTACCTTTTCACTCTGGCCTACCCCCCTCACTAGTGCTCTAAACCTCCAGCTGAACTCTGGTCCCCTACCTTTCGTGTCCCTACCTCTCCCTCTAGAATTTAAGCCTTCGGCAGGGTCCTCCTACTTATGTCTCCTACCTGTTCATGCACCTCCACTACCATACACCAATCCTATGGATCTGAGTTAACTCAACTTGCCTAATCTCCATGCTCTCATCCAGTGACTGACTAAGCATTACCTTGAACTCATACTGTGCTGTGCGATCTGGTTTTCATGTATTCCTGTATGCTCTTATTGCTGTATGTCACCCCTAAAAATTGTCTACAACCTTAACTAATGTCCAACACTGCGTAATATGTTGGCGCTTTATAAATGCAATAAATAAATAAATAGACAAGTTCACTTTTTGAAGACAGGTTGAATAAGATATAACATGTGACAGCACTACGTCATTTATTTTGGAACAGTTTTTATTAAAACAAATTGTTTTATATCATTTTGCAGCCAACTATGGCTTTTTAACAGTGGTAAAAATATCAAACCAAGCTTGGTTGAGAGTATGACATCATACTACTATGTGGTGTACACAAGTTTCCACTTAATGCAAACAGGAGATATATTTACTGCCAGTGTAGTTGTGGAAAGTGCACCACCAATTTGTTACTAAATGAGGCACATGTGGTATCATTTTAACCATGATGAGCTGTAGAATACATGTTGGTGTGTCTTAAAGCTTGGACCCATGTCACATAAAAAAATAAGAAGGGACAAACTCAATCAAAACATAAAAAGTAATTTTCAAAATTATGATCAAACTTAGGAAAGTTTTAGGAAAACTATACAAGACATATGTGGTAACATTTTAACTGTGATAAGTAGTAGAAAGTGTTTTAGGGTTGAGGCCTATGTCTTGTGTATTCTTTTTAGTGACAAACTGGATCAAAAGCAATGCCATTTTAAAATAAAAAAAAACAACTTGTAAATTGAGAACAAAGTGACAGAATATAAAAGAAAATACATATGTTGTTACCTTAGTAATTTGTCTTTTTAAATATGTATGCCATAGGAGTATATTACTATTATTTTTGCAAATTAGATTTTATAATCATCTATGGTGTAGAATGAGAAATCAAAAAGCAAAAAACTAAAAATAGACACCTATATTTCCAAATGCAATATTGTCACCATACATTGTACTAAGAACATAATCTAAACATTGCAATAACCAGGATGAATGTGTGGGTTTAACTTATAGTTAGCACAGTTTATTGTAAAGCTATAATGAATGTAAATGGAGAAATAGTGTTTTTTCTACTTTTTCTCTTATTTTCCCTTTAAAATGCATACACAGTACGGTAATTACTAAACAAAAAATATCAGCCACTAAAAGCCTAGTTTGTCCTGAAAAAAATAAATATAGAAATCATTTAAGTGTGATAAGTAGTAATAAAGTTATTGGCGAATGAATGGGAGCAGCTCTAATATGTGAAAATTGCTTGTGGGCTGAAGTGTAATATCTCTGTTTGTGTCCCAGGTGCAATGCTTACCTAGAAGTCCACTGAAGCAGGAAGTAATATGTCAGTCATCCCAGTGCCTGTTGGTGTAATGCAGTGACTCTTTAGGTTTTCTTTAAAAGACACCTGAAGTGAGATGGATATGTATTTCCTTTTAAACAATACTAGTTGCCCGGCAATCTGCTGATCTATTTGGCTGAATAGAGTATGTATACAGCTAATCCAATCACAGATTGGATTATAGAAATAGAAAATCACAACTTTTAATAAGTATGTTTTTGGGATTCCAGATTATTATTGAAAAATCCAGCACAGGGATTAGGGATGCTCATTCAGATTCTGTGTAATTGAAATTTCCACATTTCCATTTGGAAATCAGCATCAGCATCAGTAAATTGGAAAATAGAAATCAGAAAATGGAAATTAGTTTCATGAGTTAATATTGAGTTTCAGAGTATTTTCTATTGAATCCAATGGCACAAAGTTTTCCCGTTAATTGCAGAGACTCCATATAAGAAACAGTGAATAACAGCCCAAGGACATGTGGTTACTGCTATACTGCCAAGGTAATTTTATCACTGCTACAGATTTAAAGGGACTCCGGCCGGCGTGGTGACGCGAGGCAGCCGTAGTGATGACGCATCGCGTCAATAACCGGGAAGAGCCGGCCGACACCAGGCCCGGGTGTCGCCGGGTAACGCGGATAATGGGGGGCGGCGGAGGCTGAATGAGAAGAGCCAGGAGGACGCTGCGGGACCTCGCTGCCTACAGTGAGCTGGAAGAAGCCCCAGGTAAGTGTATTCTTTTAAATTTGGGCACTCCTTGGAGTCCCTTTAAAGAAGAGCTGTCAGCCTTACTATCTCAGAAAAAAAAAAACAATTATGTAAGTAGGTAAATACTTACTCTACTTACATAACATATGTACTGCACTGTCCACATTATGATTCCTGTGAAGTTTACAAAGGAAAAGTAGAGAATCCTATTCTAGACAGTTTCCATATTTACTGTGGCTATTTTGAAGCCAGTCCTGATGTAATATCCGCCCTTAGTCTCCTCTGCCTGATTTGTCCGCCCTCCACTATAGAAAGTGCATTGTTTTAGCCTGAGAAATTTTGGGTAATCAGAGAGGAACAGAGGTGTGGGAGGGGAAAACAGGAGGGAAAGAGGCTTCAGCCAATCAGGCTGCATTATTTAAGTCTGAGGAGAAGTAGAGATGCAAAAAAAGACAACCCAGCATGCCCTGCAACTTCTCTTTTGTGTACCAAATTTTCTGTGTACCAAATAAGAGTCATGTAAACTGGGGAATGATTATTTATCAACAAGAAAAGTAATAGTGATTTTAACTTTTGGATTGCCTGATTAGCATCCTTATTACTTGTTTACCAGATACAAATAAAGAATTGATTTTTGATTTGATGCCCAACAGTTACTCTTTAAAGGCTCAATAATTATGTTAGTGGCTGTACCATTGAAATAGCGGCTAATTTGCTGCAATACTTTTTCATAGCAGCTGTACTATTAACTTAGTGGCTATTTGGCTGCTACTTCTGTTAAACAGCTGTACCATCTAAATAGTGACTATTTAAATGCAAAACTTCTGTTATGTATAGTGGCCTTAAAATCTACATAGGAACTATTTGGCTACAATAGTCTATAATTACATCTTGTGCTGCGAACAATGGTTAGCGGCAGTGTTAGTGTTAGGTGGTGGGGTGGTTAGTGTTAGGCATAGATGGGGGAGGTTACATAGTTACATAGTTACTTTGGTTGAAAAAAGACATACGTCCATCGAGTTCAACCAGTACAAAGTACAACTCCAGCCTGCTCCCTCACATATCCCTGTTGATCATAAAATCCCTGGATTAACATCATTGGCATTACCTAGTAATTGTAGCCATGGATGTCATTCAACGCAAGGAAAGCATCTAAGCCCCCTTTAAATGCAGGTATAGAGTTTGCCATAACGACTTCCTGTGGCAATGCATTCCACATCTTAATCACTCTTACTGTAAAGAACCCTTTCCTAAATAAATGGCTAAAACGTTTTTCCTCCATGCGCAGATCATGTCCTCTAGTCCTTTGAGAAGGCCTAGGGACAAAAAGCTCATCCGCCAAGCTATTATATTGCCCTCTGATGTATTTATACATGTTAATTAGATCTCCTCTAAGGCGTCTTTTCTCTAGACTAAATAAACCCAGTTTATCTAACCTTTCTTGGTAAGTGAGACCTTCCATCCCACGTATCAATTTTGTTGCTCGTCTCTGCACCTGCTCTAAAACTGCAATATCTTTTTTGTAATGTGGTGCCCAGAACTGAATTCCATATTCCAGATGTGGCCTTACTAGAGAGTTAAACAGGGGCAATATTATGCTAGCATCTCGAGTTTTTATTTCCCTTTTAATGCATCCCAAAATTTTGTTAGCTTTAGCTGCAGCGGCTTGGCATTGAGTACGATTATTTAACTTGTTGTCGATGAGTACTCCTAAGTCCTTCTCCAAGTTTGATGTCCCCAACTGTATCCCATTTATTTTGTATGGTGTTAGACCATTGGTACGACCAAAATGCATGACTTTACATTTGTCAACATTGAATTTCATCTGCCATGTATGTGCCCATATAGCCATCCTATCCAGATCCTGTTGCAATATAACACTATCTTCCTTAGAGTTGATGATTCTGCACAATTTTGTATCATCTGCAAAAATAGCAACATTGCTCACTACTGTATCCACTAGGTCATTAATAAATAAATTGAAGAGCACTGGACCCAGTACAGACCCCTGTGGGACCCCACTGCTAACAGTCTCCCATTTTGAGTATGATCCATTGACCACAACTCTTTGTTTTCTGTCCATTAGCCAGTTCCCTATCCAAGCACACAGACTCTTCCCCAGTCCTTGCATCCTCATCTTTTGCACCAGACTTTTGTGGGGAACAGTGTCGAATGCCTTAGCAAAGTCTAAGTATATCACATCTACAGCATTCCCAATATCCATATTAGCATTCACTACCTCATAAAAGCTGAGCATGTTAGTCAAACAGGACCTGTCTTTAGTAAACCCATGTTGATGCTGAGAAATAAGATTATTTTCTACTATGAAGTCATGTATAGTATCTCTTAGTAACCCCTCAAATAGTTTGCATACAACTGATGTTAAGCTTACAGGTCTATAATTTCCTGGATCTGATTTTTTGCCCTTCTTAAATAATGGGAAAACGTGGGCTGTACGCCAATCCACTGGGACTCTGCCAGTTGCAAGAGAGTCACAAAAGATAAGATAAAGGGGTTTATCTATAACTGAACTTAATTCCCTTAGGACCCGAGGATGCATGCCATCCGGGCCAGGTGCCTTGTCTATTTTTAATTTATTTAGTCTTGCCTTTACTTCTTCCTGCGTTAAGTATTTAATATTACAGTTAGAAGATTGAGACTCTTCCGCCTCTGTAATTTGCAACAGTGCTGTTTCCTTTGTAAAGACAGAAGCAAAGAAAGCATTTAATAACTCTGCCTTACCTTGGTCATCCACCATTGAGTTCCCACCCTCATCCTTTAGGAGTCCTATACAGTCAACCTTTCTTTTTTTAGAGTTGATGTACTTGTAAAACTTTTTTGGGTTAGATTTGATATCCCTAGCGATTTGATTTTCAGCTTCGATCTTTGCCAGCCTAATTTCTTTTTTACAATTTTTATTGCACTCCTTATAATTGCTTAGTGCAGCCTCGGTCCCCTCCTGTTTTAGGACCTTATAGGCATTCTTTTTCCTCTTCATTTTATCTTTAACCTTTCTATTCATCCATAGAGGCCTTTTTTTATTCCTAGACATTTTGTTTCCATATGGGATATACATACTACAATATTGATTGAGAATACGTTTAAAAGCTTGCCATTTCCCTTCAGTGTCCTCCCCTTGTAGTATATTATCCCAGTTCACCAAACTTAGTGCCTGCCTGATTTGATTGAACTTTGCTTTTCTAAAATTCATAGTTTTAGTGGTCCCGCTGCCCCGTGGCCTATCAGTCACCAGATCAAACGTTATCATGTTGTGATCACTATTTCCCAAATGTTCTTGAACCTGCACATTTGATACATTATCTGGTCTATTCGAAATGATCAGATCCAGTAACGCATTCCCCCTAGTTGGTTCCGTTACCATTTGAGTCAAGTAATTGTCCTGTAGTGCTGCCAGAAATCTGCTGCTTTTACCAGAATGGGTAGCCTCAATACCCCAGTCAATGTCTGGAAAGTTGAAGTCGCCCATAACTATGACCTCATTTTTACTTGCCGCTTTTTCAATTTGCTGTAGTAATTGCAGTTCTGCAGCTTCATTAATATGAGGTGGTCTGTAGCATACCCCAATAAGCAATTGGCAACTTTTATTTCCACCATGAATATTTACCCAAACGGACTCCACATCTTCGCAATCTTCCTCCATCTCATCGTTGAGGACAGCTGTAAAAGAATTCTCAACAAAGAGACAAACCCCTCCACCTTTTTTCCCTGTTCTATCCCTCCTGAACACATTGTATCCTTTTAAATTGGCTATCCAGTCATGACTTTCATCCATCCATGTCTCGGTTATTCCCACAATGTCATAGCCTTTGTCATTCAGAATGAACTCTAGTTCATCTATTTTATTTGCAAGGCTCCGAGCATTGGTTATCATGCACTTTATATTTTTACCACCACATTTACCAATTTTGTTTACCTGAAATGGGCTACTTGAAGTTTTACCAACCTCCTTAATCTTTACACTGTCCCCACCCCCCATAATGTTAGGCTCCCACTGTCTTTTTACCTTATCTTGTCTATATGTTGAGACTTTATCCTCCCGCCTCCCCCCAGATCCTAGTTTAAAATCTCCTCCAACCGTTTAGCCATCTTCTCCCCCAATGCAGCTGCACCCTCCCCATTAAGGTGCAGCCCGTCCCTGCTGTAGAACCTGTAGCCGACTGCAAAGTCTGCCCAGTTCTCCAGGAACCCAAACCCTTCCTTCCTACACCAATTTCTCAGCCACTTATTTAACTCCCTAAGCTCCCTCTGTCTCTCAGATGTAGCACGTGGCACTGGCAGTATTTCAGAGAACACCACCTTGGAGGTCCTTGCTTTAAGTTTATCTCCAAGGTTAGTGTTAGGCATAGGTTGGGAGTAAGTTAGTGTTAGGCATAGATGGGGAGGTTAGTGTTAGGCATAGGTTGTGAGTAAGTTAGTGTTAGGCATAGATGGGGAGGTTAGTGTTAGGCATAGGTTGGGAGTAAGTTAGTGTTAGGCATAGATGGAGGGAGGTTAGCATTAGACATAGGTAAAGAGTAGGTTAGTGTTAGACATAGGTAGGAAGCAGGTTAGGGTTAGATATAGGTAGGGAATAGGTTAGTGTTAGGCATAGATGGAGGGAAGGTTAGTGTGAGAATAGGAAAATATAGGTAACAGAAGACTATTAGTAACAGGTAAATTTACTGATATTCTACAATTGGCAATATTTTGCACCCATTTGTCCTCATGGCACTTTTAAATGTGCTTTCCATATATGCTACCATATATTCTATTTTTTCCCTGTAAAATATATAGAAAATTAATAATTAGTAAAAAATAAACCCCACATAAATTCATAAAAAAGGGGAGTTAAAGCAATAATGGTTGCAGTAGACGCAGAAAAGGCGTTTGACCGACTTTCCAGGGACTTTGTCTATGGAATTCTGGAGAAGTTCGGCTTTGGATTTAACTTTATCAATAAAATAAAAATATTGTATGTAAATCAAAGTGCAGGAGTCAACATTAACAGATATATTGCTAGCAATTTTATATTAAGAATGGGGTTAGACAGGAAGGCCCGTTGTCTACCTGGTTATTCAGCTTCAGTTTAGAAGCTATTATTCAACTAATTCAGAATGATAATATGATAAAAGGAGTCAAAACAAATAAAGATGAGATTAAAATACTTGTCTAGACCGACGACTTATTATTAATCCTATTCCTAACCAATCCTGTCCAATCTATCACTAGCTGTCAGGAACTTCTTGACAAGACAACTACTCTACGTACTCCAGTGGCGGACACAGCCAGCAGTGGGCCCCTGTGCAAAATTGTAATTGCGGGCCCCCTATGACCTGCGGCGCGCGTAGCGCGCCGCGGCAAAATATGGGCGTGGCTACAACCTGCGGCAAAAATTAGTGGACAGAACCTGCGGCGCGTAGCGCCGCGGCAAAAAAATGGGCGTGGCAATGACCGGATGAGGGCGGAGCTAACTGTAACTTAAAGCGAACCCGGGGTGAGGGTTTATTTCCTTTTAAACAATACTAGTTGCCTGGCGGCCCTGCTGATCTATTTGGCTGCAGTAATAAACTGAATTACACCAGCAACAAGCATGCAGCTAATCTTCTCAGTTCTGACAATATTGTCAGAAACCCCTGACCTGCTGCATGCTTGTTCAGGGTCTATGGTTGAAAGAATAAGAGGCAGAGGACCAGCACGGCAGCCAGGCAACTGGTATTGCTTAAAAGGAGAGAAATATGGCAGCCTCAATATTATTCTCACCTCAGGTTCCCTTGAAAAGTGCAACACAAAGACAGTGGGCCCAAGTTTTGGTGACCCTTTCCCCAGAAAATTCACATAATTGTGCAGGTTTTCTCAAGAAAATACACATATATGCCCAGAAAATACGTGCAATCATGTCGGCAGATATGCCCAGAAAATACGTGCAATCATGTCGGCAGATATGCCCAGAAAATATGTGCAATCAAGTCGGCAGATATGCCCAGAAAATACGTGCAATCAAGTCGGCAGATATGCCCAGAAAATACGTGCAATCAAGTCGGCAGATATGCCCAGAAAATACGTGCAAACAAGTCGGCAGATATGCCCAGAAAATACGTGCAAACAAGTCGGCAGATATGCCCAGAAAATACATGCAATCAAGTCGGCAGATATGCCCAGAAAATACGTGCAAACAAGTCGGCAGATATGCCCAGAAAATACGTGCAATCATGTCGGCAGATATGCCCAGAAAATACATGCAATCATGTCGGCAGATTTGCGAAGAAAATACATGCAATCATGTGGCAGACCTGCCCAGAACATACACCTGCTAATATAAATAAAACAAAAACATTTACTCACCTGCAGCAGCAGACCTCCTGTCCCAGCCTCCATCCGGCGCGCAGCTCCCATGGGTGGTTGGGTGGATAGGTAGCCTAGTGGGTGGGTGAGTGGGTGGGTGGGTTGGTAGCCTGGTTGAGTGGGTGGGTTGGTAGCCTGGTGGGTGGGTGGGTAGGTAGCCGGGTGGGTAGGTAGCCTGGTGGGTGGGTGGGTAACTAGCCCGGTAGGTAGGTAGGTAGCCCGGTGGGTGGGTAGGTAGGTAGCCTGGTGGGTGCGTGGGTAGCCGGGTGGGTGGGTAGGTAGCCTGGTGGGTGGGCTGGTAACTAGCCCGGTAGGTAGCCGGGTGGGTGGTTAGGTAGGTAGCCGGGTGGGTGGTTAGGTAGGAAGCCTGGTGGGTGGGTAGCCGGGTGGGTGGGTAGGTAGGTAGCCGGGTGGGTGGTTAGGTAGGTAGCCGGGTGGGTAGGTAGGAAGCCTGGTGGGTGGGTAGGTAGCCGGGTGGGTAGGTAGGTAGCCGGGTGGGTAGGTAGGAAGCCTGGTGGGTGGGTAGGTAGCCTGGTGGGTGGGTAGGTAGGTAGCCTGGTGGGTGGGTAGGTAGCCTGGTGGGTAGGTAGGTAGCCGGGTGGGTAGGTAGGAAGCCTGGTGGGTGGGTAGGTAGCCTGGTGGGTGGGTAGGTAGGTAGCCTGGTGGGTGGGTAGGTAACCTGGTGGGTGGGTTGGTAACTAGCCCGGTAGGTAGCCGGGTGGGTGGTTAGGTAGGTAGCCAGGTGGGTGGTTAGGTAGGTAGCCGGGTGGGTGGTTAGGTAGGTAGCCGGGTAGCCGGGTGGGTGGGTAGGTAGCCTGGTGGGTGGGTTGGTAACTAGCCCGGTAGGTAGCCGGGTGGGTGGTTAGGTAGGTAGCCGGGTGGGTGGTTAGGTAGGTAGCCGGGTAGGTAGGTAGGTAGCCGGGTGGGTAGGTAGCCGGGTGGGTAGGTAGCCGGGTGGGTGGTTAGGTAGTTGAGTGGGTGGTTAGGTAGGAAGCCTGGTGGGTGGGTAGGTAGCCGGGTGGGTAGGTAGCCGGGTGGGTGGTTAGGTAGTTGGGTGGGTGGTTAGGTAGGAAGCCTGGTGGGTGGGTAGGTAGCCGGGTGGGTAGGTAGGTAGGAAGCCTGGTGGGTGGTTAGGTAGTCGGGTGGGTAGGTAGGTAGCCGGGTGGGTAGGTAGCCGGGTGGGTAGCTATCCGGGTGGGGGGCCCGACTCCTATCCTCCCTCCCTCCCTTCCTCACCTCGGGGGGCCCCCTCCCGATATGCGCGGCGGGAGAGTGAGCGGCAAATGCAGGAAGTCTTCAGGGCTCTCCAGGCATCCGCTAGAGGCCCAGCCGCTGAGTCTCCAATATGTCTCCAACTGGAGACATATTGGAGACCAAGCGGCTGGGCCTCTAGCGGATGCCTGGAGAGCCCTTCCTGCATTTGCCGCTCGCTCGCTCTCCCGCCGCGCATATCGGGAGGGGGCCCCCGAGGTGAGGGAGGGAGGGAGGATAGGAGTCGGGGGGCCCCCGGGAATAAAATAATAAAAAAAAAAAAAAATATTAAAAAAAAAAAAAAAAAGTACTTAATGCCATGGGCCCCTGAAGAAAACGGAACTTCAGGGGCCCTCGTGCGGCGGCACGGCCTGCACGGCCGTATGTCCGCCCCTGACGTACTCTAACTTTATACTTAACCATGAGAAGACTACGATCCTTAATTTAGGTTGCTCCCCCAACACTGTACCCAATGTTAAACAAGTTAGCAAGTTCGAATTGGAACAACAGTGAAATAAATGGGTGACCCAACTTTGGGAATACCCAATCTACTAAATAATTACGGGCAGAGAGACACATTGGCCTAATCCAAGCTCGGCGTTTCCTGTACAAAATGAATTCTAAATGTACTAAAATAAGAAAAGATTTAACAATTCTGGAAAAACATATCCTCCTTAAAGAGACTCTGAAGCGAGAATAATTCTCGCTTCAGAGCTCATAGTTAGCAGGGGCATGTGTGCCCCTGCTAAACCGCCGCAATAGGGCCGCTAAACGGGGGTCCCTTCACTGGCGCACCGAAGGGGTTGTTCCGGGTGTCTGGAACCTCCCCCCTGTACTTAGACCGGAAGTGGGGCTGCCGTGTATGCAGCCATGGGGCATCGCCTCCCAGGGCAGACAAACGGCTGTGCAGCAAGATCATTTTGTAAAGGGGCCCATGAAGTATGACCAGAAGGTCATGTCATAGTCATCGCAGCCAGAGCACAGCACAGCTCTGTTCTAATTCCTGCTCTTCGTGTGACGCCCCTCCCCCGTCTGGCTGCAGAGCGGCAAGTTTGGATTTCTCTGAGAGACAGCCACTCGCTCCTCCAGCAATGGATCTGCAGAGCAGAAGGGTTAGAGATGGTCGGGAGTGCTGTGCTGCAGCTGGGAGCGTCTCTAGCAGGGAGAGGTGACAGCCGAGCAGAGCCCGCTGTGTAAGCTGGATCATTAACTGTTTATTTGCAGTCTGACTTTAATCTGTTATCTCTGCCTGTGTCCCCCTGACCCCCCCCCCCTCTCTTTCATGTCTTAGGGCTGGTTCAGACGGACGTTTGGAGGCGTCGCGTTCGTTGGCGTTGCGTTCGTGATGCGTTTAGGCTTTCAGCAGCGTTCACATTGCGTTCGGATGCGGTCGCGTTTTTTTCTTCCCCTAGAGGGACATTACCCGTCGCGGTTAACCGCCCCTGGAAGCAACATGTAGCTTTCAGTGGCTCCTTGAACGCCAGTGAAAATCGGGACCCGAACGCCGCGTTTGTGCAAACGCGCGTAAAAGCTTGGTACAAACGCTCCCATTCACTTGAATGGGAGCGTTTAACGCCATGCCCCGAACGCTGGCAGTAAACGCTCTGCAAACGTCCGTCTGAACCAGCCCTTAATTAGCTTACTCTGCATGTCCCAGCCAAACAGAGAGGTAAAGACTGGAGCCTGGTTAGAAATCGCCCTGCCATTATTCATCTCCCCCTCAAGCTCTCTTGTGTCTCTTCAACTTTATCTTCCCCTCTCTCTTATGCCCCCCTTTTCTCTTTTCCACATCTATCTCCCTCCCAATTCTCATATCTCTTTACTTTCACACAGTCCCTATTATTGTTATTGAGGTGCCAATGTATGGGCAGAGCGGCCAAGACAAGAGACAGATCTCTCTCTGATCAGAGAAAGATCTGTTATCTGCCCACACACCACAGGCCAAAATTCTGATCGATTTCAGTATGAAATCTCTTAGGAATCTTCCTCGTGACGCCGCATCCGCCACCTCACCGTTGTCCCCCCCTTGAGGTAAAATGTGCCCCCCTCTCTGGGCCCCATGCTGTATACTTTACTTGTGGTTTTCTGCCGATGGCTCTGTCTGCCTCCAAAACACACGCCCCACGTGGTTTCCGGCATATATGTGGGCGCGTGTAATGTCACAAATATGCCAGCAACAACGCGGGTTGTGTGTCTGAGGACAAAACTCGGAGCCAGCGGCGGACACCGCCAAGTAAAGTATACTGCAGGGGGGGGGAATGGGGTGGGCACTTTTTACATTAGGGGGGTTTTGTTGCTCATCCCGATATTGCATACCGTTACGCACCTGATCGAGTATGTCAGCCCTACGTCATGCAGCATGTCCGACCGATAGATGCAACCAATTTGGGACAGAAATTGGACACATCGTCCGTCGATCGAACACGCTCTTGATTTTTATCTGAGTATAATAATCTAATTGGATGGTCGATCGACAGGTTGCCTGATGTATGGCTAACTTTACTGTCTTCCTCTACTCTGTCCATTTCTTTTTATCTCTCTTATACCCTCCTCAATCCTCCTCCCTTTGCCCCCCCCACCCCACCTTGAAAAAAGTAATCAGCAATGGCTCATTGTAAATGCATCTAAACAAGCACATGTCCCTAGCACTTTGCAGTGTACATAACTGTGTTACTAGTCTAATATGAAACCATATAATTAATATGTATTTATATAGCATTGACATTTTCAGCAGCACTTCACAGAGTACATAGTCATGTCCCTGCCATAGTCATATATGGTATCTTACCATATTAATATTATGTATTTATATAGCACTGGCATCTTCAGCAGCACTTTACAGTGTACATATTCAAGTCACTGACTGTCCTCAGAGGAGCTCACAATCTAATCCCACCATAACCATAGTCTAATGTCCTACCATGGTATTATTATGTATTTATATAGCACTGACATCTTCTGCAGCACATTACAGAGTACATAGTCATGTCACTGACTGTCCTCAGAGGAGCTCACACTCTAAGCCTACCATAGTCCTAGTCAAATGTCCTTCCATATTATTATTATTATGTATTTATATAGCACTGACATCTCCTGCAGCACATTACAGAATACATAGTCATGTCACTGACTATCCTCAGAGGAGCTCACAATCTAATCCTACCATAGTCATAATCTAATGTCCTACCATATTATTATTATTATGTATTTATATAGCACTGACATCTCCTGCAGTACATTACAGAGTACATAGTCATGTCACTGACTGTCCTCAGAGGAGCTCACAATCTAATCCTACCATAGTCATAGTCTAATGTCCTACCATATTATTATTGCTATTATGTATTTATATAGCACTGACATCTTCTGCAGCACATTACAGAGTACATATTCAATTCACTGACTGTCCTCAAAAGAGCTCACACTCTAATCCTACCATAGTCATAATCTAATGTCCTACCATATTATTATGTATTTATATAGCACTGACATCTTCTGCAGCACATTACAGAATACATAGTCATGTCACTGACTGTCCTCAGAGGAGCTCACAATCTAATCCTACCATAGTCATAGCCTAATGTCCTACCATATTATTATTATGTATTTATATAGCACTGACATATTCTGCAGCACATTACAGAGTACATAGTCATGTCACTGACTGTCCTCAGAGGAGCTCACACTCTAATCCCTACCATTGTCATAGTTTAATGTCCTACCATATTATTATGTATTTATATAGCACTTACATCTTCTGCAGCACATTACAGAGTACATAGTCATGTCACTGACTGTCCTCAGAGGAGCTCACAATCTAATCCTACCATAGTCATAGTATAATGTCCTACCATATTATTATTATGTATTTATATAGCACTGACATATTCTGCAGCACATTACAGAGTACATAGTCATGTCACTGACTGTCCTCAGAGGAGCTCAGTCTAATCCTACCATAGTCATAGTGTAATGTCCTACCATATTATTATGCATTTATATAGCCCTAAAAGTGACCCTGTAGTGTGTGGGAGTGGGGAGACACACACACACACACACACACACTACAGGTTCACTTTTAGGATTTAGATACTGGGCTGCAAGTTCATCTTTCATGCATATCCCCACATGCCCCTCCCCCACCAGTCACTTTTATGGTTCAGATGTCCGCCTTGCGTGCAGATCCTCAATGCCTACCAACACTCCACCACAGGGTTACTTTAATTTAGGGTTTAGGTGGCAGGTTATATATATTTCGGCAAAATACTACTCCATCGTGTGTATTTTGTAGGGAAACACTGCCCATTGTGTGTATTTTGTGGGGAAATGCTGTGCATCGTGTGTATTTTGTAGGGAAACACTGCCCATTGTGTGTATTTTGTGGGGAAATGCTGTGCATCATGTGTATTTTGTAGGGAAACACTGCCCATTGTGTGTATTTTGTGGGGAAATGCTGTGCATCATGTGTATTTTGTAGGGAAACACTGCCCATTGTGTGTATTTTGTGGGGAAATGCTGTGCATCATGTGTATTTTGTAGGAAAACACTGCCCATTGTGTGTATTTTGTGGGGAAATGCTGTGCATCGTGTGTATTTTGTAGGGAAACACTGCCCATTGTGTGTATTTTGTGGGGAAATGCTGTGCATCGTGTGTATTTTGTAGGGAAACACTGCCCATTGTGTGTATTTTGTGGGGAAATGCTGTGCATCATGTGTATTTTGTAGGAAAACGCATGCGCTGTAGTGCACAGCTTGCCAAAAGAGACCTTTCAGGAACCCCCCCCCCCCTTGAAAATCCTGGGTTTGCCCCTGCCCTTGACCCCCAAACCCCCCACTGCGACACTTGGTCGCAGACTTGGTCGCTCCTGGAGGCAGGGCTAACGGCTGCAGCCCTGCCTCCAGTCGCGTCTGTCAGCGGCGCATCGCCGCCTCTCCCCCGCCCCTCTCAGTGAAGGAAGACTGAGAGGGGCGGGGGAGAGGCGGAGATACACGCTGACAGACGCGCGTGTGGCAGGGCTGCGGCGGTTAGGTCCCCGCATTACGGAGGGGATTTAGGGGGACAGGGACCCTCGTTTAGCCATGGGATAGCGGCGGTTTAGCAGGGGCACACGTGCCCCCGCTATCTATGAGGTCTGAAGCGAGATTTATTCTCGCTTCAGACTCTTTTTAAGAAAAAAAAATGGATAAAGCACTGTCTAAGCTAAATTGACTTATTGGACTAGGAGAGTGCTTTAAATACACCCCACTGTATTGTGCAAAAGAGTGAGTATTTGGTTGTTTGCTTGATAGCAAATGGCCTAGGATCTGGCTTAGTAATTGGATGATCCAGGATGCAGGGCTATAACTCACTCAGTACAAAACCATTGCCAGATGGTACAGAGGTTTGTTGGAGGTGTGGGCGGGACAGAGCTGCACATGTGGTGGACTTGCCCCGTAGGTAAGACTTTTTGGGAAGAAATAATCAAATTCAGTAGAGATCTGTTAGGAAGGGATTTTGAACTTTCAGTAAGCGAAGCTATTTTTGGTATTTCCATCACAGGCTATAGTAAAGGAAGTACCTTAATTAAAGAAGTGGGAACTAAGGTTGCAAAAACACCCATAGCAGATAAAAGGAAAGAGCCGACTCCCCCTAGCTTGGATGAATGGATCAGCAGAATAGATTTTTTTGTGTGGCGGTGGAGTGCATGCTGTTTATGATACAGTAGGCCAGATAACTGACTCAGTCTGTTCCCAACAAGTAGGTCCCATAGTAATATCTGGCGATTAATTACAGAAAAATAACTGGATATACCATAAAGCCTTTGAATATAATAATGAGAGGTAGATGTAGGGAGTGAAACAATTGGGGAGGGGGTAACTATAGGACAGTGTGGTGGCTCAGGGGTATGTTTGGTTCTGTGTGTATCAGGCATGGGCTCAAATTCGGACTCGGGTGAGTCCGGATAGTGCTATCTGGATATCTATGCTGTGCGGGCTGGGCGGGGGGGGGGTCAAGTTTACCTGTATGACGTCTTCTTCGTCTGTCCCTCGGCGCCTCCCACGATGCGTTCCACTCGGTGCTCACGTGACTACAAACACTTCCTCCTTCCGGGTTGAAGGAGGAAGTGTTTGTAATCACGTGATGCACATGGAACGCATCGCGGGAGGCGCCGAGGGACGGACGAAGAAGAAGTCACACAGGTAAGCTTGACCCCCCCAGCCCGCACAGCATTACTGGGTGAGATCCAGATAGCACTATCCGGACTCACCCGAATCCGAATTTGAGCCCATGCCTGGTGTGTGTACATTTAGGAGTCGAGGATGAGACCAGACACTTTAATCTATACCAAGTTCTGAGTTTTATGTGCATTTTTTTTTAAATGACAGCGTGGGGTCCCCCCCCCCAAGCACCCAAGCATCTTTAACCCCTACAATCAGAATTCAGAGTGTGGACCACATGGGGCTCCACACCCTATACTATACAAGCCACATGGTCCATGAAATAGGGCAGCTCTGTATATATATATATATATATATATATATATATATATATATATATATATATATATATATATATAAATATATATATGTATATATATATATATATATATATATATATATACAGAGAGAGAGAGTGAGATGGGGAGAAAGTGAGAGAGAGGAACTGTAGTAAGAATAATGTAACAAATAAAATTGCATTTTTTTTTTTTTACAATACCTCTTTACGAATTATTAAGTCAATGTTTGCCCATTGTAAAATCTTTCCTTTCCCTAATTTACATTCTGAGATTTATTACAGGCGGTGACATCTTTAGTCCTGTCAGGTAATCTCTGCAGAACGTTTGTCTACTTAAAATTCCAAACCCATTACAAAATATATGTGGTGGTCTCCAAGAATCCTCTCTGGGTGGGAAAATTCCACATATTTACACAGCCTAGGCAAAACATCATGGGGGGAGGGGGGCAGGGCTACATACAGTATGGAATGAATCATCTGAGATTTCATTCATTCTTGTGGGTAAATTCACTTTCATATACAGTCATGGATGAAATTTTTAGCACCCCAGACATCTTTCCAGACAATCAAGTACTGTAATTGCAAAATTTTACTAAAAATTTTGTGAAAGTGGAATTAGCACATCACAATCATCTCTAACCTGGAGCAATGTCAGATAGTAGTAGCATGGGGCTCATTAAAGGGAATAAGAGATGGGGACATGAAAAAGATGTTATACATACCTGGGGCTTCCTCCAGCCCCATGCGTGCTGATCGATCCCACGCCGCCGTCCTGCGATGCCCGCATCTACGAGAACCGGGTCCCGTCACTGACGTCATCGGAGCCAGCTACGCAGGAGAAGTGCGCCCTCTATGTATCTCTCCAACGGCTGTTGCAGAAATACGCAAACACCGCACTTCCCTTATGCTCAGACTGGCTCCGACTGACGGCAGAGCGGGGTCCCGCTTCTCATAGCTGCAGGCAGCAGAGGACGGCGGCGTGGGATTAATCAGCGCGTATGGGGCTGGAGGAAGCCCCAGGTATGTATAACATCTTTTTCCTGTTCATCTATGGTTCCCTTTAAGCTAGTCAAATGCTTTGTATTTACTTACCGTATTTTTGATATACTGTTACATTGAACAAACAGCAAAAATATTACAGACATCCAAAGTGCAGAGTAATAGGGAATACATATGGCAAATGTAATCAGTTTATTCAAAAAACACACACCTGCTACAACACAGAAGTAATCCACATATCAGATATGGTCACAAAGCACTGTATCCCGTGACAAACAGTTCAAAGCTATACTACAATGCAGATGACCAATAGATTAGCTCAGGAAAAGAAAGTAGAAGCCTGCAAGGAAAAAGAAAGGAGTAATAAAGAGACACTGAAGCGAAAAAAAAATATGATATAGTGAATTGGTTGTGTACTATGAATAATTACTAGAAGATTAGCAGCAAAGAAAATATTCTCATACTTTTATTTTCAGGTATATAGTGTTTTTTCTAACATTGCATCATTCTATATTATGTGCAGATTACACAACACTCAGCATTCAAAATGATTCTTTCAGAGCAGTTTGTGAAGTAATGACCTCTCCTCTAGCAGAGAAAAAGTAAACAGTCCAGGAACAGTTGAGATAATAAAAGTCAGATAACAGCCCTCTCCACGACTAACTTAGTCGGAGAGCTTAATGGCTTGCTTGCATAGAGATAACAACTGGAGTTTCTCAACTCTTCCTGTACTGGAAACAATTAGACTGATGTATCTGATCTTAATGTTTTATTTCTTAGCTGTACTACACATACAAATCATAATATCATACATTTTTTTTCGCTTCAGTGTCTCTTTAACCATTTACTGACAACCTAACGTATTAAAACGTCATGCTTACCGCTATTAACAGCAACATGACGTTTTAATACGTCCCGCGTTCCCGCCGCTGCTACCGCCGTGTGTCCGCCGCTACCGCCGCTTTTTCCGTCGGGCTTCCGTGCTGGGTGATTGGGGAAGAGGACCGAACGGTCCTCTACCCAATCGCAGTGCCTGGAGTGAATGGACGTGACCGCGAACAGCGGCTACGTCCATTCACAATAACAGGAAATGTAACAATTAAATAAAGTGAAGAAAAAAAAAAAAAAGTGAACATTTCCTATAAGTGTTCACTAGCGCCATCTTGTGGCCAAAAAGTACATTACACCTACAAAATACATTCATTTTCAAGTACATACAGATCATTAATAAAATAACACTTCCAACCCTCTCCCCCCAAAAAAAACACTTGTAAAAAAAAAAATCAGCTAAAAAAAATAAATAAATTGTTGCCTTAGGGACTCAGCTTTGTTAATTTATATTTTATAGTGGGAAATTATTTTTAATTTATTACATAGGGGCTTGTAATTATGGCCAGAATAAAAAAAAAAAACACAACAGAAAAATAACACTTATATTTCAAAATAATATACTGTCGCCATACATTGTGATAGGGACATCATTTAAACTGTTTAATAATCGGGACAACTTGGCAAATAAACCGTGTTTGTTTTATCCACAGGAGAATGTTTAATTTTAAAACTATAATGGTTGAAAACTGAGAAATAATGATTTTTTTCTTTTTATCCGGTTTTTCTCATTAAACGCATTTAGAATAAAAAAAAATCTTAGCAAAATGTACTATCCACAGAAAGCCTAATTGGTGGCGAAAAAAACGAGGTATAGATCATTTTCTTGTGATAAGTAGTAATAAAGTTATTAGGGAATAAAAGGGAGGAGCACTGACAACTGAAAATTGCTCTGGTCCGTTAGGATAAAAACCCTTGGGGGTGAACTGGTTAAAGAAAGCAGCCAAGCTCCCTTAATGGGAAGCAAAAAAAAAGGTTTGAGAAAGTCTGCATAGTGTATCTTCTGTTTCTTTTTTTTTTTTAGAAAGAATATAAAACCTAGTCCTCACCATACGCTGGGGGGGGGGCAGCACCAAATCAAGATGCCAAGATGGCCTTGTACTCATCAGTGACATTCTATCCAGCTTGCTCATTTGTTGTAATATTTATCAATCCTGTCTATTTGGAATACAATTTGTTCCTCTGTATCTTGTATTCATTAAACCTTAAAGAGACTCTGTAACAAAAATGTCATTCTTTTTTCTGCTACCCTACAAGTTCCTTAACCTATTGTAACGTGCTCTGGCTTACTGCAGCGCTTTCTACTATCATCCTCTCTGTAATAAATCAACTTATCTTTCCCCTGTCGGATTTGTCGGCCTGTGTCTGGGAGGTTGCCAACTCTTCAGTGTTGATCTGTTATGCACGCGCCCCCCTCCCCCCTAGGCCCCTCTATGCACACTCCTGTGTGTGTTATTTACATCAGGCAGCTGTCTCTGCTCTCTTGTCAGTGAGAGAAGAGAGCTTGCCTTTTACAAGCTGGATAAATCATCCTCCGTTAGGCTGTGAAAGGAGCTGGGCGGGTCCTGGAGGATGAGGCTCACTTCCTGCTACACTGCAGCAAATATACACCGTTGAGGACTGCCCACTTCCAGAGACTCTCTGCCAACATCCCAGATTTCACCTCCACAGATGAGGAGAGGAAACTCTATATCCTACTGGGGAAAGAGGAAAAAACTGTGCAAATAGCAGCCCAATATATTACTGCCTGCCACCAACAGAGGAACATGATACCACATGGCCTGTACAACCCCATACTCCCTTCCCCTATGGACTGTATACCTATACCCCCCTCCCCTATGGACTATATATCTCATCCCCCCATACCATCCATTACATCCTCCACACTCCTATGAACTGTATACCTATATCCTTCCCTTATTCCCCCCCCCCCCCCCCCCCCCCCATGTTAATGTTTTGTTCTGCTTTGGCAATGCTAAATGTATTTGGTCCTGCCCTTAATTTTTTGAGGAATTACAGACACCAGCAGAGCTGTCTGCAGGAAGAAACAATCAGCCTGTCACTCTTTAGTGCATGAGAGCTGCAGGGAGAAAAAGGTATACACACAAATGATCTCTTGAGATTCAAAGGAATGCTGTATACAGCCTGCTTGTGTATGAATGTATTTTCTATGTGTGGACATACTGTACATCAACCTACTTCCGGTTTTGGTGGCCATTTTGTTTGTTTATAAACAAACTTTTTAAAACAGTTTTTGACTACTTTTCATGCGGCGGGGAGCTGCAAAATTGTGACAGAGGGGAATAGGAGATGTCCCCTAACGCACTGGTATGTTTACTTTTGTGCGATTTTAACAATACAGATTCTCTTTAAGCAACCACTCTCGGAGCGTCAGGGGCTCTGGACATCTCCATCTATATATACAGATCCCTTACTTAGGATTATATGTTCTGGGGGTCTCACGTCCCCCCTGCACATCAGGGTGGAGCTAAAAACAGCTAATCAGATTTCACCCATTCATGCCAATGGAAAAAATGTAAAAGGCTGCCATTCTCACACTATTCAAGCCAGAGTCCCCACACTTGGCACAGTTGGTCACTTGGTGACAGAGGTTACAAATCCAGGAAAAGCGGGTGGAACATAAAACAGCCAATCAAATTTCAGCTATTTATTTTCAATGGGAAAATGAAAACTGCAGCCATTCTTACACTGTTAATCGCAGAGTTTTCAAACTTGGCACACTTGGTCACTGGGTAAATGAGATTAATATTCAGGAAAGTGGGTGGAGCCTACAACAGCCAAACAAAATTCACCTATTGATTTTCAAGGGGAATACTTAAACTGTTGCTATTCTTACACTGTTAATGGCAGAGGCTTCAAACTTTCTGAAGTTGGTCATTGGGTGACTGTGGTCCAAATTCACTAAAGGGGCGGGGCCACAAACAGCCAATCAGATTTCCTTGGTGGATAAACTGCTTCCATTCACACATTTTTGATGCCAGGAACCTGAAAGCTCACAAACTTGGTCATTGAGTAAATGTGTGTCTAGGTTACAAAAAGTGGGTGGAACAAAAAACATATTTCACTGGGAAAATATAAACTGCAGCCATTCTTACACGGTTAATGGCAGGGCTCTCGAACTTTGCCCAGTTGGTCACTGTGTGACTGGGATTAATAATGAGGAAAATGGGTGGAGCCTACAACAGCCAATTAAATTCTTCTGTTGATTTTCAAGGGGAATATTTTATTGCTGCTATTCTTACACTGTTAATAGCAGATGCCTCAAACCTGGTACAGTTGGTCACTGGGTGACTGGGGGTTCAAATTCAGAAAGGGACGGAGCCACAAACAGACAATAAGATTTGTTTAATTTCAATGGGAAGATACAAATTATTGATACCAAGCACCCAAAGCTCATAAACTTGGTAACTGAGTGACTGTATGTCAAGGTTAGAAAAAGTGGGCGGTGCCAACTACTAATCTTTTTTACATGGGAAAATATAAACTGCAACATTTCTTACACTGTTAATTGGCAGGGTTCCCAAACTTGACACAGTTGGCCACTGGGTGACTGGGTTAATATTCAGAAATGTGGGTGGAGCCTACAAACGCAAATCAAAATTTGCCTATTGATTTTTAAGGTGAATATTAAAATTGCTGACATTCTTGCACTGTTAATGGCACAAGCCTCAAACCTAATAGTCAGTCATTGGGTGACTGGGGTCCAAATTCACTAAACGGGGTGGAGCCACAAACAGCCAATCAGATTTGGTAGATTGATTTCAGGCATTCTGTTATTGGCAGGGTTCTCAAACTTGACACAGATGGTCAATGGATGACTGGGATTAATATTCTGGAAAGTGGGTGAAGCCTACAACAGCCAATCAAATTTACCTGTGGATTTTCAAGGGGAATAATTACATTGCTGCCATTCTTACACTCTTAATAGCAGAGGGCTCAAATCTGGTACAGTCAGTCACTGGCAGACTAGGGTTTAAATGTTGAAAAGGGGCGGGCCACAAACAGACAATCAGATTTGTTAAATTTCAATGGGAGAATGCAACTTATTGATGCCAAGGACCCCAAAACTCATAAACTTGGTTATTGAGTGACAGTATGTCAAGGTTAGAAATAGTGGGCAGAGCCAAAAACAACTAACTTTTAAATGGGAAAATATAAACTGCAGTCATTCTTACATTGTTAATGGCAGGGTTCCCAAACTTGACACAGTTGGTCAAGTTTGGGAACCCTGGGATTAATATTCAGAAAAGTGGGTGGAGCCTAAAACAGCCAATCAAAATTCACCTATTGATTTTCAAGGGGAATATTAAAACTGCTGCTATTCTTACACTGTTAATGGCGGAGGCCTCAAATCTTCTACAGTAGGTCATTATGTGACTGGGGTTCAGATTCACTAAAGGAGCTACAAACAACCAATCAGATTTCTTTGCTGGATAAACTGCTTCCATTCTCACTATTTTCATGCCAGGAACCCGAAAGCTCACAAACTTGGTCATTGAGTGACTGTGTGTCAAGTCACAAAAACTAGGTTGAGCCAAATACAAATTTCACTGGGAAAATGTAAACTGCAGCCCTTCTTCACTGTTAATGGCAGGGTTCTCAAATTTTGCACAGTTTGTTACTGTTGCTGAAAAGCCAATCAAAATTCACCTATTGATTTAAAAGGTGAAAATTTAAATTGCTGCCATTATTGCACTGTTAATGGCACAAGCCTCAAACCTGGTACAGTTGGTCATTGGGTCACTGGGGTTCAAATTTAGAAAAGGGGCGGAGCCACAAACTGCCAATCAGATTTGGTTCATTACACTGGGAAAATACAAATTATTGAAGCTAAGGACCCCAAAGCTCACAAACATGGTCATTGAGTTACTTTGTGTCCAGGTTACAAAAAGTGGGCAGAGCCAAAAACACATTTCACTGGGAAAATATAAACTGCAGCCATTCTTACACTGTTAATAGCAGGGTTCTCAAACTTTGCCCAGATGGTCACTGGGTGACCGAGATTAATCATTTCAGCCCGCAGGGATTTTTCACCTTATGGACGAGAGGAATTTTCACCTGTCAGAGCTTCTCCCTTTCATTTCCCAATAACTTTATCACTACTTATCACAGCGAAATGATCTATACCTTGTTTTTTCCACCACCAATTAGGCTTTCTTCGGGTGGTAAATTATGCTAAGAATGCATTATAATGGGAATACTAGGAAAAAGAAATGAAAAAATTCATTATTTTTCAGTTTTCAGCCATTACAGTTTTAAAATAATTAATGCTACCATAATTAAAATCCACATGTAATGATTGGTGTCAGCACACAGAGAGTATCTGATCCTTGGTGATCTGCAGTATCACCAACAATACAGATGTATACCTGATTATGGATGATCTGCAGAATCACCAATAATACAAGTATGACTAACCTCTGGACACATAATGAGTGTAAGTGCTTGGCGCAACTGTAAGGCTAACTCCCGTGGAGCAAGAGACACAGATACTACTGCAGCCAGTGACCATCTAAGGGGCAGGTGGCCTCTGACTGTGCAGGGACTATCTCTTAAGGAGGAGATAGAGATAATCTTGCAGCCAGTGATTCCCTGATGGACTGGAAATCAGACTGTACTGCAGCTAATGGACTCCTAAGGTAGAGGCCACTGGCTGGGCTGCAGGAAGGACTCTCTGAGGAGCAGGAGGTCCTTGCAGCTAACTGACACCTGGTGGATTGGTGTCACGGGTAGTACAGGCAGACTGATCACTCGAGGAATGAGTGACAGTCAAAAGTGTCAGACAGGCCAGGTTGGCAACACACGAGCAGATAAGGTACAGAGACAGAAGGCTGATTCGGTAACTGGGTACAGGCAAGGTTGGCAACTGGTAGACAGATAGGCAGTGGTACCGAATCAGAAAGCAAGAGAGAAGTCAACAGAGCCAGAGGTCATAACAGATATCAAGCACAATCCTAGTCTGAGGTGTGAGGTCCTTGGTCTCGACACCAAGGAACTAATCTAAAGAATAACACAGTCTCCTATGCTTGGGTGTGAGGTCCTTGGTCTCAACACCCTGGAACTGGTGTAAAGTATAACACAGTAATAACACAGCAATCCTATGCTTGGGTGTGAGGTCCTTGGTCTCAACACCCTGGAACTGATCTAAAGTATAACACAGTGATGACAAAGTAAACATCAAGAGCGGAATCTAGCTAAGTGTGAATTCCCAGTTCCAACTGGTTCTAACACACTGTAGGATCTGACTGAGGTCTGAGTGCTCACATGTAAGTATTCGCAACGGCAGACAACCAGCAACTGACAAGGAAGATCTATACATACTACAGCGCTCCGCAGCGCCGCCCCCAGCCACTCAGCCAATCAGGAGTTCCGCTCGGATCAGCTGATCGTCCTGATCAGTTGATACCTCTCCTGCTGGCATGAAGGTCCTGTCTTCTGGCACGCGCACGTAGCTCTCCATCTATGTGCACTAGAAGGCCCAGGCGTACCAGACACATGTTGCTGTGCAGAAACCGCCGGTCTGAACGCAGAGACAGCTGCCCCGCCGCCAGACCGCGCGGCGGCATCTCCGCTATTCATTACAGTACCCCCCCCCCCCCCTGAGGAGTGGACTCCGGACACTTCCCACCCGGCTTCCCAGGATGTGAGTCATGACATTCTTTCTTTAATTCTTCCGCATGCATGCGACAATCTGGCACCCAAGTTCTTTCCTCCACACCATATCCCTTCCAGTGGACCAGATACTGCACAGAATTTTGCACTAAGCGAGAGTCCAGAATCTTTTCGATCTCATATTCCGGTTGGTTATCAACCAACACAGGGGGGGGGGGGGGGGGGGAGGAATCCACGTGCACTGCAGACTTCAACAGAGACACATGGAATGATCTCACACCTCTCATGCTGGCTGGGAGATCAATCACATAAGTGACATTATTAATCTTTCGGGTCACTGGAAATGATCCTATGAATCTAGGACCCAGCTTGGGTGAAAGTTGCTTCAAGGCCAAATGCCGAGTGGATACCCATACCATGTCTCCCGGAGAAAACTTCCATACCACAGACTGCCTTTTATCCGCCTGTTTCTTCTGGGTCTGGAAAGCTTTCCCCAAGTTCCTCTTAACCATTCCCCAAACCTCCCTCAAAGCTCTCTGCCAATCCTCCAAGGCTGGGAATGGTGTATATGCTACAGGTAACGGGGCAAACTTGGGTGATCTTCCCGAAACTACCTGGAATGGGGAAAATCCTGAAGAGGAACTCTTCAGATTGTTGTGCGCAAATTCCGCAAATGGTAAAAATTTTACCCAATCGGACTGAGCATCTGCGACATAACATCTGAGAAATTGCTCCAGGGACTGGTTAACTCTCTCGGTCTGGCCATTGGTCTGTGGGTGGTAGCCTGATGAAAATACAAGGTCCATATCCAGCTGATGGCAAAAAGCTTTCCAAAACTTTGATACAAATTGGACTCCCCGATCTGACACCACATTTTCCGGAATGCCATGCAGCCGGAAAACATGCTGGATGAAGAGATCAGCCAACTCCTGGGCCGAGGGGAGTCCTTTTAATGGGACAAAATGGGCCATCTTACTGAATCTATCCACTACCACCCAAATGACTGTCTTGCCCTCAGACCTGGGGAGTTCACCTACAAAATCCATGGACAGATGAGTCCATGGTTCACTTGGCACTGGTAAAGATTGTAATGTACCCACAGGTGCCTGGCGAGAAGGCTTACTCCTAGCACATACTGCACATTCTCTCACAAACTCCTTACAATCTGTTGCTAATGTAGGCCACCAAGTGCATCTGGCCAGCAAATCCTGAGTTCTGGTGGCCCCGGGATGATCTGCATTCTTATGGGAATGAAACAGATGTAAGAGTTGCAGACGAAAAGGTAGTGGTACAAACATCACCCCCTCAGGCTTCCCCTCTGGAACATCCTGTTGGTAGGGACTCAGAGTGACTGTCCAATCTTTCCAAGTCTTGGTAGCTGCCAGGACTACCTTCTGAGGTAGAATGGTCTCAGGGGCTGAGGGCTGTACTGTCTCGGGCTCGAAACACCTGGACAAGGTGTCAGCTTTGATGCTTTTACTACCTGCGGTATACGTTATAATAAATCTGAATCTTGAAAAGAACAAAGACCACCGGGCCTGACGAGGGCTAAGTCTCTTGGCGCCCTCTATGTACTCCAGGTTTTTATGATCTGTATAAACTGTGATAGTATGCTCTGCACCTTCTAGCCAATCTCGCCATTCTTCAAAAATACCTCTCCTGCTGGCATAAAGGTCCTGTCTTCTGGCATGCGCGCACACGCGTGCGTAGCTCTCCATCTATGTGCACTAGAAGGCCCAGGCGAACCAGACACATGTTGCTGTGCGGAAACCACCGGTCTGAACGCGGCGACAGCCGCCCCGCCGCCAGACAGTGCGGCGGCATCTCCGCTATTCGTTACACCACACATTTTATTTGGCCATTTGTCCCGGTTATTGCTACGTTAAAATTATACCCCTAGTGTAATGTATGGTGACAATATTTTATTTGGAAATAAAGGTGCATTTTTTCAGTTTTACATCCATCATTAATTTTTAGCCCACTATTTATTAACTATATGTCCTCTTGACATAAATAATAATTTATTTTTAGTCCCCCAAAGTCAGTAGGTGTGTTTGGTCACAAGATGTCCCCACTGAACAAAAATTCCATTAGCGTACAATGTACGCTAATTGAGATACAATGTATCACTACATTGTAACCAGGGAAGCTTCCATCGGACGCCTCCAATCCCAGTGGCAGCGGGGAGTTTATGAGTGGAAACTTTGTTTCCACTCATGAATTTAACGATCAGGTGGTGGAAACTGGTGAAAATCCCGGCGGGAGATAGCGGCAGCTCTATTTACAGAATAAACACTGTTTTTGAACAAAAACAGTGTTTATTCACGGTGGACATGTACGGATTGGCAAAGGGGACTTGTGTCCCCTGCAGCCAATCTCCCCTGCTAACAGCAGCAGCGCGATCACGGGCATCTGCCCGCAGGATCGCCTGCAGACCCCCCAAACTGCAGGGACGTGACTAGCGCATCGTTGCGGCTCTAGCACTTGTCGCTGCGGATGTGAAGCTCACGTCCGCACAGCTGAAATGGTTAATATTCAGGGAAGTGGGTGGAGCCTATAATAGCCAATCAAAATTCACCTGTTGATTTTCAAGGGGAACATTTAAATTGTTGCCATTTTTACACTGTTAATAGCAGATTCCTCAAACCTGCTACAGTTGGACATTGGGTGACTGGGGGTTCAAATGCTGGAGAGGGGAGGAGCCACAAAGAGCAAATCTGATTAAATTTCTATGAGAAATATATAAATTATTGATGCCAAAGACCCCAAAGCTCACAAATTTAGTCATTGAGTGTTTGTGTGTTAGGGTTAGAAAAAGTGGGGGACCAGCCAAATATATACCCGGGCAATGCCAGGTCATCAGCTAGTTTCCTATAAATAAAGGCCGATTGAGTCGTATGATGTAAAAGCACCACGAGCGGGTCCCTGCAATAGGAGTGCAAATAACCTAATTCATGCAATTCACCACCTGATCCCAGTACGATTGAAGAGAGGGACAGTCACAGATGTAGGAGGGTCTTCTTATGGCCACACCCCTGCCAGCAGCTATCATTCACATTGGGATAGGTATGAGCCAATTTTGCAGGAGTTCATTACCACCTGGACAGCAGTTTAAAATAAACCTCTTTCAGTTTGGAGCTTAAAGAGAACCTGAACTGAAAATTAAAAGTAAAAATAAACATAAACAAGTCATACTTACCTCCTGTGTAGTCTACTCATCAATCTGTTTCTCCTCTCCTGCGTCCTGTTTGTCTACTGTGATCGATGGCCTTCTCTGTGCTCCATAACAGGCCAATACCCCATAACAGCTTTCTGGTCAGCACACTGTTAAACTGTAATATTGCCAACTTGATCCATAGGGAAACATGGACATTATCTTGCACATTCAGTTATAACTGACAGCAGCTGATATATAACGGACAGCAACTGGTATTTTTCAGTTCCGAAAAAATATTGTCAGAACTGGAATGGGATCTCTGTAAGAAGAAAATGGTGAGCTTCTGAGAGGAACTGACGGTGAGGTAAGTATGTGATATTCATTTGCCACTACATTATGTGTTTATTTTAAATAATTTTACTCAGTTCAGGTTCCCTTTAAGGAGGTACTATGACCAGGAACAAAGCTTCACTTTTTGCAGATCATAAATGGAAATGTCTAGCTCCCTCTCCCACGCAGATAGATATGGAGGAAGGCTTCCGTAACCCTCTGCCACCAATATTTGGTAAAAGATAGAAACGGCATGCATGGGGGTGATTTCAAAGCTAGTCAATTTAAAGGGATACTGAACAGCTTTAAAAAACACAATTTGTACTTACCTGGGGCTTCGTCCAGCCCACCATAGGCCACAGGGTCCCCTGGCATCCTCCTGGCTCTTCTACCGGTCCCGCTGGTGGCTCCATTAACTGGCCACCTCTGCCTGAAGTCGCCTGTATGAGTCCCCATTGTGCATGTTACCTGTTATTACGTCAGCCGCTATGCGTCAGCACGGTGGCTGGTGTGAGTTCTGCACAAGTGCAGTTCTCTAACTCTGAACTGCGAATGAGCAGGACTCTCACGCCAGCAGCCATGATGACATGTAGCGGCCAGCATGATGACGCATAACATGCGCAGAGGGGACTCATACTGGTTACTTCAGATGGAAGTGGTCAGTTAACTGAGCCACCAGCGGGACTGGGAGAGGAGCCAGGAGGACACTGGGGGACCTTGCGGCCTACTGTGAGCTGGAGGAAGCCCCAGGTAAGTGTAATGGATTGTGGAGATGCCGCCGCACGGTCTGGCAGCGGGGCGGCTGTCTCCGCACAGCAGCATGCGTCTGGTTTGCCTGGGCCTTCTAGTGCACACAGATGGAGAGCTACACGCGCACGCGCTAGAAGGCAAGCCATTTATGCCAGTAGGAGAGCGATCAGCTGATCAGGTTGATCAGCAGATCTCAGCGCGGTTACTGGATTGGCTGAGTGGCGCAGGGCAGCGCGGAGGAGCGTTGCAGCATATATAGATCTTGCTGGTCAGTCTCTGGTTGTCTGCCGTTGTGAATACTTACGTGTGAGCACTCAGACCTCAGTCAGATCCCACAGTGTGTTAGAACCAGGTGGACCTGGGAATTCACACTTAGCCAGATTACTACTGTGTTATACTTTAGACCAGTTCCAGGGTGTTGAGACCAAGGACCTCACACCCAAGCTTAGGATTACTGTGTCATTGCTGAGTTATTCTCTAGACTAGTTCCTGGGTGTCGAGACCAAGGACCTCACACCTCAGACTAGGACTGTGCCTTATATCTGTTATGACTATTTGCTCTGTCGACCTCTCTCTTGCTTACTGATTCGGTACCTCTGCATATCTGTCTATCTGTTGCCAAACTCTGCCTGTACCCAGTTACCGAATCAGCCTTCTGTCTCTGTACCTTATCTGCTCGTGTGTTGCCGACCTGGCCTGCCCGACCCTCCAGGCTGTCACTCATCCCTTGAGTGCTCAGTCTATCTGTACTAGCTGTGACACTATTCCACCAAGTGTCAGTTAGCTGTTAGGGCTCCTGCTCCTCAGAGAGTCCGGCCTGCTAGAAGCCAGTGGCCTCTACTCCTGTGGAGCCCCCCCCTGGCTGCAGTACAGTCTATATCTGATCACCAAGTATCACTGGTTGCCAGGTTCTCTCTATTCCCTCTCTCAAAGGAGATAGTTCTTGCACAGCCGAGGGTCACCTGCCCCTCAGGTGGTTCCTGGCCAAGCTGCCTGTGTCTCCCGCCTCACGGGAGATAGCCTACAGTTACACCAAACATTTACACTTTATTAGGTGTCCAGAGGTTAGTCATACTTGTATTATTGGTGATTCTGCAGATCATCCATAATCAAGTATACATCTGTATTATTGATGATTCTGCAGATCATCAATAATCAGATTATCTCTGTGTGCTGACACCAATCGTTACAGTAAGTACAAATTGTGTTTTTTAAGCTTAAATAGCATTCAAGTCTTTTTTTATTTGAAATCAGAAATCATTTGAAAAGTCTTAAAAAACACAGAGAATTGTGTGACCAATGGAAACTTTCTGCCTTGAACAACCAAAGTTCTATTGATTGCACTGTTGAGTGTCGATACCTATAACTTTTGGTAAAATATATTTAACAAAAAATAATTAATTTGCAATGAGGAAAAAATCAAAGTCTTTTTATCAAACCGAAAAAATAAGCCCTAAACATCTACAATCTGACCATGGTGCAAATCTTTAAAATTGCTTTTCTCAAAAACTACAATGTCTTTTGAAGTTTTTGACATATTCCCATGATTGGCCATGATGGACATAGCATAGTTGGTGACAAAAGCATGTATGAGCACTTTTCAATTATTCTGGAACAGTTGGTGCAATAGAATTCAATGGAAAATATTCTGCATTATATTAACTTGGAAATAAGTAATTTCTGACTTACATAATTCAACTCTTCCTCGAATATGCAAAGTCATTGGCTACTGCAGCCAATATGCCAAGTCACTGTGCTTAAATTACTTTTTTGGACATTGGCCAGACAGAAAACGGCTGGACGAGTCCCCAAAAAGACTTTCCTGCAGCAGTGTTGGTGGCAAGCCCAGTTCCATGGTCCAGAAAGCAGATGCAGAAGATACGGTACAGAGGGATTCAAGAAACTCTGTCCTTCCCTCCACTCTCTGTTCTCTCCCCTCTGTTTCCTTCTGATTTCCACCTTCTCTGCTCTGTGTCCTCTATTCCCCATTCCCTCTCTTGGTAAACACCTGGAAGGATGTCCCCTCCTGCTTTAGATGCCCCTAGATGTCCCCTCTGTGCACTTGTGGCCCAGCTCCTTGGGAACTTCCAGCTTTGGTCTTCATTCTTTGGGGCATCTCTCAGCTGGCTTTTTTGCTGCAGTTACGAGAGCTTTCTTCTGGACTTGGCCAGACAGGTCCTGTCATTTCACATTCCGCCAGCCATGGTCCAAAAAAGTAACACTGTTTCTTTGTATATTGTTCTAGTAGCCAGCCACTCCCCGTGCTGGCCGACCAGATCCCGAAATGGCCAGACTTTGGGTTCTGGATACATATGTATATATTCCTTACTATAGTTGCACAAAAGGCTCATTGGAGATGTTTACTTGTATGCATTGCAATGGATGCAAGTAATAAGGATGGCCAAACCAGTTTCACACATTTTGGCAAAATGTTTAACTATTTTGATTGAAGTCTATGGGGTCAAATTTCACAGTGAATTGCAATGCCCTCATATATGATATCAACACCAAAGTTGGTATACTAGGGAAGGGCGCTCCCTTCCCTAGTGTATTTTATATGATTGAGTTCTCCTTTCCTATTACCATTTCATACTTGTATTACTGGGCCTACCTAACGAGGCCCCAAATCACTTGATTAGGTGTTTTGTACCATTTGCCTTGTATAGCTTTGTCCTATGTTGTATAACTTTGTTACATCTGTCATCCTTTGTATCATTGTATATATTTATTGTCCAGTGCTGCGTAATATGTTGGCGCTTTTTAAATACAATAAATAATAATAATATATATTAAAGAGACACTGAAGCAAAAAAAAATATGATATAGTGAATTGGTTGTGTACTATGAATAATTACTAGAAGATTAGCAGCAAAGAAAATATTCTCATACTTTTATTTTCAGGTATATAGTGTTTTTTCTAACATTGCATCATTGTATAATATGTGCAGATTACACAACACTCAGCATTCAAAATGAGTCTTTCAGAGCAGTCTGTGAAGTAATGACCTCTCCTCTAGCAGAGTAAAAGTAAACAGTTCACTTACAGTTGAGATAATAAAAGTCAGATAACAGCCCTCTCCACGACTAACTTAGTCGGAGAGCTTAATGGCTTGTTTGGATAGAGATAACAACTGGAGTTTCTCAACTCTTCCTGTACTGGAAACAATTAGACTGATGTATCTGATCTTAATGTTTTATTTCTTAGCTGTACTACACATACAAATCATAATATCATCATTTTTTTTTCGCTTCAGAACCTGTCAAAAAATACCTTATCATTTTTTAGGACATTTAGGCAGAGAAATGCATTTTTTAAAACACTGAAGTGTCATACTGAAGTGGATTTGGCTATTGTCACCATATGTGCTATATATTTCAGGGCCAATAGTGAGAGCATGTCAAAAAGTGTTTTCAGAAAAATATCTTGTAGTTTTTGAGAAAATAGTTTTTAGCATTTGTGCAAGAAATAGTGCATTTTAAAGAGATTCTGTATTGTTAAAATCGCACAAAAGTAAACATACCAGTGTGTTAGGGGACATCTCCTATTCCCCTCTGTCACAATTTCGCCGCTCCCCGCCGCATTAAAAGTAGTCAAAAACAGTTTTAAAAAGTTTGTTTATAAACAAACAAAATGGCCACCAAAACAGGAAGTAGGTTGATGTACAGTATGTCCACACATAGAAAATACATCCATACACAAGCAGGCTGTATACAGCCTTACTTCTGAATCTCAAGAGATCACTTGTGTGTGTTTACCTTCTGTCCCCAGCTTCTCTCATGCACTGAACATTACTGGCTTCCTGCAGACAGCTCTACCTATGTCGTTAATTCCTTAGTATGTGACAGACCAGCTCCTTTCACAGCCTCCAGAGGAGGATTTTTATCCAGCACTCTTCTATCACTGATAAGATAGCAGAGAAGCTGCTGGCTTATGTAAATAAAACACACACTGGAGTGTGCATAGAGGAACAGTTCAACACTGAAGAACTTGGCAGCCTTCCAGACACAGGCCGACAAGTCTGACAGGGGAAAGATACATTGATTTATTACAGAGATGGTTATAGTAGAAAGAGCTGCAGTGAGCCAGAACAGATTAGAATAGGTTTAGGAACTTGTAGGATGGTAGAAAAAACGTTGTAATTTTTGTTACAGAGTCACTTTAAACCGTGTAGAATGTTGGCTTGTGGCAGTTTTAATTAATGTTGTCATGCTTTAAACATTTCCTGATCTTTTACCCCTTAAAGTTTCTGGCAAATTTGGCATTTCAGCTGTGGCGCTATTGATACAGCAATAACGTTTGCAATAATCATGTCATTATAGCATAATGTAGGCTTTCTTTTATTTTGTTCAATTCTACATGGAAAAATTAGGCACAAATGCAGAAAATACGTTTTTTTTCTCATAGTTTACCCTTCCTATTTTTCTTTAATAAACTAAAAAAAAACTTTAAAAACTTTTTTTTTCCAAAATGTATCGAGTTCTAAAAAATTCACTTGTAAAAATACACACATCCAAGCAACACTTATCTGGACGTGAGACTCTTGTCCAAAAAGCATAAGTGGTTTTAATCTATGTTTTTTTTTTTCTTTAGTTAATTGCTGAAACTTTTAAAAGCAACAGTCATGTTGGAGAGACCACAGTGGCTTTATACAGGGTAGTGTAGGGCCATCTAATAAAAACAAAAAAAAAACTGATTTGCCACCATAAATAACCCACCAGAGTCTATGCATGAGTAGAAACTCATGCACGGAAACTATAATTAAAACTTCAAAAATGAGGGTTGCGTTACCTTAAACACACCAGAATAGCTTTCCACGATGCCCATTGTGGTGTAAAAGTTGAAAGGGGAAAAAAAACTTACCTCAATGTTCACCACATCCAAGCCCTTCTCTAGGCATAACATTGGATGGGTTATGCTGTTTGACCATTTTTTGCTGAATATTTATTCTGAGAATAAAGGACCATTATCTCACTGTGAGATACTTATTCTGAGGATATGGCATGGGACAATTTTCCCTGAAACAGGAAGTGTGGAAGTAGGACAACCAATGAGAGCCCTAGTATAACAAAGTGCATGCACAGCAGAAATAATATTTGTTGCACCATAAAATAAATGTTGAAAAAAAGCCACTTACCCCAAATAACGGAAATCTCTCCATCTGAACATGGAACACAGTCATAGCAACAACTGTGATATCCTTTTTTCATAGCTTTCCTGGTCCCTGGGGGACAAGGCTTCGAACACCGACCTTGTGGTACCTAAGACAATATATGATATAATGTAAACTGCAAGGACCCAAGTGAAGTGTAGTACAACCTGTTTAAAGGTTTATAAAATGATGCTTTCTATATGCCACTAGATAGCGTGGTTAGTGATAGTTCCACCCCTTGCAAGTTTTATCCACTGATGCCTACACTTCTCTCACATCTGGGTGACCACATCACTAAAGAAGCATTCTTGAGGACACATGTACTGCTTGGACTACAAAACTGAAGCTTATCTTCAAGCAGGTGCCTGCAGCCTACAGACTAGGGATGATCACAGATATGCAAATATTACTGAGTTGATTCAAATGTATGCAAATATATGCAGCTTGAAAATGGACCAATCAATTTAAACCTGGGTTTAAATTGATTGGTCCTTTTTTCATACTGCATACATTTGCATAAAAATTGCATAATTTCAGAAAAATATGCATCTTAATGATCATCCCTCCCTACTACAGACACATGAGATAATCTTGTCTACATTATCTTACTGCGCTTCTTGCACAGGGAACTGTGAGTAAAGGTGCGTACACACATCTAACTTTTCTGACCAACTTGTCGTCCGACTTGTCGTTTAAACGACAAGTTGGACATGTGTACACATAGTTGTGTGACTGATAACAGCTGTTTTGCCCAGTCCTCTTGGTCGATCAGTTGGACCAACTGTCATTCAAATAACTGTCAGGTGCGGCCGTTTGACCAGCTAATACATCGGTGCATGCGTGTAGAGGTGCAGGATACCAGGATTTATATCAATGGGATGACACACGTTTTTTATGACTGAACGTCCAGTCCATCAGATGACATGTAAATTAGTTTGTTGGACGTGTGTAGGTGACGTTTAAACGACATGTTGCTTGCGTGACAAGTCATTCAAATGTCCGATCCAAACGACAATCAGGCATAAAGTTGGACGTGTGTACGCACCTTAATGGTTAATGCTTGTATACCAACTTAATACAGTACGCTTCCTTTACTTATGGTGCACTTCCGATTTTGGACCCTTTTAACGCTTCCATGTAGTGGGAGACCTGACAAACACAGCCTGTTTATAGTATTCAACAGGGAGTGCAGAATTATTAGGCAAATGAGTATTTTGACCACATCATCCTCTTTATGCATGTTGTCTTACTCCAAGCTGTATAGGCTCGAAAGCCTACTACCAATTAAGCATATTAGGTGATGTGCATCTCTGTAATGAGAAGGGGTGTGGTCTAATGACATCAACACCCTATATCAGGTGTGCATAATTATTAGGCAACTTCCTTTCCTTTGGCAAAATGGGTCAAAAGAAGGACTTGACAGGTTCAGAAAAGTCAAAAATAGTGAGATATCTTGCAGAGGGATGCAGCACTCTTAAAATTGCAAAGCTTCTAAGGCGTGATCATCGAACAATCAAGCGTTTCATTCAAAATAGTCAACAGGGTCGCAAGAAGCGTGTGGAAAAACCAAGGCGCAAAATAACTGCCCATGAACTGAGAAAAGTCAAGCGTGCAGCTGCCAAGATGCCACTTGCCACCAGTTTGGCCATATTTCAGAGCTGCAACATCACTGGAGTGCCCAAAAGCACAAGGTGTGCAATACTCAGAGACATGGCCAAGGTAAGAAAGGCTGAAAGATGACCACCACTGAACAAGACACACAAGCTGAAACGTCAAGACTGGGCCAAGAAATATCTCAAGACTGATTTTTCTAAGGTTTTATGGACTGATGAAATAAGAGTGAGTCTTGGTGGGCCAGATGGATGGGCCCGTGGCTGGATTGGTAAAGGGCAGAGAGCTCCAGTCCAACTCAGACGCCAGCAAGGTGAAGGTGGAGTACTGGTTTGGGCTGGTATCATCAAATATGAGCTTGTGGGGCCTTTTTCGGCTTGAGGATGGAGTCAAGCTCAACTCCCAGTCCTACTGACAGTTTCTGGAAGACACCTTCTTCAAGCAGTGGTACAGGAGGAAGTCTGCATCCTTCAAGAAAAACATGATTTTCATGCAGGACAATGCTCCATTACACGCGTCCAAGTACTCCACAGCGTGGCTGGCAAGAAAGGGTATAAAAGAATAAAAACGAATGACATGACCTCCTTGTTCACCTGATCTGAACCCCATTGAGAACCTGTGGTCCATCATAAAATGTGAGATTTACAAGGAGGGAAAACAGTACACCTCTCTGAACAGTGTCTGGGAGGCTGTGGTTGCTGCTGCACGCAATGTTGATGGTGAACAGATCGAAACACTGACAGAATCCATGGATGGCAGGCTTTTGAGTGTCCTTGCAAAGAAAGGTGGCTATATTTGTCACTGATTTGTTTTTGTTTTGTTTTTGAATGTCAGAAATGTATATTTGTGAATATTGAGATGTTATATTGGTTTCACTGGTAAAAATAAATAGTTGAAATGGGTATATATTTGTTTTTTTGTTAAGTTGCCTAATAATTATGCACAGTAATAGTCACCTGCACACACAGATATCCCCTAAAATAGCTAAAACTAAAAACAAACTAAAAACTACTTTCAAAAATATTCAGCTTTGATATTAATGAGTTTTTGGGCTAATTGAGAACATGGTTGTTGTTCAATAATACAATTATTTCTAAAAAATACAACTTGCCTAATAATTATGCACTCCCTGAAATTCGGTTTGCCCTCATACAGCATAAAGATAATAAAACCAGCCAGTATTGGCCAATCAAAATTGGATGTGTGTACCAGGCCTTACTTTTGCCTGCAATTGGGACTAGACGAGGTTATCTCCTCCATGGGTTTTAACTATCATCTGTATGCAGATGACACCCAGATCTACCTGCACACCCCTGACCTATCCACCACTACCATGGACAAGGTCTCCTCCTGCCTATCAACAATCTCCTCCTGGATGTCCGCTAGGTTCCTGAAACTAAATCTAGACAAAACGGAATTTATGATCTTCCCACCCCGGCCATCCATGAACCTCCCAGATGTGCATGTCACTGTTAACCACACTACCATTCGCCCTACCCCTCAAGCCTGTCTGGGTGTCACCCTGGACTCCGCACTCTCCTTTACTCCCCACATCCAAAACCTCACAAAGTCCTGCAATTTCCACCTTCGTAACATCTGCAAGATCCGCCCTTTCCTGACCTCTGCCACCACCAAACTCCTCATCCATGCCCTCATAATTGCCCACCTTGACTACTGCAATGCCCTTCTGTCTGGTTTCCCTATGACCCAAATAGCCCCACTGCAGTCCATCATGAATGCGGTAGCCACAATTATCCACTGCTCCCATGGCTCCACCATGGCTGATCCCCTCCTGGAATCCCTCCACTGGCTTCCTATCCAGTCCAGAATTAGATTCAAGATACTGTGTCTGACCTACAAATCTGTCCACAAAACTGTCCAACCTACATTTCCTTACTTACTTACTCAGAGGTACACACCTAGCCGCTCACTCCGCTCCTCCAATGAACTTCGCCTGACCGTCCCCCGCATCACCCAGTCCCATGCACGCCTCCAGGACTTCTCAAGAGCTGCTCCAACACTATGGAACTCCCTACCTCCACCCATTAGGGCAGCCCCCTCCTTCAACATCTTCAAGAAGGCCCTCAAAACTCACCTTTTCACTCTGGCCTACTACCCCTCACAAGTGCTCTAAACCCAACTGAACTCTGGTCCTCTACCTTTCGTGTCCTTACCTCTCCCTCTAGATTGTAAGCCTTTGGGCAGGGTCCTCCTCCTTTTGTGTCCTACCTGATCATGCACCTCCATTACTGTGAACCCATACTATGCATCTGAGTGAACCTAACTTGCCTAATCTACATGCTCCCCTCCAGTGACTGACTAAGCATTACCTTGTACTCATACTGTGCTGCATGATCTGGTCTTTCTTGTATTCCTGTATTGTCATTTTGCTGTATGTCACCCCTAAATATTGTCTGTAACCTAAACTAATGTCCAGCGCTGCATAATATGTTGGCGCTTTATAAATACAATAAATAAATAAATAGTCAGAAAGTGAAGTCCAATGAAATATGAATTCTGGTTACTATGGGTTACTGCATTTGTGTACATAAACACACACACACTTAAAGAGACTCTGAAGTTTCTTTTTTTCCCTGCGTTTATCATATAATCCTTTTCAGCATGAATACCTCAGTGAAATTGCTGCATCCCCGCAGCAGATGGGTGATTTATGGCAGAGGATTAGCAGGGCTTCACTTCCTCAATGAGGCAGAGCTACAGCTCTGCCTCCTTCGTAGTTAATCTCTGTGATTCGCTGCCTCTCTCCACCCCTCTCAGTCTTCTTTCATTGAGAGGGGTGGGGAGGAGGCGGAGATTTGCAGAGATTGATTGCGGAGAGGCAGAGCTACAGCTCAAAGCTCAGCCTCTGCAGGAAGAGAAGCCCTGCGAGCCAAGGCAGCATGATCTGCGACCAGCAAAGTCGTAAAACCTTTCAGGTCGCTTTCTCACTAATAAATCACCCATCTGCCACGGGGATGTGACCATTTCACTGGGGTATTAATGCTGAAGAGGATTATAAGACAAGACCAGGGAAAAAAAGAGACTTCAGAGTCTCTTTAACAGTGATTCACGACTAATTTAAAGCAAACACCGAAGTAGAGATTTGTTTCTTTATTGAGGTAGAGAACAGTGAAAATCTCAGCCAGTTCTTTACTGCTTTCTTTATTCCTGTTGAAAAGGGTTGCTTCCGCTTTCTAATCTTGAAATACATTAGGGTTTTCTCTAATTTGCATCATTAGGATCAATCCGCCATAACTTCTTAGGGCTGGTGCACACCAGAGCGGTTCTGAAGCGTTTTCTAAAATGCTTGCAGGGGGGAAACCGCTTGGCTAATGAAGGTGAATGGGATGGTGCACACCAGAGCGGCTCGTTTTTTCCCCAAACGCAAACTCCCGGGCTGCAGCATTTTTTGTATTTCTGAAGTAAATACAAGTACATTAACTCTAAAAAAAGAAAGGTTGACTGTATAGGACTCCTAAAGGATGAGGATGGAAACTCAATGGTGGATGACCAAGGTAAGGCAGAGTTATTAAATGCTTTCTTTGCTTCTGTCTTCACAAAGGAAACAGCACTGTTGCAAACTACAGAGGCGGAAGAGTCTCAATCTTCTAACTGTAATATTAAATACTTAACGCAGGAAGAAGTGAAGGCAAGACTAAATAAATTAAAAATAGACAAGGCACCTGGCCCGGATGGCATGCATCCTCGGGTCCTAAGGGAATTAAGTTCAGTTATAGATAAACCCCTTTATCTTATCTTTTGTGACTCTCTTGCAACTGGCAGAGTCCCAGTGGATTGGCGTACAGCCCACGTTTTCCCATTATTTAAGAAGGGCAAAAAATCTGATCCAGGAAATTATAGACCTGTAAGTTTAACATCAGTTGTATGCAAACTATTTGAGGGGTTACTAAGAGATACTATACATGACTTCATAGTAGAAAATAATCTTATTTCTCAGCATCAACATGGGTTTACTAAAGACAGGTCCTGTTTGACTAACATGCTCCGCTTTTATGAGGTAGTGAATGCTAATATGGATATTGGGAATGCTGTAGATATGATATACTGGGACTTTGCAAAGGCCTTCGACACTGTTCCCCACAAAAGTCTGGTGCAAAAGTTGAGGATGCAAGGACTGGGGAAGAGTCTGTGTTCATGGATAGGGAACTGGCTAATGGACAGAAAACAAAGAGTTGTGGTCAATGGATCGTACTCAAAATGGGAGACTGTTAGCAGTGGGGCCCAGTGGTGCTCAGCAGAGCTCGAATATTCGAGTAGCTCGAATATTCGAGCTCTTTTTCAGCTATTCGAGCTCGGTATTCGAGCTCCGAATAGCTGCAGCTATTCGAATGGGCTATTCGCGTACACTCGAATAGCCCATTCACTATTCGAGCTATTCGAGCAAACGGCGCTATTCGAGCTCGGTACCGAGCTCGAATAGCGTCATAGCCCAGATTGATGTCCTTAGAGCCAATCAGAGGGCTCCCAGGCCCTCTGACGGCAGCCAATCACAGAGGGGGACCCTGGCCAGCCCCTACCCTATAAATAGCGGCCGCCATGTTACGTTTCTCCGTCCTTGCCTGAGACTTGCATAGAGAGAGAGTTGCTCCTTTGTGCTTTGGCTTAGCAAGAGCTTTATTGTGGTCATTTACCTAGCGTTTTTGCTCACATACACCTCCTATACACACCTATATTGTTGTTAGTTAGTTAGACATTGTATTTTAGTTAGTAGCTTTTGTGTTACATAGAGACAGGCCAGCTGCTGCAGGCTTACAGCTTTAGGCCTCAGGGCCTGCCTGTGTGGGCAGCTGTCCTCCTGTCCTCTGTTTATTTCTCTCATCTATACCAGTATTTCTGCTGTCCTTTACTACTGATTGTATTAGTATTGTAGTTATATACTGTAACTGTACTAGGACACTCACTGTCACTGTTCATAGGCTACTAGCTGCTCCTGCGTGTGTGCACTCACTGTCTGTGTACACACTACACACACTCTATTTCCAAGTTCTGATAACTGATTGATTATTGTAATTGAATATTGTAATTAGTTAGTTGTACTCACTGTTACTACTTACTGTACTAGGAGTCTCGGACACTCAGTCACTGTTCATAGGCTACTAGCTCCTGCGTGTGTGCACTCACTGTCTGTGTACACACTACACACACTCTATTTCCTTCTGATAACTGATTGATTATTGTAATTAGTTAGTTGTACTTACTGTTACTACTTACTGTACTAGGAGTCTAGGACACTCAGTCACTGTTCATAGGCTACTAGCTCCTGCGTGTGTGCACTCACTGTCTGTGTACACACTACACACACTCTATTTCCAAGTTCTGATAACTGATTGATTATTGTAATTGAATATTGTAATTAGTTAGTTGTACTCACTGTTACTACTTACTGTACTAGGAGTCTCGGACACTCAGTCACTGTTCATAGGCTACTAGCTCCTGCGTGTGTGCACTCACTGTCTGTGTACACACTACACACACTCTATTTCCTTCTGATAACTGATTGATTATTGTAATTAGTTAGTTGTACTTACTGTTACTACTTACTGTACTAGGAGTCTAGGACACTCAGTCACTATTCATAGGCTACTAGCTCCTGCGTGTGTGCACTCACTGTCTGTGTACACACTACACACACTCTATTTCCTTCTGATAACTGATTGATTATTGTAATTAGTTAGTTGTACTTACTGTTACTACTTACTGTACTAGGAGTCTAGGACACTCAGTCACTGTTCATAGGCTACTAGCTCCTGCGTGTGTGCACTCACTGTCTGTGTACACACTACACACACTCTATTTCCAAGTTCTGATAACTGATTGATTATTGTAATTGAATATTGTAATTAGTTAGTTGTACTCACTGTTACTACTTACTGTACTAGGAGTCTCGGACACTCAGTCACTGTTCATAGGCTACTAGCTCCTGCGTGTGTGCACTCACTGTCTGTGTACACACTACACACACTCTATTTCCTTCTGATAACTGATTGATTATTGTAATTAGTTAGTTGTACTTACTGTTACTACTTACTGTACTAGGAGTCTAGGACACTCAGTCACTGTTCATAGGCTACTAGCTCCTGCGTGTGTGCACTCACTGTCTGTGTACACACTACACACACTCTATTTCCTTCTGATAACTGATTGATTATTGTAATTAGTTAGTTGTACTTACTGTTACTACTTACTGTACTAGGAGTCTAGGACACTCAGTCACTGTTCATAGGCTACTAGCTCCTGCGTGTGTGCACTCACTGTCTGTGTACACACTACACACACTCTATTTCCTTCTGATAACTGATTGATTATTGTAATTAGTTAGTTGTACTTACTGTTACTACTTACTGTACTAGGAGTCTAGGACACTCAGTCACTGTTCATAGGCTACTAGCTCCTGCGTGTGTGCACTCACTGTCTGTGTACACACTACACACACTCTATTTCCTTCTGATAACTGATTGATTATTGTAATTAGTTAGTTGTACTTACTGTTACTACTTACTGTACTAGGAGTCTAGGACACTCAGTCACTGTTCATAGGCTACTAGCTCCTGCGTGTGTGCACTCACTGTCTGTGTACACACTACACACACTCTATTTCCTTCTGATAACTGATTGATTATTGTAATTAGTTAGTTGTACTTACTGTTACTACTTACTGTACTAGGAGTCTAGGACACTCAGTCACTGTTCATAGGCTACTAGCTCCTGCGTGTGTGCACTCACTGTCTGTGTACACACTACACACACTCTATTTCCTTCTGATAACTGATTGATTATTGTAAGTAGTTAGTTGTACTTACTGACTGTTACTGCTTACTTACTTACTGTACTAGGGACACTCACTCAGTCACTGTTCATAGGCTAGCTCCTGCGCGTGTTTGCGCGTGCGTGCACTCACTGTCTGTAGTGTACACACACTAAATTTACTTGTGATTACTACTGATTATTGTAAGTTGTAACTGCTAGTTGTACTTCCTGACTGTTACTACTTACTTACTGTACTAGGGACACTCACTCAGTCACCTCACCCACCAACCCACTCCATTAAAGTACCCCACTTTTCACCCGCCCTTTTAAAAAACTTTTGTCTATACGCCCAAAACATCGAAGATGTCTGGAAGTGGCAGCCAGCGCGGTTTGGGCAAGGGGAAGGGCAGCAAGGGAATCAGGAGGAGAGGGAGCAGCATTGTGGCAAGCCGCGGGCGCGGGCGCGCCACCATGCACAGTTCCGCAGCAGCAGCAGCAGCGTCAGTGGCTAACATTCCTCCCATAGCCACTGGCCGTGGACGCCTTGGGCGCCGCCCAGCAGGAGCATCTGCAACTCACGCTGCAGAGACACAGCAGCAGCAGCGTGTAGCACCTGCTCCGATTTTCCTCCAGCCGGGTCGGAAACGTCCCATTGAGGAAAAGCATGCAGACACTGTGGTGCAACTCATGACGGAGGATGAGCAGCCCGCCATCAGCTCTGCATCTGAGGCCTCCACCCTCACCACCACCACCACCACCCCTGTTCGCAGCAGCCGCCCAGCAGGGTCTGGGGAGGAGGCCAGTTCACCGTCACTCGCCGACCTGTCATTCAGCAGTCTTTTGACCCCAGGCATCATGAGTAAATTGTCTGCTGTTGTTGGCGATCTTGAGGAGGAGATGCTGATGGGCACTTTGGGGGATGAGGGATTGGACAGCAAGACTGTGGCGACAGTCAAGCAGCCCATCCATGCATCAGGAGAGGAGTTTGGGGGGTCCTCATCCCAGCAGGACATGTTTCAGGAGGGGGAGGATGTTGATGACCCGGTGACAGACAGAGACTGGGTGCCACCACCTCCAGGGAATGTTGTCCTCAGCAGCTCTGAGGAGGAGGAGGAGGATGCTCTTGTGGGCCTTGCAAGGAGGCGCATCATTGCAAGCATTGGCAGCAGCAGTAGGCAGGTCCCACAGCCTGCTGGTGTCTCAGGCTCAGCAGCAGCAGCAGCAGCATCTGCCAGTACCACCACCAGCCGCACCCAAGCCCCCCAAGCCCCCCCCCCAAACCACCACAGGGAGACAGGCAGCAGCGCTTCCATGCCGTAGGGGGATGTTTCTGTCACCAATCTGGCGCTTTTTCACCATGCCCACAGTGTACAGCAAGTACGCCACTTGCAACCACTGTCAGCGGAAGTTGAGCAGAGGTGCAGACCCCTTAAAGTTCTGCACCAGCTCGCTCATCAACCACCTTGCTGCGAAACATTTCCACCAGCATCAGGAGTTCCAGAGGCTGAAGGCATCTGGTGCTGGCAGTGGCACCACACCCATCACTGCACAGCCTTCAGCAGCAGCAGCAACAGCAGCCACCCGCCCTCCTGCTCCTCCAGCAGCACCAGCAGGAGTGCGGAAACGCACTGCTCCTCCCCCCTCTGCAACTCCTGCCGCCGACACTGAGGCCTGTTCTGGCAGCCAGTCCTCAGTGGCCTCCTCCGCTGTGTCTGCTGATTCCCGTGCCAACAAAAGGCCACGCCAGAGCCTTTTGAGCGAGTCCTTCCAGGGGGTGGTTAGGGCTCTGCCTCCCAGCAGCCGTCGCGTGCGGCAGCTGAACGGCTTGCTGGCACGGGCTATGTGCTCCCAACTCCTGCCGTACCCGCTCGTGCAGGAGGGGAGCGACATTCGTGCGCTGCTTGCTTGCGCAGCCCCAGACTGGCAGCTCCCCAGCAGACACTTTTTCTCCCGCAAGGCCATTCCTGCACTGCACCGCTTTGTGATGGCCAATGTGGAGCGAGGGCTGGAGCACGCGGTTGGTGAAAGGGTCCACGTCACCATGGACTCCTGGAGCAGCCGCTTCGGGACAGGCCGCTACCTGTCCTTCACTGTCCACTGGGTCAGCTTGGTGGAAGGGGGTGAGGATGGGAGAGCAGCAGCGGGCACAGCAGCAGCAGCAACACAGTGGGTGGTGCCACCCCGCAGGGTCAGGGGAACTGCAGCAGGTTCCTCCGATCCTCTGCCATCCTCCGGCACACCTGGCCAAACCCCCCGCCTCAGCAGCAGCGTGAAGGCCCGCCACTGCCAAGCGCTGCTGCACTTGGTCAGCCTTGGGAAGACCAAGCTGACGGCAACCCATGTGTTGGTCAAACTCCAGGAGCAGGAGAGGATTTGGCTGACCCCCAGAGGCCTCAGAGTCGGAGAGGTGGTGGCCGACAATGGGGCCAATCTGGTTGCCGCAATAGACAGGGGAAACCTGACCCACATCCCCTGTCTTGCCCACGTGCTGAACCTGGTGGTGCAGAAGTTCTTGCGCACCTACCAGGGGATGGGCGAACTGCTGGAAACGGCAAGGAACGTTGTGCGTCACTTCCGGCGCTCGGCTGCAGCCTGTGCGAGCCTGGAAGACGTGCAAAAGGAGCTGGATCTGCCACGCCATCGGCTGATCCTTGACGTTCCGACTCGCTGGAACTCCACCCTGGCGATGTTGGAGCGTCTGGTTGAACAGAAGCGCGCTGTCAAACAGTACCTTGCCCTGGCCACTGTTTCCGCCGCTCAGAGAAGGGACAAGACCAGCAACATCCCGTCCATCGTCCCCGATGATGACTGGAGGCACATGCAGCAGGTGTGCTTAGTGCTGGCTCCCTTTCTGCAGGCCACTAACATGGTGAGCAGGGACCATGCTATGGTCTGCGAGTGGGTGCCCCTGGTTTGTCTGCTGAACAGGGCCCTCGATGCTTTGCTGGAACAGGGAGCGGCAGCCTTGGACCAGCAGGAGCGGCAAGCAGCTGCACAGTCCACCTCTGAGGGGGAGGAGGAGGAGGACTTGGTGGAGGTCCCTGACCTTGCTGCTGATGAGGGGGATCAGCACAGTGCAGCTGAGTTGGTGCGGGGGTGGAGAGAGGATGAGGCTGACGAGGCAGAGGAGGAGGATGAGGACAGCAGCACTGCCGTCGATGTGCCAGCAGACGTGGCCCGCCTCTTCCCAATGGCAGCGCACATGCTGACGTGCCTGCGCAGAGACCCCAGGGTGATCCAGATGAAGCAGAGGGAGGACATCTGGATCAGCATGATGTTGGGCCCACGCCTCAAGGGGAAGTTGAGCCAGTTCCTGCCGCCTGCAGGAGGAGACCCAGCGCAACAAATAAGGAGCTTGCAGCAGGCCCTTGTTGAGCGCTTGGAGGAAGCCTTCCCCCAGCCTTCCACCCCCACTGTCCAGCAGCCAGCACAGAGGCAGCAGCAGGTGCCTGCATCCAGCAGCAAGCGCCCCACAGACCTGCTGTCTCTCAGCCACGAGCTCTACAGGACTGTAGAGGCTCCGGCAGCAGTGACTAGAGAGGAGGTGCATGCAGCAGCATCCTCCACCGGTCACAGCCAGCGCCTGACCCGCATGGTGGCTGACTTTATGGGGTCCTACAGCGGGCTTGACAGCGATGCCCCTGTTGATCCCATGGAGTATTGGGTCAAGCGCCTGGAGATCTGGAGCGAGCTGGCGCAGTACGCCCTGGAAGTGCTGTCCTGCCCCCCTTCCAGCGTGCTGTCCGAGCGCTGCTTCAGTGCAGCTGGTGGTGTGGTCACCGAGAAACGCTCACGTCTGTCTCACAAGTCTGTGGACAGACTGACGTTTCTCAAGATGAACCAGGCGTGGGTGGAAGGCGAGTTCCTGGCCCCTGTTGTCGGCGAGAGGGGGACATGAACTGGCTAAGAACCATCGTTAATGTGCCTTACCACCCTTTACCACCTCCTGGCTCCTGCTCACTAAGCCAGCCTGGTTCACTTTGACTATTACGTCGCCTGCAGCCACACATTTTACACCTACAGTGGGCTGCTGTGTACTGCCCTTCTGCTGTCTGTCTGTGTTTCCCACTGCCAGGGTACACAGATTTACCTTCTGCTGCCACTCTGCCACCAGCTATTACGTCAAACAATAGCTATATATCTGTGTAATTTGTTTTACAAACAAAACCAAAAAACCATTAAAAAAAAAAAAAAGGTTTAATTTTTCTGAGGTGCCCGGGTTGAAAACTGTGTTGTCCCAGTTGTGTATTGGACACGATGTGGGCTGCACGACCGCTGTCTGGGACCTCCTGCCTGCTGTGTTTATTTACAGCCCTGGTATCACCGCTAGGTACCAGGGCTATTATGTCACGCTGCCTGCCTGCTGCCACACTCACACTACTCCTCCATTCCTCCTGCTGATGCTGCTGTCTGTCTGTGTTTCCCAACGCCAGGGTACACAGATATACCTTCTGCTGCCACTCTGCCACCAGCTATTACGTCAAACAATAGCTGCTCACATTACTCCTCCATTCCTCCTGCTGCTGCTGCTGCTGTCTGTCTGTCTGTGTTTCCCAATGCCAGGGTACACAGATTTACCTTCTGCTGCCACTCTGCCACCAGCTATTACGTCAAAAAATAGCTATATCTGTGTAATTGGTTGTAAAACCAAAACTACAAAACCATAAAAAAAAAAAAAAAAGGTTTAATTTTTCTGAGGTGCCCGGGTTGAAAACAGTGTTGTCCCAGTTGTGTATTGGACACGATGTGGGCTGCACGACCGCTGTCTGGGACCTCCTGCCTGCTGTGTTTATTTACAGCCCTGGTATCACCGCTAGGTACCAGGGCTATTATGTCACGCTGCCTGCCTGCTGCCACACTCACACTACTCCTCCATTCCTCCTGCTGATGCTGCTGTCTGTCTGTGTTTCCCAACGCCAGGGTACACAGATTTACCTTCTGCTGCCACTCTGCCACCAGCTATTACGTCAAACAATAGCTGCTCACATTACTCCTCCATTCCTCCTGCTGCTGCTGCTGCTGTCTGTCTGTCTGTGTTTCCCAACGCCAGGGTACACAGATTTACCTTCTGCTGCCACTCTGCCACCAGCTATTACGTCAAAAAATAGCTATATCTGTGTAATTGGTTGTAAAACCAAAACTACAAAACCATAAAAAAAAAAGGGTTAATTTTTCTGAGGTGCCCGGGTTGAAAACAGTGTTGTCCCAGTTGTGTATTGGACACAATGTGGGCTGCACGACCGCTGTCTGGGACCTCCTGCCTGCTGTGTTTATTTACAGCCCTGGTATCACCGCCAGGTACCAGGGCTATTATGTCACGCTGCCTGCCTCATTGACTGCCTGCTGCCACACACTCATCCTCCTCCTCCTGCTGCTGAATTTACCTCCTGCTGTCTGTGTGTTTCCACTGCCAGGGAGCACATACAATGGCGCTTCCAACATGCGTGCGCCACCAGCTATTTGTTACGCTCAAAAATAGCTGCATTTCTTTAAAAAAAAAATTTGAAAAGAGAAATAAGTGAAGAAGAAGACGATATAGAAGAAGATGAAGAAGATGAAGAAGAAGAAGATGAAGATGATGAAGAAGAAGAAGATGAAGAAGAAGAAGATGAAGATGATGAAGAAGAAGAAGATGAAGAAGAAGATGAAGATGATGAAGAAGAAGAAGATGAAGAAGATGAAGATGAAGAAGATGAAGAAGATGAAGAAGAAGAAGATGATGAAGAAGAAGAAGAAGATGAAGAAAAAGATGAAGAAGAAGAAGAAGAAGAAGATGAAGAAGATGAAGATGAAGAAGATGAAGAAGATGAAGAAGAAGAAGATGAAGATGATGAAGAAGAAGAAGATGAAGAAGAAGATGAAGATGATGAAGAAGAAGAAGATGAAGAAGATGAAGAAGATGAAGAAGATGAAGATGATGAAGAAGATGAAGAAGAAGAAGAAGATGAAGAAGTTGAAGATGAAGTAGATGTAGAAGAAGAAGAAGAAGAAGAAGAAGAAGATGAAGAAGATGAAGAAGAAGATGAAGAAGATGAAGAAGAAGATGAAGAAGAAGATGAAGAAGATGAAGAAAAAGAAGATGATGAAGAAGAAGATGATGATGAAGAAGATGAAGAAGAAGAAGAAGAAGACAATATAAAAGAAGAAGATATAGAAGAAGATATAGAAGAAGAAGATATAGAAGAAGAAGATATAGAAGAAGAAGAAGAAGATATAGAAGATAAAGAAGAAGAAGAAGAAGTATATACAGTACTGAACAAATTTCTGGACACAACTTCTCTTTTCAACTTTTTTTTTTAAAGGAACATCCCCACATAATCACTTGCTGTTGTTACTTGGAAAAAAAGAGGTTTCTTGCATCATTCACCCTCAAAACAAGTGTTGGAAGCTATTTAAGGCCATTTCGAATAGTCAGCTCGAATAATTAGCTCGAATACCGACTCGAATAGTGAGCTCGAATTCCGAGGTCGAATCGAATAGTAAAAATTATTCGACTCGAATATTCGACTGATCTCGAATAATTTACTATTCGAATTCGACCTAACTCGAATTTTGAAAAGGGGTATTTGAGCACCACTAGTGGGGCCCCACAGGGGTCTGTTCTGGGTCCAGTGCTCTTCAATTTATTTATTAATGACCTAGTAGATGCAGTAGTGAGCAATGTTGCTATTTTTGCAGATGATACAAAATTGTGCAGAATCATCAACTCTCAGGAAGATAGTGTCATATTGCAACAGGATCTGGATAGGATGGCTATATGGGCACATACATGGCAGATGAAATTCAATGTTGACAAATGTAAGGTCATGCATTTTGGACGTACTAATGGTCTAGCACCATACAAAATAAATGGGATACAGTTGGGGACATCAAACTTGGAGAAGGACTTAGGAGTACTCATTGACAACAAGTTAAATAATCGTACTCAATGCCAAGCAGCTGCAGCTAAAGCTAACAAAATTTTGGGATGCATTAAAAGGGAAATAAAAACTCGAGATGCTAGCATAATATTGCCCCTGTTTAACTCTCTAGTAAGGCCACATCTGGAATATGGAATTCAGTTCTGGGCACCACATTACAAAAAAGATATTGCAGTTTTAGAGCAGGTGCAGAGACGAGCAACAAAATTGATGCGTGGGATGGAAGGTCTCACTTATCGAGAAAGGTTAGATAAACTGGGTTTATTTAGTCTAGAGAAAAGACGCCTTAGAGGGGATCTAATTAACATGTATAAATACATCAGAGGGCAATATAATACCTTGGCGGATGAGCTTTTTGTCCCTAGGCCTTCTCAAAGGACTAGAGGACATGATCTGCGCATGGAGGAAAAATGTTTTAGCCATTTATTTAGGAAAGGGTTCTTTACAGTTAGAGTGATTAAGATGTGGAATGCATTGCCACAGGAAGTCGTTATGGCAAACTCTATACCTGCATTTAAAGGGGGCTTAGATGCTTTCCTTGCGTTGAAAGACATCCATGGCTACAATTGCTAGGTAATGGCTAATGATGTTGATCCAGGGATTTTATCTGATTGCCATCTGGAGTCGGGAAGGAATTTTTCCTTTTAGGGGCTAATTGGACCATGCCTTGTAAGGGTTTTTTCGCCTTCCTCTGGATCAACAGGGATATGTGAGGGAGCAGGCTGGTGTTGTACTTTATACTGGTTGAACTCGATGGACGTATGTCTTTTTTCAACCAAAATAAGTATGTAACTATGTAACTATGTAACTATGTAACTATGAGGCGTTTCTGCCTTCAATGTTAAAGGGAAGGTCCAAGCAAAAAAAAAAATGAGATTCACTTACCTGGGGCTTCTACCAGCCCCATGCAGCCATCCTGTGCCCTCGTAGTCACCTCGGAGGTCAGGGCCAAATTGCATACATCTTTAAACATTCCCGCTAGTGCAAGAACATTAACACATACATTTTTACGCGTTAGTGGTGAAACGCGTAAATTTTTGTTCCTGCACTAGCTGGAATGCGTAAAAATGTATGCAATGTGGCCCTGACCTCCGAGGTCAGAAAGCTGCCAGCGGGGGACTGGAGCAGCAGTGAGTGACTACAAGGGCACAGGATGGCTACATGGGGCTGGTAGAAGCCCCAGGTAAGTGAATCTCATTTTTTTTTTTTTTGCTTGAACCTTCCCTTTAAGTATAGGAAAAACGCAAAACGCTCTGAAAAATGCGAGATCTGAGCAGTTTTCCAGGTGTTTTTGTTACAGAAGCTGTTCACTAACAGCTTTACTGTAACAATATATGAAATTTTCTACACAAAAACGCTCCAAAAACGCTAGGCATGTTTAGAAAATCTCTCTAAACATGCCTAGAACTGCTCTGAAAATCTGCCTCAAAAACCTCTAGCGGTTTGCAGATCTGCTAGAGCAGGGGTCTCAAACTCAATTTACCTGGGGGCCGCAGGAGGCAAAGTCAGGATGAGGCTGGGCCGCATAAGGGATTTCACAATCAGCACCTAACCCCCCTGCCCCCCTGCATTGATTTTTATTTCAAAATCAAATTCACAATTCATAGTTCACTTCAGTACTCCCATTACAAGTAATCCGCCGCATCCCCGCCGCAAATCGACGGCTGCAGAGCCCCCAAATCGCCCAAGGGGAAATCCGCCGGCATTTCCTGGAAGGGGCAGAGCTTTCAGTTTCAGCTCTGTCCCTCCTGACGTCAATCGCGGCGTATCGCCGCCTCTGCCCGCCCCTCTCACTCTTCCTTCACAGAGAGGGGCGGGGAGAGGCGGCGATCCGTGTGGCGATTTGACGTCAGGAGGGGCAGAGCTGAAGCTGAAAGCTCTGCCCCTTCCAGGAAATGCCGGCAGATTGCCCCCCAGGCGATTTGGGGGCTCTGCAGCCCTCGTTTAGCGGCGAGGATGCGGCGGATTACTTGGGAGCTCTGAAGTGAACTATGGAACTAAGGAAGCTTTTGCCGGCGTGGGCCACAAAATATTGTACCGAGGGCCGCAAATGGCCCGCGGGCTGCGAGTTTGAGACCCCTGTGCTAGAGGTTTTTGGTGTGCACTGGGCCTTATAGAGAGTTTTTAGGTGTCCCTGATTTTCTCTTTCAGTGAAATGCATTGCGGATCCCTGGGATGCATATCAATGCCCCTGGAAATTATACTTATGGATAAGGGCGTAAATATGCATCTCTGTTTGTTTTCACCTCCATTGCCGTCCTCCTGGTCCATGATCGGTGAATGGGAACATGTACTGCCAAAGCCGTAAAAAAATAGAATGAAAGTAAAATCCACATTAACAACACTTATAAAGTGTGGGGACATCTAGTGGACTAAAAGCAAAAATACATTTACAATACATTAACTCATTTGCAACTTCAATAGAGTAAAAGTGCACTGCTTTTGTCCTCAGTCAGCAGAACTAATTGTGCTGTAAATTCTTAGAATGCTTTGATCTCTCTGCTAGCAGAAAATATAGAAACTAAAAAGCAGAAATACTCTGATATTGTCTCACACTGCCCCCTAGTGACAGGTTGTCATAAGTACACATTACAGCAGTACTAATTAGACACAGGGAACTGCAACAAATAATAAACAATACGTGTGCTTAAATAAATTGGCCTGGAGCACTTGCAAGCCTCTAAATAAATTGTCTGCTAAAGGGTTCAAATACCTAAAAAAAAACAAAACAAAAAAAAACAAACAAACATTAGTTGTTAACACCTCCTACACACCACCAGGCCCATACAAAAATAAAACAAAAAGATAGTTGCAGTATTTAAAAAAAATACATAAATCGTTACCTTAGGTGATGATTATCTATTACTGTTATTTTTGCAAATAAGGGCTTGGATTACTGATATAGTATAAAAAAACACAAAGCAGAAGAGAATACCTTTATTTCCAAATAAAATAGTGTCACCATTGTACCAGGGACATCATTTAAATGTTATAATAACCAGGAAAAAATGGCAAATAAAATGTGTGGGTTTTATCTACAGTGGCACATTTTATTGTTAAACTTTAATGGCTGAAAACTAAGATTTTTTTTTTATTGCATAGGAAATAAAACAATTCTGAGCAAAATGTAACAACCAAAGAAAGCCCAACTTTTCCCATTAAAAAAAACAATAATATAGATCAATTTAGTGTGACAAATAGTGATAATGTTTTAGGCAAATTAATGGGAGGAGCAGGATATGTGAAAATTGCTGAGGTTTTTAAGGGGAAATAATCTGTGGGTAAGATTGTAACAGGATCCCAGAGTTGCCGAAGAGCTCTGTCCTCAACACTCAAATATGGAGGTCAGTGGAAAAATGGGCAGAAAATGACTGCCCCAACAACCCCTTTCTGCATCCTTCCACCTGCTAATTCCACAAGTCTTCAGCATCATTGCTGGGGAGCAGGCATGCTCAAATTAGTGTTGATCGAACACCCAGTTATTCGGGCTCGGGTCGGCTCGGCCGAACATGGTCCAGATGTTCGGGATATTCGGTCGAACACCGAGCCTAATGGAAGTCAATGGGGACCCGAGCAAGCCTACTTTGCAGGCCTGAAAAAACTTGCAAAATGAGGAAAACTTCTGCAAAATGGGTTGGAAATAGTGTGTGGGGGGGAGGGGCAATTTACACATCGATCTTAGGCTCAGAATAAAAGCAGGGACTCATGTTTGCAGAGCAATGCGCCAATTATACTTGACTGCCAATAAAACAAATAAAACTCCCAAAAAAAGGCATACGTGTATGGGGAAAAACTGCACGCTTAAGGCCAATGCAGTTTATCGCCATGCATTTATACATTTTATTACAAATGATTTCCTGAAAAGCTAGTAGTACCAATGGGACCGGCAACGCTAACCCAGCACACATGATGGAAGAGGAGGTACAGGAGAACAAGGCCACGCTTTGTGACACAACCCAGGCCTTGCATGGTGACAAAATGCATGCTTAAAGTGAACATGCTTAAGGTGAGAGTGACATGGAGGCTGCCATATTTATTTCCTTTTAAGCAACACCAGTTGCCTGGTTGTCCTGCAGATCCTCTGCCTCTAATAAGTTCAGGCATAAATCCTGAACAAGCATGCAGTAGATCAGGTGTTTCTGACAACAACGTCCGTCCTGGCAAGATTACCTGCATACTTCTTTCTGGTTGAATTCACACACCAGTGCATCCAAATAGATCATTATGGCTGCCAGGTAACTGGTATAGTTTAAAAGGAAATAAATATGGCAACCTCCATCTCATTCTCACCTCAGGTTCAGATTAAACCAATGCATTTTGCCGCCATGCATTGATACATATTATACAAAGGAGATATTCCTGAAAAGCAGTCCTATTACTATCTGGGACCGACAACGCTAACCCAGCACAGATGTTCATGGTGGTTGGTTGGGGGGTGTTGCGAAGTCGGTTCCAATCCACGATTTATTCATATTTATTTGTGTCAGATGGTCTGCATGCTGTGGAGAGGCGGATACGCTTATCTGTAACAATGCCTCACTGAAACAACGTTCGGACATAACGCTGGTGGCAGGGCAAGCCAGCACCTCTATTGTGTACATTGCCAGTTTGTGCCAGGTGTTTAGCTTAGAGACCAAATAATTAAAGGGGACTGATGGATCGTTGAACACGGCTACGTCATCTGACATGTAGTCCGTGACCATCCTCTGCAGGCGAGCGGTGTTGGAGGTGGAACTGCGTGAACTGACCATCCATGAAGGCAGACTTTAGCAGCGACTGAGTCAGGAGGACAAAGCGGACGGTGAGTGCGGCAGCACAGAAGGACCATGGCAACTCACTGATAGTACATAGCAAGGAAATGAGCAGCGCTACTTAAAAACAGACTAGTGCCTACCTGCAAAAGAGTGCAAGCCCCACTTGTGGGGTTGAATACACACCGAGCATACACATGACCTGTCTACCACTAGAGGAGGATGTTGGTTTCCATTAACAGCTTGCATGCAACCTATTAAGTACTCGTCCCTCCCACTGCAAAGAAGTCAATCCTCCATGGGAGGGGCCTAACACTAACTAAATCCTAACCTATGTATATGCATAGCCTGGGTGCGGCTAATCAAATAAAATCGAAAAATGAAAATTGCGCAAAAGGTGGATCAGCGCAACACCAGGCCGCCTCCGAATGGCCTCCATCAGAGATGCGCTGAGCCCCCCCAGGAACTACAAACGCACCTTGAACCCAAACAGAAGCTCTGCATATACACCAAAAGCATGGCTATTAAGTGGGAGCAGCTGACCAAAAACAAATTACATTAGTACATAGCAAGGAAATGAGCAGCGCTACTTAAAAACAGACTAGTGCCTACCTGCAAAAGAGTGCAAGCCCCACTTGTGGGGTCGAATACACACCGAGCATACACATGACCTGTCTACCACTAGAGGAGGATGTTGGTTTCCATTAACAGCTTGCATGCAACCTATTAAGTACTCGTCCCTCCCACTGCAAAGAAGTCAATCCTCCATGGGAGGGGCCTAACACTAACTAAATCCTAACCTATGTATATGCATAGCCTGGGTGCGGCTAATCAAATAAAATCGAAAAATGAAAATTGCGCAAAAGGTGGATCAGCGCAACACCAGGCCGCCTCCGAATGGCCTCCATCAGAGATGCGCTGAGCCCCCCCAGGAACTACAAACGCACCTTGAACCCAAACAAAAGCTCTGCATATACACCAAAAGCATGGCTATTAAGTGGGAGCAGCTGACCAAAAACAAATTACATTAGTACATAGCAAGGAAATGAGCAGCGCTACTTAAAAACAGACTAGTGCCTACCTGCAAAAGAGTGCAAGCCCCACTTGTGGGGTCGAATACACACCGAGCATACACATGACCTGTCTACCACTAGAGGAGGATGTTGGTTTCCATTAACAGCTTGCATGCAACCTATTAAGTACTCGTCCCTCCCACTGCGAAGAAGTCAATCCTCCATGGGAGGGGCCTAACACTAACTAAATCCTAACCTATGTATATGCATAGCCTGGGTGCGACTAATCAAATAAAATCGAAAATTGAAAATTGTGCAAAAGGTGGATCAGCGCAACACCAGGCCGCCTCCGAATGGCCTCCATCAGAGATGCGCTGAGCCCCCCCAGGAACTACAAACGCACCTTGAACCCAAACAGAAGCTCTGCATATACACCAAAAGCATGGCTATTAAGTGGGAGCAGCTGACCAAAAACAAATTACATTAGTACATAGCAAAGAAATGAGCAGCGCTACTTAAAAACAGACTAGTGCCTACCTGCAAAAGAGTGCAAGCCCCACTTGTGGGGTCGAATACACACCGAGCGTACACATGACCTGTCTACCACTAGAGGAGGATGTTGATTTCCATTAACAGCTTGCATGCAACCTATTAAGTACTCGTCCCTCCCACTGCGAAGAAGTCAATCCTCCATCCTGGTGTTGCGCTGATCCACCTTTTGCGCAATTTTCGATTTTATTTGATTAGCCGCACCCAGGCTATGCATAAACATAGGTTAGGATTTAGTTAGTGTTAGGCCCCTCCCATGGAGGATTGACTTCTTCGCAGTGGGAGGGACAAGTACTTAATAGGTTGCATGCAAGCTGTTAATGGAAACCAACATCCTCCTCTAGTGGTAGACAGGTCATGTGTATGCTCGGTGTGTATTCGACCCCACAAGTGGGGCTTGCACTCTTTTGCAGGTAGGCACTAGTCTGTTTTTAAGTAGCGCTGCTCATTTCCTTGCTATGTACTAATGTAATTTGTTTTTGGTCAGCTGCTCCCACTTAATAGCCATGCTTTTGGTGTATATGCAGAGCTTCTGTTTGGGTTCAAGGTGCGTTTGTAGTTCCTGGGGGGGCTCAGCGCATCTCTGATGGAGGCCATTCGGAGGCGGCCTGGTGTTGCGCTGATCCACCTTTTGCGCAATTTTCAATTTTATTTGATTAGCCGCACCCAGGCTATGCATATACATAGGTTAGGATTTAGTTAGTGTTAGGCCCCTCCCATGGAGGATTGACTTCTTCGCAGTGGGAGGGACGAGTACTTAATAGGTTGCATGCAAGCTGTTAATGGAAACCAACATCCTCCTCTAGTGGTAGACAGGTCATGTGTATGCTCGGTGTGTATTCGACCCCACAAGTGGGGCTTGCACTCTTTTGCAGGTAGGCACTAGTCTGTTTTTAAATAGCGCTGCTCATTTCCTTGCTATGTACTAATGTAATTTGTTTTTGGTCAGCTGCTCCCACTTAATAGCCATGCTTTTGGTGTATATGCAGAGCTTCTGTTTGGGTTCAAGGTGCGTTTGTAGTTCCTGGGGGGGCTCAGCGCATCTCTGATGGAGGCCATTCGGAGGCGGCCTGGTGTTGCGCTGATCCACCTTTTGCGCAATTTTCAATTTCCGATTTTATTTGATTAGCCGCACCCAGGCTATGCATATACATAGGTTAGGATTTAGTTAGTGTTAGGCCCCTCCCATGGAGGATTGACTTCTTCGCAGTGGGAGGGACGAGTACTTAATAGGTTGCATGCAAGCTGTTAATGGAAACCAACATCCTCCTCTAGTGGTAGACAGGTCATGTGTATGCTCGGTGTGTATTCGACCCCACAAGTGGGGCTTGCACTCTTTTGCAGGTAGGCACTAGTCTGTTTTTAAGTAGCGCTGCTCATTTCTTTGCTATGTACTAATGTAATTTGTTTTTGGTCAGCTGCTCCCACTTAATAGCCATGCTTTTGGTGTATATGCAGAGCTTCTGTTTGGGTTCAAGGTGCGTTTGTAGTTCCTGGGGGGGCTCAGCGCATCTCTGATGGAGGCCATTCGGAGGTGGCCTGGTGTTGCGCTGATCCACCTTTTCCACAATTTTCAATTTTCGATTTTATTTGATTAGCCGCACCCAGGCTATGCATATACATAGGTAAGGATTTAGTTAGTGTTAGGCCCCTCCCATGGAGGATTGACTTCTTCGCAGTGGGAGGGACGAGTACTTAATAGGTTGCATGCAAGCTGTTAATGGAAACCAACATCCTCCTCTAGTGGTAGACAGGTCATGTGTATGCTCGGTGTGTATTCGACCCCACAAGTGGGGCTTGCACTCTTTTGCAGGTAGGCACTAGTCTGTTTTTAAGTAGCGCTGCTCATTTCCTTGCTATGTACTAATGTAATTTGTTTTTGGTCAGCTGCTCCCACTTAATAGCCATGCTTTTGGTGTATATGCAGAGCTTCTGTTTGGGTTCAAGGTGCGTTTGTAGTTCCTGGGGGGGCTCAGCGCATCTCTGATGGAGGTCATTCGGAGGCGGCCTGGTGTTGCGCTGATCCACCTTTTGCGCAATTTTCAATTTTCGATTTTATTTGATTAGCCGCACCCAGGCTATGCATATACATAGGTTAGGATTTAGTTAGTGTTAGGCCCCTCCCATGGAGGATTGACTTCTTCGCAGTGGGAGGGACGAGTACTTAATAGGTTGCATGCAAGCTATTAATGGAAACCAACATCCTCCTCTAGTGGTAGACAGGTCATGTGTATGCTCGGTGTGTATTCGACCCCACAAGTGGGGCTTGCACTCTTTTGCAGGTAGGCACTAGCCTGTTTTTAAGTAGCGCTGCTCATTTCCTTGCTATGTACTAATGTAATTTGTTTTTGGTCAGCTGCTCCCACTTAATAGCCATGCTTTTGGTGTATATGCAGAGCTTCTGTTTGGGTTCAAGGTGCGTTTGTAGTTCCTGGGGGGGCTCAGCGCATCTCTGATGGAGGCCATTCGGAGGCGGCCTGGTGTTGCGCTGATCCACCTTTTGCGCAATTTTCAATTTTATTTGATTAGCCGCACCCAGGCTATGCATATACATAGGTTAGGATTTAGTTAGTGTTAGGCCCCTCCCATGGAGGATTGACTTCTTCGCAGTGGGAGGGACGAGTACTTAATAGGTTGCATGCAAGCTGTTAATGGAAACCAACATCCTCCTCTAGTGGTAGACAGGTCATGTGTATGCTCGGTGTGTATTCGACCCCACAAGTGGGGCTTGCACTCTTTTGCAGGTAGGCACTAGTCTGTTTTTAAGTAGCGCTGCTCATTTCCTTGCTATGTACTAATGTAATTTGTTTTTGGTCAGCTGCTCCCACTTAATAGCCATGCTTTTGGTGTATATGCAGAGCTTCTGTTTGGGTTCAAGGTGCGTTTGTAGTTCCTGGGGGGGCTCAGCGCATCTCTGATGGAGGCCATTCGGAGGCGGCCTGGTGTTGCGCTGATCCACCTTTTGCGCAATTTTCAATTTTATTTGATTAGCCGCACCCAGGCTATGCATATACATAGGTTAGGATTTAGTTAGTGTTAGGCCCCTCCCATGGAGGATTGACTTCTTCGCAGTGGGAGGGACGAGTACTTAATAGGTTGCATGCAAGCTGTTAATGGAAACCAACATCCTCCTCTAGTGGTAGACAGGTCATGTGTATGCTCGGTGTGTATTCGACCCCACAAGTGGGGCTTGCACTCTTTTGCAGGTAGGCACTAGTCTGTTTTTAAATAGCGCTGCTCATTTCCTTGCTATGTACTAATGTAATTTGTTTTTGGTCAGCTGCTCCCACTTAATAGCCATGCTTTTGGTGTATATGCAGAGCTTCTGTTTGGGTTCAAGGTGCGTTTGTAGTTCCTGGGGGGGCTCAGCGCATCTCTGATGGAGGCCATTCGGAGGCGGCCTGGTGTTGCGCTGATCCACCTTTTGCGCAATTTTCAATTTCCGATTTTATTTGATTAGCCGCACCCAGGCTATGCATATACATAGGTTAGGATTTAGTTAGTGTTAGGCCCCTCCCATGGAGGATTGACTTCTTCGCAGTGGGAGGGACGAGTACTTAATAGGTTGCATGCAAGCTGTTAATGGAAACCAACATCCTCCTCTAGTGGTAGACAGGTCATGTGTATGCTCGGTGTGTATTCGACCCCACAAGTGGGGCTTGCACTCTTTTGCAGGTAGGCACTAGTCTGTTTTTAAGTAGCGCTGCTCATTTCTTTGCTATGTACTAATGTAATTTGTTTTTGGTCAGCTGCTCCCACTTAATAGCCATGCTTTTGGTGTATATGCAGAGCTTCTGTTTGGGTTCAAGGTGCGTTTGTAGTTCCTGGGGGGGCTCAGCGCATCTCTGATGGAGGCCATTCGGAGGTGGCCTGGTGTTGCGCTGATCCACCTTTTCCACAATTTTCAATTTTCGATTTTATTTGATTAGCCGCACCCAGGCTATGCATATACATAGGTAAGGATTTAGTTAGTGTTAGGCCCCTCCCATGGAGGATTGACTTCTTCGCAGTGGGAGGGACGAGTACTTAATAGGTTGCATGCAAGCTGTTAATGGAAACCAACATCCTCCTCTAGTGGTAGACAGGTCATGTGTATGCTCGGTGTGTATTCGACCCCACAAGTGGGGCTTGCACTCTTTTGCAGGTAGGCACTAGTCTGTTTTTAAGTAGCGCTGCTCATTTCCTTGCTATGTACTAATGTAATTTGTTTTTGGTCAGCTGCTCCCACTTAATAGCCATGCTTTTGGTGTATATGCAGAGCTTCTGTTTGGGTTCAAGGTGCGTTTGTAGTTCCTGGGGGGGCTCAGCGCATCTCTGATGGAGGTCATTCGGAGGCGGCCTGGTGTTGCGCTGATCCACCTTTTGCGCAATTTTCAATTTTCGATTTTATTTGATTAGCCGCACCCAGGCTATGCATATACATAGGTTAGGATTTAGTTAGTGTTAGGCCCCTCCCATGGAGGATTGACTTCTTCGCAGTGGGAGGGACGAGTACTTAATAGGTTGCATGCAAGCTATTAATGGAAACCAACATCCTCCTCTAGTGGTAGACAGGTCATGTGTATGCTCGGTGTGTATTCGACCCCACAAGTGGGGCTTGCACTCTTTTGCAGGTAGGCACTAGCCTGTTTTTAAGTAGCGCTGCTCATTTCCTTGCTATGTACTAATGTAATTTGTTTTTGGTCAGCTGCTCCCACTTAATAGACATGCTTTTGGTGTATATGCAGAGCTTCTGTTTGGGTTCAAGGTGCGTTTGTAGTTCCTGGGGGGGCTCAGCGCATCTCTGATGGAGGCCATTTGGAGGCGGCCTGGTGTTGCGCTGATCCACCTTTTGCGCAACTCACTGATAGTACCACAGTTTGATAGTGCTGCCCAAAAAGTTATATGCATCCGTGGACCGAGGCTGTGGGGACGCAGATTTTAGTACCTAAATACACGATACAACATGTTTTCCAGGGTCTGAGGCACATACAGATGGTCCCGATCATCATCATCATCATCATCATAGAACTCTTCTCCTGACCCCTCCCCCCCACCACCACCTCCTCTGCCACCCCAACATCCCCAGACACAGACCCCTCATCGTCCTCAACCTTAACTTGGGATGCTGGCTCGAGTCCAACCTCCTCCTCCACATCAGGCCCCATCATCTCCTCAACAGCAGCCCTCAATAATCGCCCTGGCGCCGGACCGAGGACACAACGCTCTCATCCGGGGAGGGCTGCTGACCACTGGCTGCTGGGGTGGATGTTATAACTTGCGTGAGGCATTGGCTGTTGCTGCTGTTGGGAGTGCTGCTCTCAGCGGAGGTCTGTGAGAAACTCATGATGGGCTCACGAAACAAGGTGAACGAACTGCAGTGGCAGTTTGACTGTCTGTAAATAGTAACTGAAGCAAATCACTGGCTAACGAGCTGAATAATACCAGTGAGCAGTACAACCTAAGTGAAGGGTATCACTGCCAAATGAAATGATTAATACCAGTGAGCAGTGAGCACAGTACAACCTAACTGAAGGGTATCACTGGGTAATGAGATGATTAATACCAGTGAGCAGCGAACACAGTACAACCTAAGTGAAGGGTATCACTGGCTAATGAGATTAATGCCAGTGAGCAGTGAGCAAAGTACAACGTAACTGAAGGGTATCACTGGCTAATGAGATGATTAATACCAGTGAGCAATGAGCACAGTACAACGTAACTGAAGGGTATCACTGGGTAATGAGAAGATTAATACCAGTGAGCAGAGTACAACCTAACTGAAGGGTATCACTGCTAAATGAGATAAATAATACCAGTGAGCAGTGAGCACAGTACACAATGTCACTAACGAAACTTAATGGATGACCAGCACTGGCAGTGGCAGTGTGATTGTCTGTAAGTAGTAGCTGAAGTGTATGACTGGCTAGCTGAATACAAGTGAGCACTCTGAACCTGCCTGCCTGCACTAAACACACTAATCACTTACTGCTTTTTTATACAACACTAAGCAAGAGTAAAATGCAATAAAGTGTGTTTATTTCATGGGCACAACTGATCCCAGCTGGCACTGAAAGTACATTTTTTTTTTTTTTGCAACAATAAGCAAAGAGTGAAAATCAATAAACTGTGTTTTTTGGATGGGCACAACGGATCCCAGCTGGCACTGAAAGTACTGTTTTTTGGCAACAATATCTAAAGAGTAAAAATCAATAAACTGTGTTTTTTGGATGGCACAACTGATCCCAGCTGGCACTGAAAGTACTATTTATTTTTTTTGCAACAATAACCAAAGATTAAAAATCAATAAACTGTGTTTTTTTGTTGGGCACAACTGTTCCCAGCTGGCATTGAAAGTACTGTTTTTTTGGCAACAATATCCAAAGAGTAAAAATCAATAAACTGTGTTTTTTGGATGGGCACAACTGATCTCAGCTGGCACTGAAAGTGCTGCTGCCAGTGGTGAGGCTGGGGCACTGTGGCTGCTGCTGCTAGTGGTGAGGCTGGGGCACTGTGGCTGCTGATCCCAGTGGTGAGGCTGGGGCACTGTGGCTGGCCTGGCTGGTGCTGGCGCTAGCTCTGTCTCCCATTCTAGTCCCTACTTACCCCAAGCTAAACCCCAATGTGAATGGCGGAGTGAGCTGCATGGTCGGGTATTTATATACCCTAACACGTGACCCGCTCGGCCAATTGCAGCTATGGTCACAGCCAGCTAGGCTGTATGACCATAGCTGTTAAAAAATGCATCATCGACGCTAATTGGCTGCCTCAAAGGTGTCAATAAGCGAGGGGAGGAGACCGAACAGCGCGGCTGAGCAACATGCGGTGCTTGGCTGGGCTCGAGCTGAACCCAAACACTGCATTATTCAGGGAATAACGAACAGTGGCGAACACTGTTCGATGAACACTAGCTCAAATCACAAATTCGGATGAAATCTGAATAGGTGTTGTTCGGATTTCTTGGTGTCTTGGATACAAACTCAATCGTAATTAGAGGGAAAAGGATGGAAGAGTTACACAAAATAAAATATAAACTGTGTAAACTGTATAACAGCAAATAATCAAATTCAAATGTAGCCATGTTAGAGTTCATTAGTGCTCTGCTCTCCTCTAGTTGTATAATTTCACTTTTACATTGTATGACACCTAACATTATATAGACACCAAAATTAGTGATGATTGTAGTAAATTTCACTTTGGTAAAATATCACATAAAAATCCACAATAACACAGAATTACGATTTAAAAAAGTGCAATTCCCACATCTATAATCCCAGCCAAAACTTGCAGCTAACCTCCCCGCTTTAAGAACCAACTTTAACCAACCAACCCCGTCACTGCCACATAACGCCAGTCCTGCATTCCCTTCACTGGCTACCTATAGAATGGAGGGTCCTATTCAAGATTGGCCTACTGACATTTAAATCCCTGAATAATCTAGGCCCTGGATACATGAAAGATATGTTACAGCTGCGTAGCAATCCCCGCATTCTCAGATCCACAGGTTCTAATAATCTAGTCATACCCAGAGTCCACTTGGAAACTGTTGTCATGCCGCCCCTACGTTTTGGAACTCCTTACCTCAACAGATCAGGACAGCCCCATCTCTGGACGTGTTTAAATCCAGACTGAAAACCCACCTGTTCAATCTGGCATTTGCAGAAATATAACTTTTGTTGTGTGAATACTTCATCCTACTAATTACTGAATCTGAGAGAGCCTAGGCGCTTTGAGTCCTATGGGAGAAAAGCGCTATAGAAATGTTATTGTATTGTATTGTATTAAGAAAGGTAACTCACCCTGTTATTTTTCCATGACATTAACTGCAGAGAAATATTCAGCTGCTGATCATCAGGTGCCGATCCATCAAATTCACCCACTTCATTCATTTTTATAAATTTTCTTTGGGGTTGTACATATGATATCCAGTTTTCAATGTGCAGAGAGCTGGGTAGTTCTCCCTTCTCATTAAATAATATTTCTTTATTGTTTAAAATTGTAAAAGATACTCTTCTCAGGTACTTAGTGAACTAAACGAAAAGTTTAAGAGGATGTAAGCATATTAATCTCATAAGTTGTCAGCAATGATGTCTGTATGTATGAGAAGTGGGTGGTGTCCATGACAGCTGTTAAAGAGAGTAGCTCAGCTTGCCAGATAAGGATGCCATTTCCATATTGGCTGAGATACAGGAAAGTATACTGCGGGCAGTTTTCCTTTTTGACACATGTTTTCATGTTTTCCCACCAGATACCAGGTTTTGTGGTTGACTCCTCTGGTGTTGGGAGACAATTGATATGCCTCCACTAGACACAAGGGAATGCAAATTTTATTTCATGCTAGCTGAAGTCCCAGTGTTGCCCAGATATGTGTTTGGTTGTGGTTGGGTCCAGCCACTTTTTCTAGCCTTGACAATAGCATTTTGTAGCACACTCCATACTCCTACCACCCTCCCTGCTCTCCTCACCTTTCTAAGCCTCTCACAAATGTTTTTTCTCTCCTGAAAACTCTCACTCCCCCTGCAGCTCCAAACATTCCCATACAACATTTAAATCCCACTGTCATCTGTTGACACTTTCCTTTCTCCTCCTCCTGCTCCCATTCTTACACTGTTAATAGCAGAGCCCTTAACTCCCTTGCCGGTCCAATTTCCGCAGCAAGGGGGCAGCGCAGCACTTTTTTTATTTTATTTTTTTTAAATCATATAGCAAGCCCAGGGCTCGCTACATGATAGCTGCTGAGCAGCGGCATCCCCCCGCCCACTCCGATCGCCTCTGGCGATCAGAGTAAGCAGGAAATCCCATTCAGAACGGGAATTCCTGCTGGGCTTCCCCGGTTGCCATGGTGACGGATGATGTCACCAATGTCATGGACGTCGGGATGTCAGAGGGAATCCCGATCCACCCCTCAGCGCTGCCTGGCACTGATTGGCCAGGCTGCGCAGGGGTCTTGGGGGGGCGGCTCGGCGCGGCAGGTAGCGGCGAATCGGCGGGTAGCGTCGGCGATCGCATACCACATGCAGCTAGCAAAGTACTAGCTGCGTGTAGGAAATTTTTTTGGGGAAAATCGGTCCAGTGGGGCCTGAGAAATCCTCCTACGCAGGTTACCCCGAGCTGAGCTCAGGATAACTGGCAAGGAGGTTAAACCTGGTACATTGGGTCATTGGGTAACTGGGGGTTCAAATTCAGAGAAGAGGTGGAGCCACAAACAGCCAATCATTTGAGTGATAAGCTGTTTTCATTCTCACATTCCTGATGCCAAGGATCCCAAAGCTCACTAACGTGGTCATGGAGTGACTGTGTGTCAAGTTTATGAAAAGTGGACAGTGCCAACAACAACCAAATGGAAAAACGTTAACTGCAACCATTATTACACTGTTAATGGAAGGGTTCTTAAACTTAGCACAGTTAAAGGGGCAGTTTAATGAAAATTATTATTTACATTAATCACATATCAGTTATTTAATATGGAGAGCATATCTTTCTCCATAGACCTTGTGTTAAAAAAAAGTAGATGCTATCACTTAATTTTGCTTTGGCAGAGAGCTGAGCTGGCTCATTAGCATACTATGCGACGGGCTTCAGCCTGCTTATAGCAGACACTCCAGCTGATAACGCTGACTCACACACCACAGAGAGCTGAGCTGCGTCACTATGTGACGGACCGGACTTCACTGATAGCAGACACTCCAGCTGATAACGCTGACTCACTCACTACAGAGAGCTACTGTTCTCTGTAACTAGCTAAGTAAATAAACAAACAGGCTGCTACATAAGTACCTAATTAGCAGCCTGCTTTATCTATTCACTTAACTAGTTACAGAGAACTCAGAACAGCAGCTCTTTGTAGTGTATGAGTCAGTGTTATAAATCAGCTGGAGTGTCTGCTATAAGTAGGCTGAAGCCCGTCGCATAGTATGCTAATGAGCCAGCTCAGCTCTCTGCCAAAGCAAGATTAAGTGATAGCATCTACTTTTTTTAACACAAGGTCTATGGAGAAAGATATGCTCTCCATATTAAATAACTGATATGTGATTAATGTAAATAATAATTTTCACTAAACTGCCCCTTTAATCACTGGGTGGCTGGGATAAATTTTCAGAAAGGTAGGTGGAGACTTCAAAAGCCAATCAAATTTCTACTATAGCTTTTCAAGGGGAATGTTTAAATTGCTGCCATTCTTACACTGTTAATGACAGAGGCAGTACACATTAAGATGAAGGGGTGGAGCCATAAACAGCCAATTGAATTGTTCGCTTGACTTTAATGGGAAAATTTAAACTGCTTCCATGCTTACATTATTGATGCTAAGGACCCCAAAGCTCACAAACTTAGTCATTGAGTTACTGTGTGTTAAGGTAAGAAAAAGTACTCAGACTCAACAACCACATACATACCCGAGCAAGGCCGGGTCTTCAGCTAGTTGTCTATAAATTACGTCTGTCAAATATGAAGGCAAGAAAAATAAACTTTAAGGTGTTGCAATGCGACAATTATCAGCAAGAAAGAATACAAAAAGCTAATGCCAGCAAGTTAAGCAAGTGAAATATCTTAGGTCTTTCTAGCTTCTTATTGAGCTGATCCCAGAAAGCTAATTTTATTAAATGAGCAGGCCAGCAGCTATCCTAGGCAGAAAAATGTTCACTGTTATACAGTGATGGCCAAAGGTTTTTAGAATGGCACAAATAGTGGTTTTCACAAAGTATGCTGCTTCATTGTTTTAAGATCTTTTTTGTCAGTTGTTTCTATGGTGTATTGCACTATAATCACAGACATTTCATAAGTTTCAAAGGCTTTAATTGACAACAACACCAGGTTTATGCAAACAGTCAAAATAGGCAATGTTGAGGATTGACCACAGGTTCTCAATTGGATTAAGGTTTGGGAAGTTTCCTGACCATGGATCCCAAAATTTCAATGTTTTGTTCCTAGAGACACTCATTTATCCTTTTGGCCTTATGACACAGTGCTCCATCATGCTGGAAAATACATTGTTCTTCATCAAACATTTCTTGGATGGTTTGAAGAACTTGCTGTTGGAGGATGTTTTTTTGGCACCATTCTTAAGTCATGGCTGTGCTCTTGTGAGTGAGTCCACTCCCTGGGGTGAGAAGCAGCCCCACACATGAATGGTCTCAGGATGCTTTTTCTATTGGCATGAAATAGGACTTATGGTAGCACTCAACTTTTCTTCTTTGCACAATCATTCTGCCAGATACTCCAAACATTAAGAAAGGGGCTTCATCACAGAAAAAGACTTTACCCCAGTACTCAGCAGTCCAATCACTGTACTTTTTGCAGAATGTCAGCCTGTTCCTTATTTTGTTTCTTGGAGAGAAGTAGCCTCTTAGTTGCTCTTCTTGACACCAGGCTCATCCTCCAAAAGTATTTATCTTACTGTGCATGCAGATGGACTCACACCTGCCTGCTACCATTCCTGAGCAAGCTATGCACTGGTGGCACCTTGATCACACAGCTGCTGAATCATCTTTAGGAGATGGTCCTGGTGTTTGCTAGAATTTCTTTGGGGCCCTCAAGCCACCGTCACAACAGTTGAACCTCTGTCCGCAAATTTCTTTGTGATCCAATAAATGGTTGATTTAGATTAGGGGTAGGGAACCTATGGCTCAGGAGCCAGATGTGGCTCTTTTGATGGCTGCATCTGGCTCACAGACAAATCAGTAGGGGCTGATTCACTAAGCTACACTGCTCAAGCAGCACAGCTTATTGTAATAGCCAAAGTAACAATTTCAAAGTAGGCATGCTACTGCTGTAGTATGCACTGCTAACTTACTCATGCTCTTCCAAAACTAACGGCTGCTCCAATTGTCCCACCCTGGACCCTGTCACGTCCAGTGACTTTATAGCACAAGATCCCCACACTTTGATTGATTGTCACTTGACATGCAGCTTATTGGGCCAAAGTGCGGGGATCTCGTCCCAAAGTAAATAAACCCCCAAGTCAGCTAGCTAATTGAACAAGCTGTTAGTTGGTATTTCTCCTGTCTGGCTCTCGGGAAAATTGCTGATGTTGGTGAAACCCAAGAGAAGCTGAAGACGTGTCTGACACTTCCGCTGCCCAGTGGATCAACTGTATACACATCACCATGGCAACAGGGAGGTGGGCCCTCTGTTGTGCATGCACATTGTCCCAGTTTGAAATATACTGTATGGCTCCCACTGAATTACATTTTGAAAAATGTGGCGTTTATGGCTCGACCAGCCAAAAAGGTTCCTGTCCCCTGATTTAGATGCAGTCTTATCCTTCCCTGTGAAGCCCTACTTATGCAAGCAATAATGACTGCATGTGTTTCCTTGCAGGCAACCATGGTAAGCAGAGGAAGAACAATCATTTCAAACACCACCCTTTTTTTAAAGCATCCAGTGTGCTATTCCAACTCAATCAGCATGACAAAATTATCTCCAGCATTGTGCTCATCAACACTCTAACCTGTGCGAATAAAAAGTTTACTGAACTTATTTTAACGGGTCTTTTGTGGCAGGGCTAAAATGCAGTAGACATATTTTTTTTTGTCTTGTTTTTAGTTTTTTGAGGAAGAGGGGAGTTTACCTCAATTTCATGGCAAATAGAGATGGCCCAAACGGTTCGCCGGCGAACGGTTCCAGGCGAACTTCCAGTGGTTCGCCTTCTCCGGAAGTTCGATTTGCCCCATAATGCTCTATGAGGGTCAACTTTGACCCTCTACATCACAGTCAGCAGGCACATTGTAGCCCATCAGGCTACACTCAGCCCTGGAGCCACTCCCCCCCTTTTATAAGGCAGGCTCCGCCGGCCATTACACTCACTCGTGTGGCTGCAATAGTCAGAGTAGGGCGAGCTGTTGCAGATTGTTTCTCCTAGGGAAAGATTAGTTAGGCTCTTGGCTTGTTAGCTTGTTCATGGCTGAATCTTATTGCTGTAAAAGCACCACACAGCCTTGATAATTCATACTGTGTGTGTGCTACTGCCAGCGACCCAGCACATTCAGTGACTGCCTGTGTGTGTGACAGGGAGCTGCACATTGTAATACCCAGTACTGCATATGCCCAGTACCTGTTGTGTTTAGTTAACCCACCTCATCACTGCATATACCTAGCTTTGTGTTGAGTGAACCCAGCTCACTGCATCTAACTACCCAGTACCTGTTGTGTTTACTTAACCCACCTCATCACTGCATATACCTAGCGTTGTGTTGAGTGAACCCAGCTCACTGCATCCTACTACTACCTGTTGTGTTTACTTAACCCACCTCATCACTGCACATAGCTACCTGTGTGTGTGACAGGGAGCTGCACATTGTAATACCCAGTACTGCATATACCCAGTACCTGTTGTGTTTAGTTAACCCACCTCATCACTGCATATACCTAGCTTTGTGTTGAGTGAACCCACCTCACTGCATATACCTAGCTGTTGTGTTGAGTGAACCCACCTCACTGCATCTACCTACCTTTTGTGTTGAGGGAACCCACCTCACTGCATCTAACTACCTTTTGTGTTCACTGAACCCACCTCACTGCATCTACCTACCTTTTGTGTTGAGTGAACCCACCTCACTGGATGTTGCGCACCAGTCCAGCACAGCCGTCACTACGCAAACAGCTGTTTGTGGTGCGTTACACAGTGAGTTTGGTGTGTCAGCATGAAGCAGTACACTATTTATACTCCCTGATTGATGTATACACATGCAAGATGTTTGAAAGCACTTTAGGCCTGCAATTTAGCATTCAATGTTATTTCTGCCCTTAAAACGCTGCTTTGTGTCAAATCCAGATTTTCCCCCGGGACTTTTGGTGTGTATGCCACTCCGCCATGCCACACTCCAGGTGTTAGACCCCTTGAAACATCTTTTCCATCACTTTTCTGGCCAGCATGAGTGTTTCCAGTTTTCAGCAAGTTCGCCTCCCCATTGAAGTCTATTGCGGTTCATGAAAGTTTGCGCGACCTGAACCTTCCGCGAAGGTTCGCGAACGTGGTTCGCGAAGGTTCGCGGACATGGTTCGCAAACCGAAAATCTGAGGTTTGCAACATCTCTAATGGCAAATAAGAACTTTGCAATTCATCTGATCACTCTACATAACATTCCAGAATACAGGCAAATCGCCATCATAAAAACTAAAGCAGCAAACTTTGTGAAAACTAGTGATGGGCCGAACCTCCGATTTTAGGTTCGCGAACCGGGTTTGCGAACTTCCGCGGAAGGTCCGGTTCACACAAAAGTTCGCGAACCGCAATAGACTTCAATGGAGAGGCGAACTTTGAAAAATAGAAAAAATTATGCTGGCCACAAAAGTGATGGAAAAGATGTTTCAAGGGGTCTAACACCTGGAGGGGGCATGGCAGAGTGGGATACACGCCAAAAGTCCCGGGGAAAAATCTGGATGTGACGCAAAAAAGCGTTTTAAAGGCAGAAATCACATTGAATGCTAAATTGCAGGCCTAACGTGCTTTAAAACATCTTGCATGTGTATACATCAATCAGGTAGAGTAATTAGAGTACTGCTTCACACTGACGCACCAAACTAACTGTGTAACGCACCGCAAGTTACCAGCTGTTTGTGTAGTGACGGCCATGCTGGCCTACTGCGCAACATGGCGAGATTGCTCTTCCTCACTCAGAGATGTCAGATAATGTGTGACTGCCTTCTCAACTTTCCATGGCATTGTTAAAAAGCTTACATTTTGTTTTTAAATTACATTTTCTACTTGCTGTGTACTTGTTCAGTACCGCTACAATGAAAATCCTATGGAGGCGGGCAAGTCTGGCATTGTGACCCCGGGTAATGGCCGGGGAATGAGGGTTTGAATCCGGTGTGGAGCCTGAGCAACGGCTACCACTACACATCCAAGGAGGGCAGCGGGCAGGCATGCATGCCCGCCCGCCCCGAGGTAGTGACCAAAAATAACAATACAGGAGGAGAACTTTCGAGGCCCTGCTGTGTATTTGAATGAATGTACTTAGTAGTAAAAATGTTTCTGTACCGTGTTAGCCAAACAATATATGTAGGTAGAAAAAAACAAAGTCTTGTAAAAGTAATACCTTTTAATGGCTAACTGATAAAGTTAAATAATGCAAGCTTTCTGGGATCTAGTCCCCTTCTTCAGGCATATTTCTAGATGTTAGCTGTAGTAAAACACTGATGCAGGGAAGCTGCCATCTTCATGCAGAACTAGTCTGCCATCTTCATGCAGCTTCCCTGCATCAGTGTTTTACTACAGCTAACATCTAGAAATATGCCTGAAGAAGGGGACTAGATCCCAGAAAGCTTGCATTATTTAACTTTATCAGTTAGCCATTAAAAGGTATTACTTTTACAAGACTTTGTTTTTTTCTACCTACAATGAATGTACTTTAAATCCTTTAACGAGAACCAGTTATGGCGGGCAAAGATGACACCACATTCCTTTCATGAGAATCATATGGGGCGGGCAAGTCTGCCATTTGTGACCCCGGGTAATGGCTGGGGAATGAGGGATGGAATCCGGTGTGGAGCCTGAGAAACAGCTACCACTACACACCCAAGGAGGGCAGCAGGCAGGCATGCACGCCCGCCCCGAGGTAGTGACCAAAAATAACAATACAGGACTCAGGAGGACCTTTTGAGGCCCTAATTGTAATTAATCAACTTTAAATCCTTTAACGGGAATCCGTTATGGAGGGCAAGTCTGCCATTGTCACCACAGGTAATGGGCGGGGAATGAAGGTTGGATTCCGGCCCGTAGTTGGAGCCTGCAGAGACCCATGCAGTAGCTTCCCTGACCGTGATTTGCAGACCAGGCATCTGTGGTCAGATGGACCCTTGACCCAGCGGAAGACAAACCAAGTCGAAAGCATTTGCCAGGAATGTTTTACGGAGGGCAAATTTTTTGCCATTTTTTTAAATTGTTTGAAACTGTAGATGGTTGTATTTTTAAATTGTTTGAAATTGTAGATGGTTGTATTTTTTAATTGTTTGGAACTGTAGATGGTTGTATTGCGTTCCGGAGTTGTAGCCTGAGCAACGGCTACCACCACACATCCAGGCAAGGAGGGCAGCAGGCATGCACGCCCGCCCGCCCTGAGGTAGTGACCAAAAATAACAATACAGGACTCAGGAGGACCTTTTGAGGCCCTAATTGTAATGAATCAACTTTAAATCCTTTAACGGGAATCCGTTATGGAGAGCAAGTCTGCCATTGTCGTCACCACGTCCATGGGTAATGGGCGGGGAATGAAGGTTGGATTCCAGCCCATAGTGGGAGCCTGCTGAGACCCATGCTGTAGCTGCCCTGACCGTGCTTTGCAGACCAGGCATTTGTCGTCAGATGGATCCTTGACCCAGCGGAAGACAAACCAAGTCGAAAGCATTTGCCAAGAATGTTTTACAGAGGGCATTTTTTTTACCATTTTTTTAAATTGCTTGAAACTGTAGATGGTTGTATTTTTAAATTGTTTTAAAATGTTGATGGTTGTATTTTTAAATTGTTTGAAATTGTAGATGGTTGTATTTTAAAATAGTTTGAAATTGTAGATGGTTGTATTTTTAAATTGTTTTAAATTGTAGATGGTTGTATTTTTAAATTGTTTGGAACTGTAGATGGTTGTATTGCATTCCAGAGTTGTAGCCTGAGCAACGGCTACCACCACACATCCAGGTAAGGAGGGCAGTAGGGAGGCATGCCCGCCCCGAGGTAGTGACCAAAAATAACAATACAGGACTCAGGAGGACCTTTTGAGGCCCTAATTGTAATGAATCAACTTTAAATCCTTTAACTGGAATCCGTTATGGAGGGCAAGTCTGCCATCCATTTAAGTGCAAGTGATGCACTGACTGCAAGGTATAATGTGCAGTCACAGATGCAGTGAAAGGTATGCAGTGACTGCAAACAGCCGTTTGTGTAGTGACGGCCGTGCTGGACTGTTGCGCACCATGACGAGAGTGCAGGTGATGGTGGCTTTTCAGCCCATATGGTCGCCCGGCTGATGTAGCTGAATGACAGAACAGTGACTGTCCAGCTGATCAAATTTGGTCTGACCACAATGAAACAACGACCTTATTATCTTTGGTGTGCCACCCCCACCCGAGACACTCATATAGCCGGCGGTCATTGCTTCATTGTGATAGGCAAGCCCCTTCACCGCGGCAAGGTAATGATCACAAAGGGGGATGGGCACATGTACATGCCTTTTGTTTTTTTGTTGCAGCCGCCTGCAGTTCAGCCAGAAAAATTAGGCAGGCATGTGCACGCCCCAGAAAAATTAATATAGCTGCCGCTGCTAGCAGCGGCCTTGAAAATTCTGGAATCCGCCTAGAGTCCTGGACCCTGGTGATGGTGGCGGAGAAGGCAGTCAAGCGGCCTGCAGGCAGAGATGCTGTGTGTGGGGACTGACTTAGTCTTCGGTCGTGCAATAGCCCTCAGGGATCCATGCCTCATTCATTTTGATAAAGGTCAGGTACTGAACACTGTCATGACTTAGGCGACTTCTCTTCTCAGTGACAATGCCTCCAGCTGCCCTGAAGGTCCTTTCTGACAGGACGCTTGCGGCAGGGCAAGAGAGAAGTTGTATGGCAAATTGGAACAGCTCTGGCCACAGGTCAAGCATGCGCAACCAGTAGAGCAAGGGTTCATCCTCGCTGCTCGCAGTCGCAGTGTGTACATCCACACTTGAGGCCAGGTAGTCGGCTACCTGTCGGTCCAGGCGTTGGTGGAGGGTGGATCCCGAAGGGCTACTGCGAGGCGTTGGACTAAAGAATGTCCGCATGTCCAACATCACCCCGAGATCGCTGGAGCGTCCTGTCCTTGCCTGCGTGGACTGGTGAGGAGGAGGAGGATTGCTGCCAGTGGTACCTTTATTGCGTTGTACTGTCACATCACCCTTAAATGCATTGTAAAGCATCATTGACAACTTGTTCTGCAAGTGCTGCATCCTTTCTGCCTTCTGTTGAGTTGGTAACAGGTCTGCCACTTTGTGCCTGTACCGAGGATCTAGTAGCGTGGCCACCCAGTACAGGTCATTCCCCTTGAGTTTTTTGATACGGGGGTCCCTCAACAGGCTGGACAACATGAAAGAGGCCATCTGTGCAAAGTCGGATCCAGACGTTCTCTCCATCTCCTCTTGCTCTTCCACAGTGACGTCACGCAACTCCTCTTCCTCCCCCCAGCCACGAACAATACCACGGGAACGTGGAGCAGCAGAAGCCCCCTGTGATGGCTGCTGTGGTTGTTCTTCTGCCGCCGCCGCCTCTTCCTCCTCCACAGAAACATCTTCCTCATAATCGTCATCCGAGTCTGACTCCTCTCCTTCCACACACGACTCCTCTTCTTCCTCCTCCTCCCCCCTCTGTGGTGCCGCAGGTGTCGAGGAAACATGTGGTTCGGATGTAAATCGCTCCCACGAATCCTCCTGCCGTAGCTGTTCCTGTTCCAAGCTCCTCCACAGCTTCATCCACCACTCTATGCATGGCACGCTCCAGGAAGTAAGCGTAGGGGATCAAGTCACTGATGGTGCCTTCAGCGCGACTCACCAGGTTGGTCACCTCCTCAAATGGCCGCATGGTCCTGCATGCATTTCGCATCAGTGTCCAGCTGTTGGGCCACAACATCCCCATCTTCCCAGATTGTGTCCTTCTACTGTAGTTGTACAGGTACTGGGTGACGGTTTTCTCCTGGTCTAGCAGGCGAGAGAACATGAGCAGGGTGGAATTCCAGCGAGTCGGGCTATCGCATATCAAGCGTCTCACCGGCAAGTTGTTTTTCCGCTGAATGTCCGCAAAGCGTGCCATGGCTGTATAAGACCGCCTGAAATGCCCACACAACTTCCTGGTCTGCTTCAGGATGTCCTCTAAGCTTGGGTACTTTGAGACAAATCTTTGCACGACCAGATTCAGCACATGTGCCATGCAGGGTACATGTGTCAGCTTTCCTAAATTCAAAGCGGAAAGGAGATTGCTGCCGTTGTCACATACCACGTTGCCGATCTCCAGCTGGTGCGGGGTCAGCCATTGCTTCACCTGTTTGTTAAGAGCAGCCAGGAGAGCTGCTCCACTGTGACTTTCCGCTTTGAGGCAAGACATGTCTAACACTGCGTGGCACCGTCGTACCTGGCATGCAGCATAGGCCCTGGGGTGCGGGGGCTGTGTAGATCACGGCACCAGCCAAGGAGGAGGAGTAGGATGATGACAGCGAAGAGGTGGTAGCAGGCGGAGAGGAGGTGGCTGGAGGCCTGCCTGCCTGCAAGCAGTGGAGATGTGACAAGTCGGTCCGCTGCACAGCCATGTATTCCCTGCTTGCTGCCATCGGTCACCAGGTTGACCCAATGGGCTGTGTACGTAATGTAGTGGCCCTGCCCAGGCTTGGCAGACCAGGCATCCGTGGTCAGGTGGACCCTTGACCCAACGCTCTTCGCAATAGATGACACCACTTGCCTCTGAACTGCATGGTACAATTTGGGTATGGCCTTTCGTGAAAAATAAGTGCGGCCTGGTATCTTCCACTGCGGTGTCCCAATGGCCACAAATTTACGGAAAGCCTCTGACTCCACCAGCTTGTATGGTAATAGCTGGCGAGCTAATAGTTCCGCCCAACACCAGCTGTCAGATGCCGGGCAAGAGGGTGACTGGCCGAAATTGGCTTCTTCCGCTCAAAGACTTCCTTCACGAACACCTGGCTACTGCTGTGGGCAGAGGAGCAGGAACCGCTCAAGGGCAGAGGCGGTGTGAAGGAGGGTGGCTGTGAAGGTTCAAGGGAGAAAGCGGATGAAGACAATGCACCTGAAGGAGGAAGAGGAGAAGGAGGGTGGCTTGTCTTTTGAGGGGTGCTGCTTACCTCAGGTGTTCTTCCCATTGCTGTTTGTGCCTTCTCTCCAGGTGCCTTCGTAAGGCACTTGTCCCTACGTGAGAGTTGGCCTTTCCACGGCTCAATTTTTGCTGGCAGAGACAACAGATGGCTTTGCTCCGATCTGAGACACACACGTTAAAAAATTTCCAAACCGCTGAGCCCCCCTGGGGTGATGGCGCTACGGTGGCATCAGCAGCTGATGTTGAAGGGCATGTTGGCTGGCTGGCCATAGCTGGCGATACATGGCGCCAGACACTGCCCCCAGCTGTTTCTGAGGACGAGCTCCCTCTGCTTCTATCATGGAGTCATCTCCTCCTACTCCTCTCTGGCTCCCCCTCTGAACTGTCCCCCTGGTCATCTCCTCTATTGGGAACATACAATATAATCGTCATCATAATCCTCCTGCCCAGCTTCGCTTTCCTCAGACAACTCCACAACTGCACCAACTTAAGGTGGTTCATCATGCCTCTCCTCACACGTTACGTCCATACTATCTCCACCTAACTCAGACGTATGAGGTGGTGTACCTGCGCCTTCTTCTTGTTGTTGCAGTAGTGGCTGTGAATCAGTGATTTCACCACCACCACCACCACCAAATAACTCCTGCGAAATGTCAAATGCAGCAGATGTGGTGCTTGTTGTAGCACTGGTGGCTGCGGGAGATGAGGTGTTCTGTGTTAAATACTCAAGCACGTCCTCACAATTTTGGGAAGTGATGGCACGTGCCTTCTTCTGAGCACTGTACTTTGGTCCAGGTCCACACGAAATCACAGCAACACCACCTCGCACAGACCTGCCAGTGCCAGGTGGCCTTCCTCTGGGTCTGCCTCTACCTCTTCCTCTACCTGGTTTGTCCATTTTGCCCATCTCGGGGGAAGCTAGGTATATGCAGTGAGGTGAGTTCACTCAACAGAAAAGGTAGATATGCAGTGAGGTGAGTTCACTGAATGCAAAAGGTAGCTATATGCAGTGAGGTGAGTTCACTGAACACAACAGGTAGTTAGATGAAGTCAGCTGAGTTCACTCAACACAAAGGTAGTTATATGCAGTGAGGTGAGTTCACTCAACAGAAAAGGTAGATATGTAGTGAGGTGAGTTCACTCAACCCAAAGGTAGTTATATATGCAGTGAGGTGAGTTCACTCAACAGAAAAGGTAGCTATGTGCAGTGAGGTGAGTTCACTCAACCCAAAGGTAGTTATATATGCAGTGAGGTGAGTTCACTCAACAGAAAAGGTAGATATGCAGTGAGGTGAGTTCACTCAACCCAAAGGTAGTTATATATGCAGTGAGGTGAGTTCACTGAACACAAAAGGTAGATATGTGCAGTGAGGTGAGTTCACTCAACCCAAAGGTAGTTATATATGCAGTGAGGTGAGTTCACTGAACACAACAGGTAGTTAGATGCAGTCAGCTGAGTTCACTCAACACAAACATAGTTATATGCAGTGAGGTGAGTTCACTGAACACAAAATGTAGCTATGTGCAGTGAGGTGAGTTCACTCAACCCAAAGGTAGTTATATATGCAGTGAGGTGAGTTCACTCAACAGAAAAGGTAGCTATGCAGTGAGGTGAGTTCACTCAACCCAAAGGTAGTTATATATGCAGTGAGGTGAGTTCACTGAATACAACAGGTAGTTAGATGCAGTCAGCTGAGTTCACTCAACACAAAGGTAGTTAATTAGTTATATGCATTGAGGTGAGTTCACTCAACAGAAAAGGTAGATATGCAGTGAGGTGAGTTCACTCAACTTAAAAGGTTGTTATATGCAGTGAGGCAAGTTACACAAAAGGTAGTTATGTGCAGTGAGGTGGGTTCACTCAACACAAACGTAGGTGTATGCAGTGATGAGGTGGGTTAACTAAACACAACAGGTACTAGTAGTAGGTAAATGCAGTACTGGGTGGGTAGTACAATGTGCAGCTCCCTGTCACACACACAGGTAGTCACTGAATGTGCGGCTGCTGCTGGCAGTGGGACACACAGTATGAATTAGCAATGCTGTCTAAAAAACACAATTGTCAGTTTCAAACACAGAAAAAAATATTGATCACACGAGCAGGATGAGCTCTGAAAGGAGCTGTTCTGGGGCGCTATTATAGCAATAAGATTCAGCTAGGAGCAAGCTAAGAAGGCAAGAGCCTGACCAATCTGTCCCTAAGAGAACAAGTCTGCAGCAGCTGTCCCTAGTCTGTCTCTAGCAGGCACACGAGTGAGGCTAATGGCCGCCGGAGCCTGCCTTATATAAGGGGGGGCGGGGCTCTTAAGACATTAAGACAGGGTCATAAGACTCTGCATGCAGCTGACAGACACTTGAGGAGCAAGTGTCACAGGCAGTACACCAAGGCTGATCACCTAAGGGTTAGGTGACAGCCAGAAAGGTCAGACAAGCAAGGTCAGCAATGTACGGTCAGATAAAGTACAGAGTCGGGAAACTGATTCGGTATCCAGGTACAAGCAGTGTCAGCAACGGTTATCAGATAGGCGGAAGTACCGAATCAGTAAGCAAGAGAGTGGTCAGGAGATCATAACAGGTAAACAGTAATAATGATAATCCTAGTCTAGGTGTGAAGTCCTTAGTTTCAACACCGGGGAACTAGTCTAACAGATGAACAATAACAATATCCTAGTCTAGGTGTGAAGTCCTTGGTTTCAACACCTGGGAACTAGTCTAAAGGATGGTACACAAGTCTCACAATACAATAGTGCTTAAAGCTATCAACGGAATCTGACTAAGTGTGAATTCCCAGCTCCAGCTGGTTCTAACACACTGTAAGATCTGACTAGGGTCTGAGCGCTCACACGTAAGCATTCGCAACAGCAGACAACTTGCAACTGACAGGCAAGTCCTATAAGTACCCAGAGCGCTCCACAGCGCCGCCCCAGTCACTCAGCTAATCCGGAGCATAGCTGGAGTCAGCTGACCGGCTTGATCAGCTGACTCCCCTTCTACTGGCATAAAGGTCCTGTTGCCTGGCGCGCACGTAGCTCTTAACCTGTGTGCACTAGAAGGACCAGGCAAACCAGCCGCATGTAACTGCATGGCAGAGGCCGCCGGCTGGAACGCGGAGATAACCGCCATGCCACTTGCCCATGCGACGGCATCTCTGCTATTCATTACAGACATTTGCAATAATTCAGCTATAAGTGAACATTTGTGGTTACCCACAATGCACTAATACTGAATATGCAAATTATCCCTTTTCACCCTTGTTAAGCCAAGCAAGCATCTAGAACCGCTGGTGTATAGCAAGCATATACAGTGGAGGAAATAATTATTTGACCCCTCACTGATTTTGTAAGTTTGTCCAATGACAAAGAAATGAAAAGTCTCAGAACAGTATCATTTCAATGGTAGGTTTATTTTAACAGTGGCAGATAGCACATCAAAAGGAAAATCGAAAAAATAACCTTAAATAAAAGATAGCAACTGATTTGCATTTCATTGAGTGAAATAAGTTTTTGAACCCCTACCAACCATTAAGAGTTCTGGCTCCCACAGAGTGGTTAGACACTTCTACTCAATTAGTCACCCTCATTAAGGACACCTGTCTTAACTAGTCACCTGTATAAAAGACACCTGTCCACAGAATCAATCAATCAAGCAGACTCCAAACTCTCCAACATGGGAAAGACCAAAGAGCTGTCCAAGGATGTCAGAGACAAAATTGTAGACCTGCACAAGGCTGGAATGGGCTACAAAACCATTAGCAAGAAGCTGGGAGAGAAGGTGACAACATTAGCAGGGACCACAGTCACCAAGAAAACCATTGGAAACACATTACACCGCAATGGATTAAAATCCTGCAGGGCTCGCAAGGTCCCCCTGCTCAAGAAGGCACATGTGCAGGCCTGTCTGAAGTTTGCCAATGAACACCTGAATGATTCTGTGAGTGACTGGGAGAAGGTGCTGTGGTCTGATGAGACCAAAATAGAGCTCTTTGGCATTAACTCAACTCGCTGTGTTTGGAGGAAGAAAAATGCTGCCTATGACCCCCAAAACACCGTCCCCACCATCAAGCATGGGGGTGGAAACATTTTGCTTTGGGGGTGTTTTTCTGCTAAGGGCACAGGACAACTTAATCGCATTAACAGGAAAATGGACGGAGCCATGTATCGTGAAATCCTGAACGACAACCTCCTTCCCTCTGCCAGGAAACTGAAAATGGGTCGTGGATGGGTGTTCCAGCACGACAATGACCCAAAACATACAGCAAAGGCAACAAAGGAGTGGCTCAAGAAGAAGCACATTAAGGTCATGGAGTGGCCTAGTCAGTCTCCGGACCTTAAAGGGGAACTGAAGAGAGAGGTATATGGAGGCTGTCACGTTTATTTCCTTTTAATCAATACCAGTTACCTGGCGGCCCTGCTGGTCTATTTCTCTGCAGTAGTATCTGATTAAAACCAGAAACAAGCATGCAGCTAGTCTTGTCAGATCAGACTTATAAGTCTGAACCACTGAAACACCTGATCTGCTGCATGCTTGTTCAGGGGCTATGGCTAATAGTATTAGAGGCAGAGGATCAGCAGGGCTGCCAGGCAACTGGTATTGTCTAAAAGGAAATAAACATGACAGCCTCCATATACCTCTCTCTTCAGTTCCCCTTTAATCCAATAGAAAACCTATGGAAGGAGCTCAAGCTCAGAGTTGCACAGAGACAGCCTCGAAACCTTAGGGATTTAGAGATGATCTGCAAAGAGGAGTGGACCAACATTCCTCCTAAAATGTGTGCAAACTTGGTCATCAATTACAAGAAACGTTTGACCTCTGTGCTTGCAAACAAGGGTTTTTCCACTAAGTATTAAGTCTTTTATTGTTAGAGGGTTCAAAAACTTATTTCACTCAATGAAATGCAAATCAGTTGCTATCTTTTATTTAAGGTTATTTTTTCGATTTTCCTTTTGATGTGCTATCTGCCACTGTTAAAATAAACCTACCATTGAAATGATATTGTTCTGAGACTTTTCATTTCTTTGTCATTGGACAAACTTATAAAATCAGTGAGGGGTCAAATAATTATTTCCTCCACTGTAGCTTTACATTTTACACAACCATATCAAGCCTGCATGTAGACAGCCAGTTTAGGACTTTTTTGTTCCTCACCAGTACATGGCTGGGCTTGGACCAGTACAACAGAGTAACCAAGCAGCTCAGGGTGACCCAAACTACTAGGAATGTATAGGGCAGTGGTGGCGAACCTATGGCACGCGTGTCGGGACCGGCACGCGTAGCCTAATCTGCTGGCACGCCACCGCTGCTTATGAACTGGCCGCAGCGTCTACTAGACGCCGCCGCACCAGTTCATATCCCGCAGCCCCGCAGTCTCCCGGGAGGCAGACCAGGACTACGGCAAGATGGCTGCCGAAGCCCTGTACTGGAGACTATTTGTGTCTCCAGTACAGGGCTTCAGGCGCCATCTTTCCGTAGCCCTGCACTCTGCCTGTCAGCGGCAGGAGGAACGTCCGGGGGAGATGCGCGCCAGAGCCCAGCCGAGAGAGAAGACTTCTGTCAGGTGAGTACATTACTTTTTTTTTCAGGTAAAATGCGGCCCACGGTGTTATTTTCTGGTAAAATGTTTTGTCACATGGTGTTTATGTCCTGTGACATGCTGCCCACTGTGTTTGTTTTCTGGTGAAATGTGGCCCACTGCGTTTTTCTGGTGAAATGTGGCCCACTGTGTTTGTTTTCTGGTGAAATGTGGCCCACTGTGTTTGTTTTCTGGTGAAATGTGGCCTACTGCGTTTTTCTGGTGAAATGTGGCCCACTGTGTTTGTTTTCTGGTGAAATGTGGCCCACTGCTTTTTTCTGGTGAAATGTGGCCCACTGCGTTTGTTTTCTGGTGAAATGCTGCCCGCTGCGTTTGTTTTCTGGTGAAATGTGGCCCACTGTGTTTGTTTGCTGGTGAAATGCTACCCTCTGTGTTTGTTTTCTGGTGAAATGTGGCCCACTGCGTTTGTTTTCTGGTGAAATGCTGCCCGCTGCGTTTGTTTTCTGGTGAAATGTGGCCCACTGCATTTGTTTGCTGGTGAAATGCTACCCTCTGCGTTTGTTTTCTGGTGAAATGTGGCCCACTGCGTTTGTTTTCTGGTGAAATGCTGCCCGCTGCGTTTGTTTTCTGGTGAAATGTGGCCCACTGCGTTTGTTTGCTGGTGAAATGCTACCCTCTGCGTTTATTTTCTGGTGAAATTTGGCCCACTGCGTTTGTTTTCTGGTAAAATGCTGCCCGCTGCGTTTGTTTTCTGGTGAAATGTGACCCACTCCGTTTGTTTGCTGGTGAAATGCTACCCTCTGCGTTTGTTTTCTGGTGAAATGTGGCCCACTGCATTTGTTTTCTGGTAAAATGTGGCCCACTGCGTTTGTTTTCTGGTGAAATGTGGCCCACTGCGTTTGTTTGCTGGTGAAATGTGGCCCACTGCGTTTGTTTGCTGGTGAAATGCTACCCTCTGCGTTTGTTTTCTGGTGAAATGTGGCCCACTGCATTTGTTTGCTGGTGAAATGTGGCCCACTGTTTGTTCTCTAGTGAAATGCTGCCCGCTGTTTGTTTTCTGGTGAAATGCTGCCCACTGTGTTTATTTTCTGGTGCAATGTGGCCCACTGCGTTTGTTTTCTGGTGCAATGTGGCCCACATTGCATTATTTTCTGCTGAAATGTTGCACATATTGGGCTCGTTTCACAAAGTGGTGATAACTCAGTTATCACGCCTAAAAGACTTTAGGCGTGATAAGCCGTGCAAAGCTGAGTTAGCACCGCTTTTGCTCTTTATCGCGCGCAAAATCCCGCGCGCAAAGTTTTGCGCGTGCAATCGCGCAATTCCGCGCGCAGCGCCCATAGGCTTTAATGGGCACATCGCGCGAACTGCACTGTGCGCCGGGCGATTGCGCGCACAAAACTTTGCGCGCGGAACTTCGTGCGAGTTTCATTTTATCACGCCTAAACTGAGTTTAGGCGTGATACAGGGGTTTTCACAGGCGAGCAAACACTTTGCACCGCTTTGTGAATCAGGCCCTTTGCGTTTATTTTTTGGTGTCTGGGGTAACTTGCTGCATTTATTATTAAGGGCTCATTCACACTACAGAACGTATGCACGAATGCGATTTCATGCATGCGTTGCCAACGCACAGTGATCGCACGGAATGCACGTTGTGGTGCACTAAAGCGTGGACGTCGGCAGCTGTACCCATCGGGGAAATGTATGCGTTGTGCGTTAAAATGTTCCCAGATGCGTTACAACGTAACGCATGGGAACGCACACCTGTAGTGTGAATGGTAACATGGAAGTCTATTGACTTTCATGTTACCATATGAATCTTACATTATATGCGTTGCGTCAAAACTGACAGTGCAGTAAATAGTGTGAATGAGCCCTTAATGGTCATAGTTGGCTATATTTGGGGTTTGCTTTGGGGTTACAGTGGGTATAAATAGCATCATACAGTTTCTGCACACCCATGATGCGAAGCCTCGTTTCACCACATCATGGTGGAAAACACTGCTTTCTTATGCCTCGCTGTTACATCATTAAGTTAGCGCCGCCCATACAATATCATGGCCACGCCCATTTTTCGGCTCCCCCCCCCGTGGCACTCGGAGATAAAAAAAGTCGATGTTAGGTCGCAGTTTGGGCACTCGGCCTCTGAAAGGTTAGCCATCGCTGGTATAGGGGGATAAAAGGAACCAAAAAGCCCGCCTACTAAAAAAAGCAAAGCTTGGTGTAATTTGCCTTCTTAAAAAGGGAGCATTTGCATATTCAGTAGCAGTGCATTTTAGGTAACCACAAATGTTCACTTATAGCTGAATTATTGCAAATTTCCTTCTGCTTTAAGAAGGCACATTACACCAAGCTTTGCTTTTTTTTAGTAGGAGGGCTTTTCTGGTTCCTTTTATCCCCCTATACGTTCCCAGTAGTTTGGGTCCCCCTGAGTTGCTTGGTTACTCTATTCTTCTTAACATATGTACCAATTTTGATAGCAATAGCATGTATTGGGGCTTTGCTATTCACCGCCAAAGTCAGCACAAAATGATGCTTAAATTACATGTAAATTCATGCGTAATTACGAATGATAATACAAAGTCAATTGAACTAACACTTTATAATTATGTATAGGCCGAATTGCAAAAATGTATGCGTAATTTTGCGTAATAGTAATTAACTGATTAGGATCATCATCACTAGACCTAATACAGGAACTTATATTCCCGTAGGCCCAGTTTACAGTGGCCTTAAAAATGGTCAAATTAGCGGAGATAAACGGACCAGATCCTAATGGAGGTGAACAGATCCTATGCTAATTAAAAGGATCTGTTCAAATTGCTCTTTTATAACTGATCCATTTGCCACAAGTTTGGGTCTGCCGAGATCTTTCCAGATTGATGTGTCCAGATTCAGGGAATGGAGGATCACTGTTCAAAAACTGATGCCTACTAAGAACTGAGCCATTTCACAGATCAGTTGTTAAGGTGGCCACACACGATACAATAAAATGATCCGATTTTACGTTAATTCGATAAACGATCAGATCTCCCGAAAAAATCGAAAGCTTTTTTTTCATTCGACTAAAAAATCCGATCGGATTTCCCGTTTTCTTTGATTTTAATCGATCCGGAATGCCAGATATTTTTCTTCAATCTTTCTAAAGATTGCATGGTGTGTGTTGGATTGTCAATTTTATTAATATACATACCCTAGCAATTTTGTCAGAGTTTCCAATCATTTTTATCATAATTGGGGAAAAATTGAACATACAATATGTGTGTGGTACATTGGTCATATTTTTGAAATGTTACAATCAGTCAGAAAAATTGATTGCAATTCTTAAATTGAACAGATATTTAAAAAATTGTATGGTGTGTGGCCACCTTTACATGGATCAGTTTTTGATACATCCAATGTGAACCCGACCTTATGCTCAACACACACCATACAATCTTGGTTTTTCAATCTTACCACTTTCATGTAGTATAAGAGCTTATCCAATCAATCATTCAAGGTATTTTCAATCTGTTGGCCCTTATACTACATAGATTTTGTAAATCTGTACAACCAAGATTGTATGGTGTGTGTTGAGCATATCTCTGTTCTCTAAAATTATATATTAAATCATTGACTTTCACCTTATATTTATGTTTATACATGTTGTTGAAACCTTCTATTGCTTTATTTGCATGTAGAGAAATATACATGTTATGCAAGGCGGCGGCCATCATCCACACTGCAAGGTACACTTTAGATGAGGTTCGTTCAGCAGGAAACTGTATATTTATGAAATCACCCTTCCTCATGCTGCAGTTGAGAAATGGTCGGGTCATTATCCTTCTGAAAAGGAAGTCCTTCCGTTTATTTCCTGATGGGCAGAAATAATAAATCATTATAATGTCTTCATGCAATGGGTCATCTTTGTGAATTGTTGACACATATTTGCTGAAAAACTCTTCCATGCCAGTTATAGAGAATTTGGGTAATGAAAATGCCAAACTGCAGTTACTGGAAAATACAAGGAGTTCAGCTGCTGACCGAGAATTTGCAAAAATAAATGTTTTTGTTACATGATAGTTCATAGAATTATACAGAAACCTGTAAATGATGTGACTAAAGCTGCCACAAATAATTATGATGTCAGTGGTTGAAACCTGAAGTTCTCGAGGTATGTTCTTATGATTTTCATAGGAAACAAGAACCTTAAATTCAAGACAAATTCCGTGGTTGGTTAAATACTTGCTCAGTTCCTGGAGTTCCCTCTCTCCGTAATCATCATCTGATGTCACAATCCCGACCCAATTCCACTTAAATGCCTCCAGCAGCTTTACAATTGCCTCATACTGAATCTGGTTATCCGGTATTGTTCGGAAAAAGTTTGGATAAAGTCTTCTGTCACTTAGCAAGGTGTCCCGGGCTCCATAACTAACCTGGAAGGGTTCAATTATTTTGAGTAAACACAATCAAGTTACTTCTTTTTGATTGTAAATTTTACTTCTAATACTCCCTCCTTTGCACAGTAGAATAATGTTATTTTTACATGTCCAATAGACACATGTCCATGGAGTTTAAAGAGACACTGAAGCGAAAAAAATGATGATATAATGATTTGTATTTGTAGTACAGCTAAGAAATAAAACATTAGGAGCAGAGACATGTCTAATATTGGTTTCAGTACAGGAAGAGTTAAGAAACTCCAGTTGTTATTTATGCAAAAGTGTCATTGAGCTCCATGACTTGCAAAGTCGCAGACAGCTCTGTCTTCTGAAGCTTATTATTTCAACTGTCAGTCATTGTATCTTCTTTTTCTCTGCAGAGAACAGTTCAAAAGTTCACTGGCCTGCTCTGTAAAATCATTTAGAATGCTGAATAGTGTGTAAACTGTAAATATTAGAGAATGATGCAATGTTATAAAAACACTATATAACTGAAAATAAAAATATGAGAATATTTTCTTTGCTACTAATCTTCTAGTAAATATCCATACTACACAGCCAATTCATTATATCATAATTTTTTTTTCAACTTCAGTGTCTATTTAAGGCTATGGAACAGCAGGGAAAAATAAGACTTAAAGGAGAGCTGAGACATTCTAACTGGAAGCATGTATACTAACCTAGGGCTTCCTCCAGGCCCATGTATACTAAGGGCTCCCTCACCAGGGCATTATTCTATAATCTCCTCCAGGAATATCTCCAGTCACCGTCAGTCATGCTGCACTGCCACTGTGCATGCACCGCCCAGCTGCACGCCCCATCACACTCATTCTGCACCTATACAATTAGTACTATACAGGCGTAAAACTGTCCAGCCATGGGACCATGACAGGGATACATCAGTGCAACTGATGGCACCTGGGAGATATTACCAGAGAAGACAGTATAAGAACAGAGTGGATTTGGTATACATGGGGCTGGAGGAAGCACCAGGTAACTATAAATGCTTTTAATTAGAACGTCTCTGGTACACTTTAAGACTAAAACGTGAATGGAGAGCTCCACTTATGCTACCCTCATGCAGCCCTGTACAGATATTCACTGGATCCAGCATATATGCTGCATGATGTACAGCTCGGCAACAAAGCACAAGGGGCTTGATTCGCTATTCGGTGCTAACCCAGTTAGCACGTCCAAAGGCTTTGGGTGTGCTAACTATGGTGTTCAGTAGTTAGCACCAAGAAAAGTGAATCAGCTCACGTGCAAAGTCCCGTGCATAGTGTGATGATAAGGTCACAGTCAATGTGCCCTTATAGTCGCATCAGGCGTGCCGTTTTTGTCACACCGCGATGCAACGTTTCAGTTTTGCACGTGGAACTTTGCGCGCAAGCGCTAGTTAATGCATACAAAGTCACTTTAGGCGTGAAGAGGGGCTTTTCACAAGTGTGCTAACAGTTAGCACCGCTTTGTGAACCAAGCCCACATATAGACATAACATATAGGATACTTTTCATTCACAGAACCAAAAAGTGGGCATAGACATACAAATTTCACTGGGAAAATGTAAACTGCAGCCATTCTTACACTGTTAATGGCAGGGTTCTCAAACGTTGCACAGTTGGTCGCTGGGTGACTGGGATTAATATTCAGAAAAGTGGGTGGAGCCTATAAAAGCCAAAATTCACCTATTGGTTTTCAAGGGGAATATTTCATTGCTGCCATTCTTGCACTGTGAATGGCACAAGCCTCAAACCTGGTACAGTTGGTGAATGGGTGACTGGGGCTCAAATTCAGAAAAGAGGGTGGAGCCACCAACAGCCAATCAGATTTGTTTCATTTCGATGCAAATTATTGATGCCAAAGACCGCCATTTTTACAAACTAGGTCATTGAGTAATTGAGTGATTGTGTGTTAGTGTTAGAAAAAGTGGGTGGAGCCAATGGCAGAGGCCTCAAGCCTGGCATAGTCGGTCATTGGGCAACTGGGGTTTAAATACAGAGAAGCAGGTGGAACCACAAACAGCCAATCATATTTGTTTCATTTCAATAAAAAATGCAAATGATTGATTTCAAGGACCGCATAACTCATAAATTTGGTCATTGAGTGACTGTGTGTCAAGGTTTGAAAAAATAGGTCAACAACAACAAAATAAATACCCAGGCAGGCAACGCCGGACCATCAGCTAGTTGGATAATAATAATAGAAGATGTAGTACTGGATACAAAGCATAAGTAAATAGATCAACAAACACACCTGTATAGTTCCCGACATGGTGAAAGCCGAGTTTCACAGTGCATATATAAGAATGTGCAGTGCATGCATAGCAATTATCATTCAAGAAAAATATACAGTGTATTATCCTGCAAAAAAATGGCAAAACTGTAAAAAAGTGTAATATATATAATACTAGCTGATGATTCAGTGTTGCCCGGGTATGTATTTGTGCGTTGCTGGCTCTGCCAACTTTTTCTAACCTGGACACACAGTCACTCAATGACCAAGTTTATAAGCTTTAGGGTCCTTGGCATCAATAATTAAAATGTCCTTATTGAAATGAAACAACTCTGATTGGCTGTTTGTGGCTCCACCCCCTTTGGTGAATTTGAACCCTAGTCACCCAATGGCTGACTATACCAGGTTTGAGGCCTCTGCCATTGACAGTGTAAGAATGACAGCAATTTAAATATTCCCCTGTTGCAGGCTCCATCCACGTTCCTGAATATTAACTCATTCTCGTTCCGTCGTTTTCACTTGAGCAATGTTCACCTCCCATTCATTAGCCTATAACTTTATCACTACTTATCACAATGAACTGATCTATATCTTGTTTTTTCCGCCACCAATTAGGCTTTCTTTGGGGGGTACATTTTGCTAAGAGCCACTTTACTGTAAATGCATTTTAACAGGAAGAATAAGAAAAAAACGGAAAAAAAATCATTATTTCTCAGTTTTCAGCCATTATAGTTTTAAAATAATACATGCCTCCATAATTAAAACTCACGTATTGTATTTGCCCATATGTCCCGGTTATTACACCTTTAAAATTATGTCCCTATCACAATGTATGGCGACAATATTTTATTTGGAAATAAAGGTGCATTTTTTCCGTTTTGCATCTATCACTATTTACGAGTTTAAAATAAAAAAAATATAGAAATATTTCATCTTTACATTGATATTTAAAAAGTTTAGACCCCTAGGTAAATATTTACATGTTTTTTTTTATTGTAATGTTTTTGTAACCACTTCACCACTGAGGGGTTTTACCCCCTGAGCACCAGAGCAATTTTCACCTTTCAGCGCTCCTTCCATTCATTCGTCTATAACTTTATTATTACTTATCGCAATGAAATTAACTATATCTTGTTTTTTCCGCCACCAATTAGGCTTTCTTTAGGTGGGACATTATGCCAAGAATTATTTTATTCTAAATGTGTTTTAATGGGAAAATAGGAAAAATGTGGTAAAAAATTAATTATTTTTCAGGTTTCAGCCATTATAGTTTTTAAATAATGCATGCTACTGTAATTAAAACTCATGAAATTTATTTGCTATTTTGTCCCGGTTATAAAATTGTTTAAATTATGTCCCTATCACAATGTTTGGCGCCAATATTTTATTTGGAAATAAAGGTGCATTTTTTTCAGTTTTGCATCCATCCCTAATTACAAGCCCAAAGTTTATAAAGTAACAGTTTTGTACCCTCCTGACATAAAAATTTAAAAAGTTCAGTCCCTAAGGTAACTATTTATGTATTTTTTTAATTGTACATTTTTTATTTTTTTTTTTATTACAAAAAAAAAAATGGGGAGTGTGGGAGGTAATGAGTTAATTTTTTGTGTATAACTTATTCATGTGTATGTGAAAAATGTTTAGGGTGTAGTTTTACTATTTGGCCACAAGATGGCAACAGTAACTTTTTGTTTTAATGCGACCTCCAAGCGTCCTTCCGGACGCTTGGAGGAAGTAGTAGGAGGCTGGGTAAATTTTTTTTCACAATGATCGCGCTGCTTAGCGGAAACGCAGCGAATCATTGCGGGGCTTAGATCAACGAACGGGAATGGATTTTCCCGTTCATTGATCTCCGGGCGAGCGGCCGGCGGCGTATTTACCCGCGGGAATGGGGGTTAAAGGATGGAAAGGGGATGGAGAAATTCGTACGGGCGGGGGTAAAGTGGTTAAACATTGTATTTGGGTAGTTTTGGGAGGGTGTGATGTAAACAATAGGTTTATAATGTAAATGTGTGTTAACTTTTATTTTTTTTACTTTTAGTTGTAGTATTACTTTTTGGCCACAAGATGGCGGCCATGAGTTTGTTTACATGACGTCACTCTAAGCATAACATACGCTTAGAGAGATGCATGGGGGATGCTACAGCCAGAAAAAGCGAAGCTTTCAAGAGAAGCTGTCGCTTTTTCAGTGGGGGAGAGGAATCAGTGATCGGGCACCATAGCCCGATTCACTGATTACCTGGCTAACGAACCGTGGGCCGCGGGAGCGTGCATGGTTCCTGGACGTAGTTTCTATGTCCAGGAACTAAAATAGGTTAATCCCAGTCACTCAGTGACCAACTGTGCAAAGTTTAGGAACCCTACCATTAACAGTGTATGAATGGCCGCACTTTACATTTTCTTAGTGACATTTTTTTTCGGCTCCACCCTTTTTTAAACCTTGACACACACAGTCACTCAATGACCAAGTTTGTGAGTTTTTGGGTTCCAGGCATCAAAAATGTGTGAATGTAATTCCCATGTAATGGCCCACCGTTGCCCGTGTATGCATTTGGTTGTTGTTGGTCCACCTATTTATTCTAACCTTGACACACAATGACCAAGTTTATAAGCTTTGCTGTCCTTGGAATCAATAATTAGCATTTTACCATTAAAATGAAAAAAAAAATCTAATTGGCTGTTTGTGGCTCCAACCCGAGTTTAAACCCAGCCACTCAATGACCAGGTTTGAGGCTTGTGCCGTGAACAGTGCAAGAATGGTCTAATAATCCATTTGAAAATCAATAGGTAAATTTTGATTGGCTTTTGTAAGCTCCACCCACTTTTCTGAATATTAATCCCAGCCACCCAATGACCAACTGTACCAGGCTTGAGGCCTCTGCCATTAACAGTGCAAGAATGGCAGCAGTTTAAATCTTTCCCTTGAAAATCCATAGTTGAATTTTGATCGGCTTTTGAAGGCTCCACCCACTTTTCTGAATATTAATCCCAGCTACCCAGTGACTAACTGTGCAAAGTTTAAGGACCCTACCATTAACAGTGTAAGAATGGCTGCAGTTTACATTTTCCCACTTTTGTAACCTTGATACACAGTCTCTCAACCCTGTTTGTGACCTTTTAGGTACCTGGCATCAAAATTGTATGAATGGAAGCCGTTTATCTAGCAAAGAAATCTGATTGGCTGTTTGTGGCTCCACCCTTTTAGTGAATTTGATTTACCTGATGCTTTAATATTTGTGAATTGCCATTTCTTTATATTTCTTGAAGTATTTACCGCACTAGTCGGTAATTTTACTTTTCAGTGCAGTAATAGGTTTAGTCTATTGACATTTGGCAAGATGATCGGTAAAATCAGCTGTTTTCTGCAATCCCGAAAGTGGTAATGCTTAGTGAATTGAGGTGAATGTGAATTAATATTCCATATCCCCCTTTTGTACAGTTTTACACTTTTTTTTGCAAGATAATACACTATTTTAAGGCAAACCTGAAGCTAAAATAAACTTATGAGATAATGAACTGTATGTGTAGTACCGATAAGAAATATAACATTAGTAGCAAAGATAAAGAGAGGGGGGGAAACCAAGAGCCCAATAGTGTGATATTGTACAGATGAAAATTAATAATGAGTAATATAACAATTTAATACTCACAAACCACAGTTGCCATCTACAGAGGCGCTCAGTGTGGTTTTGATGCTGATAAGCTGTATGCTCCTTTTTGATTGGCCTGATGAAGCGGGATTGAGCCCGTGAAACACGTTGCCTATTTTTACTGTGGAGTATAAATAAATTGTTGTTTGACTGTTGATGCCACAGTCCTCCCTTTGTTTGCTTTGTCCGCATGGATGGGATAGGCCCACCACTGCCCCATCGGTTTTAAGCTTGTTTAAGTGACTTTTATTCTATTGGCGCCTCTGGAAAGCTTCTACATATTAGTAGCAAAGAAAGAAGTCTGATATTGTTTTGCAGTACAGGAAGAGTTAAAAAACTTCAGTTGTTATCTATGTAGCGTCTCTGAGCTATTTGACCAACATGATGAAACGTAGTCCGGTTTTCTGAAGAACTTAAACAGCCAAGAGACAGTGATAGACAGCTTGAGATAAGGTTATACTGCAGGAAAGTACAAAGGGTCATCAGCTCTGCTGTGTATTATAGATTAAAAAACAGATATGCAATTTCCTTTTTCTCATGAGTTTTTTCCTAAGAGATAATTTTTCATCTTCTATTTGAAAATAACTTTTCAGCACTTTTCAACTGAAAGAGTACTAATAAGTACTGTAGATGAGAAAAGTACTATCAAAATTATTTTGAGTATTTTCTTGTTTTCTGGTGACTTAAAGAGAATCTGTATTGTTAAAATCGCACAAAAGTAAACATACCAGTGCATTAGGGGACATCTCCTATTACCCTCTGTCACAATTTCGCCGCTCCTCGCCGCATTAAAAGTGGTTAAAAACAGTTTTAAAAAGTTTGTTTATAAACAAACAAAATGGCCACCAAAACAGGAAGTAGGTTGATGTACAGTATGTCCACACATAGAAAATACATCCATACACAAGCAGGCTGTATACACCCTTCCTTTTGTATCTCAAGAGATCATTTGTGTGTTTCTTTCCCCCTGCAGCTATCTTCCACTGAAGTGTTGGGCTGTTTCTTCCTGCAGAGTGCAGACAGCTCTGCCCTGTAATTCCTCAGTATGTGAAAGCCCAGCCAGCTCAGAGGAGGATTTATCCAGCTTGTAAAAGATAATAGAACAGAGAGAAGCTGCACTAATCTAAATATCACACAGGCAGTGTGCAGAGAGGGGCCTGGAGGGGGGAGATGCATCACAGAACCACAACACTGAAGAACTTGGCAGCCTTCCAGACACAGGCCTGACAAGTCTGACAAGAGAGAGATAAGTTGATTTATTACAGAGACTGTGATAGTACAAAGTGCTGCAGTTAGCCAGAACACATTAGAATAGCTTTTGGAACTTGTAGGATGATAAAAAACAGGATGCAATTTTTGTTACGGAGTCTCTTTAAAAGGCCTTTTATTGACACCTAGGAGAAAATACAAGATAAAAATGTAATTGCATATGGCCTAGAGTGTGATATTAGGATGCAATGGTATAAAAAAAAGATACTTACTGTATATCCTGGCGTATAAGACTACTTTTTAACCCTTGAAAATCTTCTGATAAGTCAGGGGTCGTCTTATACACCGGGTGTCATTGATGTCGTGTGATACGCCCTATCCTGTTACCGCCTCTCAGATCTCACTGCTGAGGACTGTAGTGAAGTGGCGCAGGCGCACATGTGCGAGATCTGAGAGGCAGAGAAGGAGGTAAATAGGGGTGGGACAGACGGGTGCAAGAGGCGTGTTTTATGGGCACAGCATGATCTCTTCTTCCATACCGCTCTGATAAACAGAGAGAGCTGACCAATCCACTTAGGGAGAGGGAGAGTTGACCAATCCAACCAGTCAACCACCTACAGTATATACTGTTATATACTAGGTACCACATACAGCACAGCACCAGTATCTGTTTATACACAGCACCATTATATGATGTTTTTTTTTATTTTTATTTGATGTGCGTTGGAAGAAGGGTAGTCTTATACGGCGAGTATATCCCAAACTAACTGGAAAAGTTGGAGGGGGGTCATCTTATACACCCAGTCGTCTTATATCCCGAAATATAGGGTATATAACTGAAAATAAAAATATGAGTCTACTCATTGGGCTTGATTCACAAAGCAGTGATAACTGTTATCACGCTGTGAAAATAGCTTTGTGCGAAAACTAGCGTGAAAATGGTTATCTCGTGCAAAAATTTGCGTGAACATTCCGCGTTTGCACAATAAGTTCAGGTTAACGCGCGAACGTTAATGCGCAATAAATTCACGTTAACGCATGCATGCAAGTTTTTGCACTTGATAACCGTCTTTTTCGCGCTAAAACTGTTTTTACACGCGAAAACGCGCACAAAGCACTTTCTCACAGCCGGGATAACATTGATCACTGCTTTGTGAATCAAGCTCATTATCTATACTACACATACCATTCAGTATCTCCTATGTTTTTCTTGCTTCAGTTTTGCTTTAATGACAATTGCTATTGGTGCACTGCACTTTCTAATATATGCACTGTGAAACCGGCTTTCACCATGGTGGGGAACCTTTCTGGGGAAAAACAGTTTGTGTATATGTTACGGCCAGAACCCGAAGTGTGGCCACTTCTAGTTCTGGCCGGCCACTTCGGGTTCTGGCCGGCCAATGTGCGAAGTGGCCGCAGCGGGCAATGTTAGAAATGGAATGTTACGCCGTCTCGCTGCGGCCAAATTGATGACAAGTTGCTTAATTTAATGAAATATAGCCGGCGGCAATGTAATAGATGAAGCCGCCGGCTTTCGCACTGCCTCTCTCCTCTCCCCGATCGCCCCCCCCACGCCTCCCATACAATAAGTAGCAGCCGGCGGGGACACGCGTGTCCCGAGAGTCGTTCGTCGCGGCAGGGGAATCCTGCCGTTCCTGCAGAGCGGGTTCTGGCAGAAGCAATGTCTGCAGCCTCCCCGCTCTGCTGCCCCTGCTGCGACGAACGACTCTCCGGCTGCATGTCCCCGCCGGCTGCTACTTATTGTATGGTTCCTGCAGAGCGGGTGCTGGCAGAAGCATTGTCTGCAGCCTCCCCGCTCTGCTGCCCCTGCTGCGACGAACGACTCTCCGGCTGCATGTCCCCGCTGGCTGCTACTTATTGTATGGGAGGCGGGGAGAGGAGAGAGGCGGGGGAGGAGGAGAGAAGCTGTGCGAAAGCCGGCGGCTTCATCTATTACATTGCCGCCGGTTATATTTCATTAAATTATGCAAGTTGTCATCAATTTGGCCGCAGCGAGACGGCATAAACATAACATTTCTAACACTGGCCACTGCGCTGCGGCCACTTCGCACATTGGCCGGCCAGAACCCGAAGTGGCCAGCCAGAACTAGAAGTGGCCACACTACGGGTTCTGGCCGTAACATATATATGGTACATAGCACACTGCTGCAAGTATTGCTGCAGACATTTCCTTTTCATATATATTCACTGAACTGCAGCAATGAAAGAAAGAAAGACTGGCACTAGTTGCGGGTAGGGAGGTCATGGGTTTAACCGGATTGAGTACTCCATCTTGCAGCGTGCTCTCAGAAACAAACAATAGTAATATATAGCAGAGAAAGCCGAGACACTGTTGCAGTAGAAAAAGAGGTACCTTTAATCCACGGTATAGAGACACAGCTTTATAGGATGCCTCCAGTGCTGGTCGTAATGGAGAAAGCTACGCTTACGGATCATTACGCGTAATTTTACGCTATTACGCATTACGAAATTACGCTTACGGCATAGACATTCAATTTCGGTACATGTCTATAATTACGCATAGCACTTACGCAATTACGCGTAAGTATACCGTAATTCACGTTATTACGTTATAGGCTTACGCGTAAAATCGTACTAGCAATTAATGCGTAAGGTCATGCTGCTGCCAAGCGGAAAAGTTGACGCATGGATCAATGTTAGGTAGCCGCCGACTTTAAGGGTTAATAGCAAAGCCCCCTTAAGTGCTAAGAGCCTCAAATTTGGAGAATATATTAAGGAGATCAGAAGGAATAAGAGGAAAAATTTTTTTTTCAAAAAGACCTTATAGTTTTTGAGAAAATCGATGTTAAAGTTTTAAAGGAAAAATATATACATTTAAAAACCCGCCGACTTTAACGGTTAATAGCAAAGCCTGCTTAAAATTTAGAAACACCAAATTCACAGGGTATATTAAGGGGATCAGTGGGAATAAGAGGAAAAAAAATTTTTTCAAAAAGACCTGATAGTTTTGAGAAAATCGATTTTTAAGTTTCAAGGGCGAAAATGTCTTTTAAATGCGGAAAATGTCAGTTTTTTTTGCACAGGTAACAATAGTGTTTTATTTTCATAGATTCCCCCAAGTGGGAAGAATGTACCCCAAGTACTTGGGGTACCCCAAGTACTTCGTTCTGAGTGTGGGAAATATAAAAAAAAAACGACGTGGGGTCCCCCCTCCCAGACCTCTTTAACCCCTTGTCCCCCATGCAGACTGGGATAGCCAGAATGCGGAGCACCGGCCGCGTGGGGCTCCGCACCCTGACTATACCAGCCCGCATGGTCCATGGATTGGGGGTCTCGGAAGGGGAGGGGCAGCCAAGCTTTCCCCTCCCCCTCCGAGCCCTTGTCCAATCCAAGGACAAGGGGCTCTTCTCCACCTCCGATGGGCGGTGGAGGTGGAGGCCGCGATTTCCTGGGGAGGGGTTCATGGTGGCATCTGGGAGTCCCCTTTAAAAAGGGGTCCCCCAGATGCCCACCCCCCTCCCAGGAGAAATGAGTATAGAGGTACTTGTAGTACCCCTTACCCATTTCCTTTAAGAGTTAAAAGTAAATAAACACACAAACACATAGAAAAAGTATTTTAATTGAACAAAAAACATAACCACGAAAAAAGTCCTTTAATATTCTTAATTAACCATTAATACTTACCTGTCCCTTTAAAAGCCAGTTCCCACGCAATATCCTCGGAAATATACTAATCAGTTACAATGTAACAAAGTTATTACAATGTAACAACTTTGTTACTTTGTAACACCACCGCACCCGACGTCACTCGCCGCTCACCCGCCGGCCGCCGCATACACGCTAGTCCCCGCCGGCTCCCGCCGTCCACTCCGCCCACACCTGTCACTCATATACATGCTGGCACCCATGGGTGCCAGCATGTATATAGGTGACATGTGGGAGAGGCGGGGAGGGCAGCGTAGCCGGCGGGGACTTAGCGTCCCTTCACCCGACAGAGCTCTGAGCTATATTAGCTCAGAGCTCTCGAAAGCATCTTTGTATTTGGGCTCCAAGGAGCCCCATTGGTCCTTAGCAGACCAATGGGGTTCCTTCAAATCAGAAGGAACCCCATTGGTCTGCTAAGGACCAATGGGGCTCCTTGGAGCCCAAATACAAAGATGCTTAGAGAGCTCTGAGCTATAGCTCAGAGCTCTGTCGGGTCCTGCAGCACAGACGCGGCGGCGGCGGCGGTGAGTGACGTCGGGTGCGGCGTAGTTACAATGTAACAAAGTTGTTACATTGTAATAACTTTGTTACATTGTAACTGATTAGTATATTTCCGAGGATATTGCGTGGGAACTGGCTTTTAAAGGGACAGGTAAGTATTAATGGTTAATTAAGAATATTAAAGGACTTTTTTCGTGGTTATGTTTTTTGTTCAATTAAAATACTTTTTCTATGTGTTTGTGTGTTTATTTACTTTTAACTCTTAAAGGAAATGGGTAAGGGGTACTACAAGTACCTCTATACTCATTTCTCCTGGGAGGGGGGTGGGCATCTGGGGGACCCCTTTTTAAAGGGGACTCCCAGATGCCACCATGAACCCCTCCCCAGGAAATCGCGGCCTCCACCTCCACCGCCCATCGTAGGTGGAGAAGAGCCCCTTGTCCTTGGATTGGACAAGGGCTCGGAGGGGGAGGGGAAAGCTTGGCTGCCCCTCCCCTTCCGAGACCCCCCAATCCATGGACCATGCGGGCTGGTATAGTCAGGGTGCGGAGCCCCACGCGGCCGGTGCTCCGCATTCTGGCTATCCCAGTCTGCATGGGGGACAAGGGGTTAAAGAGGTCTGGGAGGGGGGACCCCACGTCGTTTTTTTTTTATATTTCCCACACTCAGAACGAAGTAAGTAAAACTCTTCCCACTTGGGGGAATCTATGAAAATAAAACACTATTGTTACCTGTGCAAAAAAAACTGACATTTTCCGCATTTAAAAGACATTTTCACCCTTGAAACTTAAAAATCGATTTTCTCAAAAACTATAAGGTCTTTTTGAAAAAAAAATTTTCCTCTTATTCCCACTGATCCCCTTAATATACCCTGTGAATTTGGTGTTCCTAAATTTTAAGCAGGCTTTGCTATTAACCGTTAAAGTCGGCGGGTTTTTAAATGTATATATTTTTCCTTTGAAACTTTAACATCGATTTTCTCAAAAACTATAAGGTCTTTTTGAAAAAAAAATTTTTCCTCTTATTCCTTCTGATCTCCTTAATATATTCTCCAAATTTGAGGCTCTTAGCACTTAAGGGGGCTTTGCTATTAACCCTTAAAGTCGGCGGCTTTTTTATATTATACGGGAGCGTAATATTACGCGGTTACGGCAGACTGTGTAATTTCAATGGGAGTTTACTGTCTTACGCGTAATTTGTTACGCATAAAACATAACCCTACGGTCTACGCGTAATTAATTACGCGTAATACCGTAACCTTACACGTAACGCTTACGGTGCATTTGTAGTGAATTACGATGCGTAATTACGCTAATGCGTAATTTCGGCCCAGCACTGGATGCCTCCCCTCACCCCTACTGTATACCCCACTGTGTCTCTATACCGTGGATTAAAGGTACCTCTTTTTCTACTGTGACAGTGCCTCGGCTTTCTCTGCTACATATTATATTCACCGAACTGTTTTAATCAAAATAATGTGCCCAATGTGATGTAATATCGCATATACACCCCCAATACACATGGATAGGATGGGAGTGTTTGCCCTCAGTGGAAGTAAGATGCACCCAGCAAACCAAAAGAAATGGTCCTCACCCATATTTTTGCCCACCTTCCATGGATTTTTTCAAGATATAATGGCATATTTTCTGTGGTTTTTATGGGCCATTATCCGTCCTTGTCACTTCACTGGTGCAAATTGACCCAGGAATGAAAATTTCTCATGAAGAGGCCAATAAAGATCCTTGGCAGCAAGTATCAAAAAAGTCAGCTCCATCAGACTTGCTTGCTTTTCCCACCATAGCTTGTTTGAAATTACTGCTGAGGACTCCCATTGGTTCATTGGACCAGACCAATGGGAAGCTTTGGCCTGAAATTTAAATATGCAAAATCACGGGCTCTCTGTCCCTTTTCACACCTCACATTCATTGGCCCATACTGAGCAGAAGAATGCGTTCAATCTTTTGGCTTGCTAAATCAGCCCAATTATGTCACATTGCTCAGTGTAAGTGCTCAAGTGGCTGAAAAGTGTACTGGTTAAGGGCTCTGCCTTCGACATGGGAGATCAGGGCTCAAATCCTGGTCCACTACCTCTTCAGTAAAAAGTTATTGGGCAAGACTTCCTGACACTGCAGGGTGGCCCCTTAAAGAGACACTGAAGCGAAAAAAAAATACGATATAATGAATTGGTTGTGTAGTACGGATAATTACTAGAAGATTAGTAGCAAAAAAATATTCTCATATTTTTATTTTCAGTTATACAGGTTTTTTAATTAATTAATATTTGCAGCTTACAAACTACTCAACCTTCAAAATGTTTTTGCAGAACAGGCAGTGAACTTTTGACCTGCCCTGAACTGTTCTCTGCAAAAGAAAACAAAAAACAATACAGTTAAGATAACAGCCTTCAGAACACGGAGCTGTCTTCCACTTTGAAAGTCATAGAGCTCAATGGTAATTTGCATAGATAACAACTGGAGTTTCTTAACTCTTCCTGTACTGGAAACAAATATTAGGCTTATGCCTCTGTTCCTAATGCTTTATTTCTTAGCTGTACTACACATACAAATCATCATTTTATTTTTTTTCGCTTCAGTGTCTCTGTAAGCGTGCCCTTAGTGGCTGCAGCTTTTGAGCGCTTTGAGTCCAACAGGAGAAAAGTGCTATACAAATGTTAGGATTACTATTATAGGATTATTAACTGATAGAGTAGAAATGTCCTAACAGTTGTGCCTTGCGCACCAGGTGGCACTTACCAGTGTATATCCATATATGTTCAATAACTGTGCTATGCGTAGAGTTGTAGCAGACTGAAGGTCACCTATAAATCCAGCCACTATTCCATGTTCCATACAGGAGTAATTAGGAGCCGCCATCTTGTGTCCAGACAGGATCTGCAGAACATCTTTTATAGCTTTATTCACATTTCCACAGGAATCATACACATGATATCCCAGAGTCATATTGGGCAGAATATCCGGGTTCCTGTTTATCTTATCAATGGCAAATATGAATGCAAGAAGATGCCTGTAATGCTTGTCTTCCACACTGCAAAATATTGCACTATCATGCTAGTTGCAAAAGTTTAAAGCATAATGTGTAAAAAAAAAAAAAAAAAAATACAAATAAAAACAGAAGTCATGACATAAATTGTACACACCTGTCAAAAGAGTTATGATGACTGTAGATACAAATAGAGACGAAAATATAGATAGGTCCTTCAGACTTTTTTTTTTAATTACTCTTTTTAATTTTAATTCACACATTTTTTGAGCAACACAAAAGGTGCTGTAACCAAATATGAATGTAGAATTCAAGATCAACAAGATCAAGGAGGGAGGATAAAGTCTCAACATATAGACAAGATAAGGTAAAAAGACAGTGGGAGCCTAACATTATGGGGGGTGGAGAGGGGGGTGGGGACAGTGTAAAGATTAAGGAGGTTGGTAAAACTTCAAGTAGCCCATTTCAGGTAAACAAAATTGGTAAATGTGGTGGTAAAAATATAAAGTGCATGATAACCAATGCTCGGAGCCTTGCAAATAAAATAGATGAACTAGAGTTCATTCTGAATGACAAAGGCTATGACATTGTGGGAATAACCGAGACATGGATGGATGAAAGTCATGACTGGATAGCCAATTTAAAAGGATACAATGTGTTCAGGAGGGATAGAACAGGGAAAAAAGGTGGAGGGGTTTGTCTCTTTGTTAAGAATTCTTTTACAGCTGTCCTCAACGATGAGATGGAGGAAGATTGCGAAGATGTGGAGTCCGTTTGGGTAAATATTCATGGTGGAAATAAAAGTTGCCAATTGCTTATTGGGGTATGCTACAGACCACCTCATATTAATGAAGCTGCAGAACTGCAATTACTACAGCAAATTGAAAAAGCGGCAAGTAAAAATGAGGTCATAGTTATGGGCGACTTCAACTTTCCAGACATTGACTGGGGTATTGAGGCTACCCATTCTGGTAAAAGCAGCAGATTTCTGGCAGCACTACAGGACAATTACTTGACTCAAATGGTAACGGAACCAACAAGGGGGAATGCGTTACTGGATCTGATCATTTCGAATAGACCAGATAATGTAACAAATGTGCAGGTTCAAGAACATTTGGGAAATAGTGATCACAACATGATAACGTTTGATCTGGTGACTGATAGGCCACGGGGCAGCGGGACCACTAAAACTATGAATTTTAGAAAAGCAAAGTTCAATCAAATTAGGCAGGCACTAAGTTTGGTGAACTGGGATAATGTACTACAAGGGGACGACACTGAAGGGAAATGGCAAGCTTTTAAACGTATTCTCAATCAATATTGTAGTATGTATATCCCATATGGAAACAAAATGTCTAGGAATAAAAAAAGGCCTCTATGGATGAATAGAAAGGTTAGAGATAAAATGAAGAGGAAAAAGAATGCCTATAAGGTCCTAAAACAGGAGGGGTCCGAGGCTGCACTCAGCAATTACAAGGAGTGCAATAAAAATTGTAAAAAAGAAATTAGGCTGGCAAAGATCGAAGCTGAAAATCAAATCGCTAGGGATATCAAATCTAACCCAAAAAAGTTTTACAAGTACATCAACTCTAAAAAAAGAAAGGTTGACTGTATAGGACTCCTAAAGGATGAAGGTGGAAACTCAATGGTGGATGACCAAGGTAAGGCAGAGTTATTAAATGCTTTCTTTGCTTCTGTCTTTACAAAGGAAACAGCACTGTTGCAAATTACAGAGGCGGAAGAGTCTCAATCTTCTAACTGTAATATTAAATACTTAACGCAGGAAGAAGTAAAGGCAAGACTAAATAAATTAAAAATAGACAAGGCACCTGGCCCGGATGGCATGCATCCTCGGGTCCTAAGGGAATTAAGTTCAGTTATAGATAAACCCCTTTATCTTATCTTTTGTGACTCTCTTGCAACTGGCAGAGTCCCAGTGGATTGGCGTACAGCCCACGTTTTCCCATTATTTAAGAAGGGCAAAAAATCAGATCCAGGAAATTATAGACCTGTAAGCTTAACATCAGTTGTATGCAAACTATTTGAGGGGTTACTAAGAGATACTATACATGACTTCATAGTAGAAAATAATCTTATTTCTCAGCATCAACATGGGTTTACTAAAGACAGGTCCTGTTTGACTAACATGCTCAGCTTTTATGAGGTAGTGAATGCTAATATGGATATTGGGAATGCTGTAGATGTGATATACTTAGACTTTGCTAAGGCCTTCGACACTGTTCCCCACAAAAGTCTGGTGCAAAAGATGAGGATGCAAGGACTGGGGAAGAGTCTGTGTGCTTGGATAGGGAACTGGCTAATGGACAGAAAACAAAGAGTTGTGGTCAATGGATCATACTCAAAATGGGAGACTGTTAGCAGTGGGGTCCCACAGGGGTCTGTACTGGGTCCAGTGCTCTTCAATTTATTTATTAATGACCTAGTGGATACAGTAGTGAGCAATGTTGCTATTTTTGCAGATGATACAAAATTGTGCAGAATTATCAACTCTAAGGAAGATAGTGTTATATTGCAACAGGATCTGGATAGGATGGCTATATGGGCACATACATGGCAGATGAAATTCAATGTTGACAAATGTAAAGTCATGCATTTTGGTCGTACCAATGGTCTAACACCATACAAAATAAATGGGATACAGTTGGGAACATCAAACTTGGAGAAGGACTTAGGAGTACTCATCGACAACAAGTTAAATAATCGTACTCAATGCCAAGCCGCTGCAGCTAAAGCTAACAAAATTTTGGGATGCATTAAAAGGGAAATAAAAACTCGAGATGCTAGCATAATATTGCCCCTGTTTAACTCTCTAGTAAGGCCACATCTGGAATATGGAATTCAGTTCTGGGCACCACATTACAAAAAAGATATTGCAGTTTTAGAGCAGGTGCAGAGACGAGCAACAAAATTGATACGTGGGATGGAAGGTCTCACTTACCAAGAAAGGTTAGATAAACTGGGTTTATTTAGTCTAGAGAAAAGACGCCTTAGAGGAGATCTAATTAACATGTATAAATACATCAGAGGGCAATATAATAGCTTAGCGGATGAGCTTTTTGTCCCTAGGCCTTCTCAAAGGACTAGAGGACATGATCTGCGCATGGAGGAAAAACGTTTTAGCCATTTATTTAGGAAAGGGTTCTTTACAGTAAGAGTGATTAAGATGTGGAATGCATTGCCACAGGAAGTCGTTATGGCAAACTCTATACCTGCATTTAAAGGGGGCTTAGATGCTTTCCTTGCGTTGAATGACATCCATGGCTACAATTACTAGGTAATGCCAATGATGTTGATCCAGGGATTTTATCTGATTGCCATCTGGAGTCGGGAAGGAATTTTTACCTTGTAAGGGTTTTTTCGCCTTCCTCTGGATCAACAGGGATATGTGAGGGAGCAGGCTGGAGTTGTACTTTGTACTGGTTGAACTCGATGGACGTATGTCTTTTTTCAACCAAAGTAACTATGTAACTATGTAACTATGTAACTGAATTTATTACAAACATCAAATTGCAAGTATCAAACAAAACTCGCTTACTGACCTAGGAATTCCAGGAACTATTTAAAATACAAGGACTAGAACTGCACTAGGCCTAAACAACAATACTCTGGTATGCATTAGACCAATGATTCTCAAGCTGGAGTCCGTGGACCCCTGGGGGTAAATTAACACCTGTAAGGCAGTCCTCCAGGGGCCGCAGACAAAATGGCGGATCTTGCACTCAGGCGTGTAGGTGCAGCATCCAGCACAGCTGTAGGACTCTCAGCGGATATCCGGCAGAAGGGCTATGGGAAAATTGCGCCTGAAGCCCAATACTGGAATCTACTTGTGTCTCCAGTGCTGGGCTCCGGCCACCATTTTCCTGTAGCTCTGCCTGTCGGCAATGCATAGCACGTGGAAGGCTTGCAGCAGGAGCTCCTGCAATGAAGATCAGGGAGCAGTGATGAAGGACAGGAGAGGAGTCATTTGCCAGGTGAGTACTTTATTTCTATTTTCAGGTACCACCACAGTCACTGGAGATATAACAATATTCAATAGAGGTATATAGCACTTTCAATCACAAATACAGTTGCAAGCTAAGCACTGCTTATAAGTTATCATAGACAGTGAGCTGGCTTGCTTGCAATAGTTAGAAGAGTATAGTAGAACTACAAGGGCCAGCAACTGACTGTGGCCTGTATGCAGTGTGTAAAGTGTAACGCATACAGATATCAATAACAGATACAGTTGGAAGCTAAGCATAGCTTATGATGATAGACAGTGTGCTGGCTTGCAATAGATAGAAGAGGTTAGTGGAACTGCAAGGCCCAGCAATGACTGTGGCCTGCCCTGTATGCAGTGTCTGTCTCATACACACACACACACACACACACACACACACACACACACACACACACAACGATATGAGCCTTCAAAAGGGTTTTTGTTTTGATGTGGTTTCAGCAATAAAGAATAGCCTAGCTAACTGCCCCTGTCTCTCTGTGAGCTGTATGCAGTGTCACCCACAAAAGGAGCTATGGTATAGTACATTCAATAACAGATACAGTGGAAAGGTATGCACTTGTACAATACAGTGTGCTGTCACACAGGCACAGAGGAAAGGTATGCACTGGTATAGTACAGTGTGCTGTCACACAGGTACAATGGAAGGTATGCACTGGTATAACTGAGTGTGCTGCCAGTGGTGGGATTACAAATTCCAGCTGGCCTGGCAACTGTCTGTGGGCTAGGTATATGCAGTGTCACCCACTACTACTACAACTGCGCGGTAAGCCCCGTACAATGTAGGCTTGATTGACAGTGGCGGTTCGCACATGTGCACCGCGGACGACCTCGGGGTCGGCTTCAGGACTGAGCATGGAGACCGGGAGAGCGGCGAGAAGCGAAGGTGACAGTGTGGGATAGTCGGCTGCTAGGGGCTGGAGAAAGCCCCAGGTGAGTAAAGCTTTATTTTAATATTTCCCTGATAACTCTTTTAAACCACCAGCAAACAAAAAAATACTCAAAATACTTTTTGTATTTTTTTCACTTACTTTTTGGCACTTTTTCAAAAACAAAGCGCTAAAAATGTATTTTAATGAAAAGAGGAAATATCTCTGAGGTGAAAACTCAAGAGAAACGGGTAATTGCATATGGGCCTACATGTCATACATACATTGTAACGATTGGTATCAGCAAAGGCAGAATCTTATTATTAGGTGATGTGCAGTATCACCTATAATGCAGATATATACCTGATTATAAGGTGATCTGCAGAATCACCTATAATGCTGGTATATCAGAAGCTGCCGTGACAACAGATACAGAAGGTGTAACAGGTGTAGCCACACACAGGAGATGTATAATGAATAATGCTTGGTGTAACAGTAGTACTGATAGCTAGAAATGCCTCACCAGAGGAGCTGGTGAGTATTATCAGTATAGAGACTTTAACCAGAGGAGCTGGTGGGTGTATCAGTACAGAAGTCCTCACCTGCTCCTCTGGTGGGTACTATCTGTATGGCGGCTTTCACCAGAGGAGCTGGAGGATGTGATTAGCACAGTAGCCTTTACCAGAGGAGCTGGTGAGCACTATTAGTACAGAAGCCTATTACCAGAGGAGCTGGTGGATAGTAACAATACAGTAGTCCTCACCAGAGGAGCTGGTGCAGGGGCGCCCGTAGGCAAAAGCAGTCCAACCCCTTGCCTGGAGCACCGTTCACTGTCAGGGTGCGGTGGCCGCTGGATCTTGTAGTGCGCCTGACACACACTCACTAATATAATGTCGGCATCGGCATCCATTAGTTTTAAAACACTGTCATAGCAGCGCCTTCTCCCCCCACCAATAGATACAGAGCAAATTTGCTCTGCCCCTCCTAGCCCTTCCCTCTGGGCCAATCGAAAACTATCCAATGTTGCTCCACCCCCCCCAACACCCGGAAGTTCGGGGTAGTAGGTGCTGAGCAAGGCTATGACCTGCTTTTGCTGCCTGGCTTGCTCGCTTATTGAAATGGCAAGCAGGAGAAGAATGGGCTTAGGGCATGATTCACAGTGCAGCCCTGTTCAACTCGCCCTACCTGAGTCACCAAGAGTGTGTGGAAAGTGTGAGTTCGGGGGATCCAGCGCTCATAGACCTTGGAAAGTCTGCCCTGGAGAGGAGAAATCAGGTGCAGAATTTAGTTAGATCCAGGCTGCAGGAAAGGCAATGAGGAGACAGAAGCAGCAGCAGCTGTATGTAGCAGACACAGTGTAGTACTGAAGCGTTTATGCTGTCCAGTCTGAGGCTCGTCTCACCTCTGATGTCCCCCCCCTCCCCACCCCCCTGTCGCCACCTACACATTCCAGCTCTTCCTGTCACAGACAGCAGCACATGCAGACTCTGCTGATGAAACGGCTCTGCCTCCTCACTCCCTAGCTATCCAGTCTGCATAGACGTTTGGGCAGTGGGCACATTAGTATGTATCTCACTATGTGCAATTGCTGCTACTGAGGCATAGCTCCCAACTGTCCATCTTTTGGAGGGACAGTCCCTCTTTGGGAGCCCTGTTCCTCTGTCCCTCTTTCCTCCTCATTTGTCCCTCTTTCAGGACTTAGTCCCTTTTTCTATGTAAATATGTATATTTCTCTACTAAAAAAATGTGATTGACTCTAAATTGTATTCTCATCCTTTAAATTGATATATTTCTAATTTTAAAATGATAATATGAAGGAAAATGAACCAGGCTAGAAAGAACCAGTGTGGCTTGAATTATAAAACAACATATTTTTCTAATGAAATCTTTATGGTATGGGAGACTAGGGGTGTGCCGGGGGTGTGGCAGGGGCATGGCTTAAGTGTCCCTCTTTCTCATCTCAAAAAGTTGGGAGGTATGACTGAGGTATTGGGGATTATTGGGCAGAGCATGCAAAGCTCTGGCTTTTTATATGTATTTTATTTATACGAGTTTGATTTGTTAACTGATGGGGCTAAATCATAATTCCCTCTGACACCCTCCCCCAGCAGTGGTTGTCATGTTGCCCCAGTTTAACACACCCTCCCTGATCCACATTTTAAAATATTGAAGTACCCCTTTACTGAGACACTTGACAAATGAATGAAGCCCATGGTGGGCTAGATAACCGCCTCCTGAGTGTGCTGGTACTGCTTGTTGTTGTCGGGGGACCCATGTGTAGACTGTCAGTTATCATGATGTGCACAATATCCTCTTTTGATCTGTGGGAGACAAGTTGTCTGCATATTATCTATGGATCGGGGCATAATATATGCATTTGATTTGTGGAGGACCGCCTGCAACTAGTACAGAATATTGCTGCCAGATTACTAACAAACCAGCCTCGCCACTGTCACATTACACCGTTTCATCACTCACTGCACTGGCTACCAGTAAAATGGAGAACACTCCATTTAAACCCCTACACAATTTGAGCCCTGGATGCATGAAGGCCTTGCTGAAACTGCTCCACACCCCTCATCACCTTAGATCAGCGGGTTCCATAAACTTGGTCATTCTCAGAGTGCACCTCAAAACCTTTGGAGCAAGAGCTTTCTGTCATGCTGCCCCTACGCTTTAGAACTCCCTACCATACCCAGTAAAGACAGCCCCTTCCCTGGTGATATTCAAATCCAGACTGAAAAGCCACCTGTTTATTCTGGCATTTGCAGACTTATAGAATTCTTCCTCTGTACCACTATTTGCCAACCATCGAATTACTGGTCTGAGCCATGCTTATGCGCTTTGAGTCCTACGGGAGAAAAGCGCTTTACAAATGTTATTTTTTGTTGTTGTTGCAGTTATCTGCATTTGATCTGTGAAGGGCGTTATCTGCATTTCATGTGTGTGTGTGAGCATGTACAGTATGTATGTATGGGGGGGTGCCATAGATTGTCTCCCAATGGGCAGCCGGGGGGCGCCACAGGTTTTCTTGCCTGGAGTGACAAAAAGGCTAGAAGCGCCCCTGAGCTGGTGGCTACTATCAGTAAAGAACCTCACCAGTGACAAGGGCTCGCTGGTGAGTAGAGTAGTCAGACAGATCGGTTTGGCAACAGACAGGAAGATACAGTACAAAGTCGGCAGGCAAGAGGATGATGGTAATTCAGGCAGAGTTAGCAACAGGATCAGATGGGCTAAAGTACAGAGACGTTAAGCGGAAGGGAAGTCAGAAGAGAGCCAGAGTCATACACAAATTATCAAGAAATACATCAATAACAATGATAATCCTAGTCTGTGTGAAATCCCTGGTTTCCTCCCGGATCAAAGCACACCGGATCTATCTAAGGGTCTGAGTGCTAACACGTAGCATTTGCAACAGCAGACAAGGAAGGACTGAATCCTCCGAGCTTAAGAGCCCGAGGAGACCTCGCAGCACGCCCCCCTGCGTCCGGCCAATCAGCGGCGGTGGGCGCATGGCGTGACGTCAGCCGACCCGTAGGTCAGCTGAGCCGCCTCCTTGTTGAATAAAGTCTGTGACGGTGCGCGCGTGCACGCGTCACAACAACCCTATGGGCAGCTGACAAACCCGTTCTCGGCGTGCTAGACGCCGGAGGCATGGGTGACATACTGGTCAGCGGAATGGAGGCAGCTGCGGAGGACGCCAGGCTACCCGCAGCTGCTTCCTCCATGTCCCCCTCAGACATACTGGGCAGCAGAATGGTGGCAGCTGCGGAGGACGCTAGACTACCCGCAGCTGCTTCCTCCATATTCCTTACATACATATTATTAACTAGCTGATGGCCCAGCGTTGCCAGGTTATGTATTTGGCTGGTGTTGGCTCTGCCCACTTTTTTAACCCTAACACACATTTACTCAATGACCTAGTTTGTGAGTTTTGTGGTCTTTGGCATCAATAATTTGCATTAAAATGAAACAAATCTTATTGGCTGTTTGAGGCTCTACCCACTTTTCTGAATTTGAACCACAATGGTCACCCAATGACTAACTGTACTAGGTTTGAGGCTTGTGCCATTAACAGTGCAAGAATGGCAGCAATGAAATATTACCCTTGAAAAAAAATAGATGCATTTTGATTTGCTTTTGTAGGCTCCACCCACTTTTCTGAATAGTAATCCCAGTCACCCAGTAATCAGCTGTGCAAAGTTTGAGAACTCTACCATTAACAGTGTAAGAATGGCTGCAGTTTACATTTTCCCAGTGAAATTTGTATATTTGAATTCTGAGGATTGTCCTTGTCTGAACAGCACATGTGGTGCCCTACCGCATATGCTGTCCAGACAAGGACAATCCTCATAGTCAATTCAACTACACTAGTGGTGACATCAGCAATCTTTCTTTCTAGGCATGTATTTAAAGAAAACCTGAACTGAACATTAAAAGTCAAAATAAGCATACTCAAGTCATACTTACCTTCCATGTAGTCTACTCCTCAGTGTCTTTCTCCTCTCCCGCGTCCTATTTGTTCACTGTGACCAAGGGAATTTTTCGTCCTCCATTTTGAAAATAGCCATTACCCATAACAGCTTTCTGGTCAGCACACAGTTAAACTGTAACATCGCCCACTTGAGCCATAGGGAAACATGGACATTACCTGGTACATCAGTTCTCATCTCAGCTATAACTGACAGCAACTGATATTTTACTGACAGTAACTGATACATTTCAAATCTGACAAAATATTGTCAGAACTGGAAGGGATAATTGTCAGAAGAAAACAGTGAGCTTCTGAGAGTCACTGATGGCGAGGTAACTATGTAATGTTCATTTGAAGTTACCTCATGTGTTTATTTTAAATATTTTTACTCAGTACAGGTTCTCTTTAAACATCACTTAAGCTACACAGGGACCAATCCAATTCACTTTTTCTCCTAAGTTTTCTCCAAGGAGATAATTTTCATCTTCTGTTTAAAAATGTTTTTATCCCTCCAAAATTATTCTGAGTACCTTTTGTGTGCTTGCCATGAAGCTTAAAGGGCATTTTAATAATGAGGTGTGAAATATAACCTAGGATAAAAGCTAGGAGAAAACATTGGATTGCGCCCATAGGGCTTGATTCACAAAGCCGTGCTAACTGTTAGCACGATGGTGAAAAGCCCATTATCACGTCTAAACTCAGTTTAGAATAAACATACATATATCCAGGCACATCGCCTCTAGTTAGGACATTAAATAAATTATTAGGGAAAGGGAGGTGCTGAAGGGGGTGTGGCTAGAAAACAGCAAAAATCTATTAACCCTTCGCACACTCACATGCAAATGTTCAAACAATTGCATTCACAGATTCACTCATCCAGGCACAACTGTTATCCCTACAGCTAAATTAAAAGCCAGGGTTTTAGTTCACAGAAGAATGCATTCTTATGCTTAATCACCTATACTGCGCAGAAGTACCCAGGTAAACATAGGTGTCCTAACTCTGGCCCTGTAACATGCATAGTGCAGACATGCAAACACGTGTTTGCATGTCTGCACTATGCATGTTACAGGGCTGTTTTCTAGCCACACCCCCTTCAGCACCTCCCTTTCCCTAATAATTTATTTAATGTCCTAACTAGAGGCGATGTGCCTGGATATATGTATGTTTATTCTTATCATTGACCCCTGTGGCTAGGGTCCAATTCGGTGCACTCCCCCCTTCCCCTGTATGTTTGTCAGCATGCAGACAGCTTATGCTGGTGTATGCGCATTGTGCACATGGACACATAACATTAGCTCCCTTGTGCGATTGGTAAGATGCACTGTCTTTCCCAGGAGAGGAAGTTAGGATGTGTGCTCCTAATCCATTGATAGGTTTGATGCAATGAATGTGTTTGCATGTCTGCACTATGCATGTTACAGGGCCAGAGTTAGGACACCTATGTTTACCTGGGTACTTCTGCGCAGTATAGGTGATTAAGCATAAGAATGCATTCTTCTGTGAACTAAAACCCTGGCTTTTAATTTAGCTGTAGGGATAACAGTTGTGCCTGGATGAGTGAATCTGTGAATGCAATTGTTTGAACATTTGCATGTGAGTGTGCGAAGGGTTAATAGATTTAAACTCAGTTTAGGTGTGATAAAATAAACTGGCGCGAAAAGTTTTGCGTGTAAAGTTTACGCGCGCAACGCCATTAAACCCTATGTGACGTTTCGCGCACACCGGACTATGTGCGCGCAAAACAAGATTTTCCCTCAAAGCGGTGCTAACCTACTTAGTGCAATGCTTATCACGCCCAAAAGTCTTTAGGCGTGCTAACTAGGTTAGCACCGCTTTGTGAATCAAGCCCTATAGTGTGTTTTGCATGGGTATTTGCAAGTAATGCCCCTTAATGCTGGGGATGTTTGCAAGAAAGAGCAAGCCTGAATAAACAGCTATTTCCATATGGCTATTTGTGATATATGGATGTTATCTTTATAATGAGCATCAGAAGGAGCAGTGGAGAAGACTATGGATGCTCCATCAGACATATAATAGTGATGTACTCTGTGACTTCTTATTTTCTTACAAACTCATTTTATGAAATTGACTTAATCAACACTTCCCTTGTACTCAGGATTCATTTTGTGTCATTGTTTGTTTTGTGTTGTGTAAAATGTTTTTATTTGATAACATTTCTACAGTGTATGCACTCAAGGACATTACAAAGACCAACAATGCCCACAGGCAAACAGCGTTGGTTAAAAGCTTTGCAAACGATGTGCATTCAAGAAGTTTTTAGAGAGGTAGTTCATTATTCTGTTAAGTGATTATTCTGTTAATCCAATTATTCATAATGATGAGCACATACTTTGCATAATCGCAATTTTGCATCATAATTCACAATGATAATGCAAAATTGTAATGCAAAATTTCAATTAGAATTGTAATTAATTTTATTTGTAAATGTAATCAAGAACCGTACTTTAGCAATTTTGCGTAATTTTCACATAATTTCTTGCCGAGTTTAGCAGTTAATAGCAAAGCCCGCCTACATTCCATTGTTACAATCATAGCTACATATATAAAAAAAAAAAATTTTTTCAAAAAGTCATGTAGTTTTTGAGAAAATCTATTTTAAAAATGCAAAGCAAAAATGTTTTTTCAAATTCAGAAAAATTACAATTTTAAAACAATTTTTCCTTTGCATTCTAAAGATCGATTTTCTCAAAAACTGCAGTCTTTTTGATTTTTTTTTTTACTGTTCCCCACTCTTCTCCTTAACATGCTTAGCAATTTTTGGTGACATTAGCATATATGGGGGCTTTGCTATTAACTGCTAAAGTCGGCATGAAAGTACACAAAAATTAAACAAACATTAAGAGAAATTATGAATGTATTTCTTAAAATCAATAGAATGTCCAAATTGTAATTACACATAGCCATAGTTTGTGTGCATGGATAGGGAACTGGCTAATGGACAGAAAACAAAGAGTTGTGGTCAATGGATCATACTCAAAATGGGAGACTGTTAGCAGTGAGGTCCCACAGGGGTCTGTGCTGGGTCCAGTGCTCTTCAATTTATTTATTAATGACCTAGTAGATGCAGTAGTGAGCAATGTTGCTATTTTTGCAGATGATACAAAATTGTGCAGAATCACCAACTCTCAGGAAGATAGTGTCATATTGCAACAGGATCTGGATATGATGGCTATACATACATGGCAGATGAAATTCAATGTTGAAAAATGTAAAGTCATGCATTTTCGTCGTACCAATGGTCTAGCACCATACAAAATAAATGGGATACAGTTGGGGACATCAAACTTGGAGAAGGACTTAGGAATACTCATCGACAACAAGTTAAATAATCGTACTCAATACCAAGCCGCTGCAGCTAAAGCTAACAAAATTTTGGGATGCATTAAAAGGGAAATAAAAACTCGAGATGCTAGCATAATATTGCCCCTGTTTAACTCTCTAGTAAGGCCACATCTGGAATATGGAATTCAATTCTGGGCACCACATTACAAAAAAGATATTGCAGTTTTAGAGCAGGTGCAAAGACGAGCAACAAAATTGATAAGTGAATGGAAGGTCTCACTTACCAAGAAAGGTTAGATAAACTGGGTTTATTTAGTCTAGAGAAAAGATGCCTTGGAGGGGATCTAATTAGCATGTATAAATACATCAGAGGGCTATATAATAGCTTTTTGTCCCTAGGCCTTCTCAAAGGACTAGAGGACATGATCTGCGCATGGAGGAAAAACATTTTAGCCATTTATTTAGGAAAGGGTTCTTTACAGTAAGAGTGCTTAAGATGTGGAATGCATTGCCACAGGAAGTCGTTATGGCAAACTCTATACCTGTATTTAAAGGGGGCTTAGATGCTTTCCTTGTGTTGAAAGACATCCATGGCTACAATTACTAGGTAAGGCCGAATGATGTTGATCCAGGGATTTTATATGATTGCCATCTGGAGTCGGGAAGGAATTTTTTCCCTTTTGGGGCTAATTGGACCATGCCTTGTAAGGTTTTTTTGCCTTCCTCTGGATCAACAGGGATATGTGAGGGAGCAGGCTGGTGTTGTACTTTGTTCTCTGGTTGAACTCGATGGACGTATGTCTTTTTTCAACCAAAATAATCATGTAACTTATTATATATTATATAGCTGCAAAATGTTGCATAATAGTAATTAGCAGATTATGATCATCCCTAATTATACCATTGTGTGTTAATATGGTTTAATTTTTTCTTAGCTGGGATTTTGGGATCAACTCTAGGAAATTGGAGTCAAATTATTTAGCCAAAGTTTTGTAACTAGTTGTTTTCCTGTGACCACAGACAACAAGATCATTTTATTTTCAAATGATTCAGTTGATGTTCTATCATTAATACCTAAGAGGGCTGAGTTTTTATTCATTTCAAAAATGGGATATGTACACTAAAAGAAAGTTTCTAAAGTGGACCATTGTGGCCTAGTAAGAGTACGGCGTTTAAAAATAAGTCGAAAGGTGCTGGTATCATTTTTGCATCTCCAACAAACTCGCTCATTATATTTGAGTGCTTATAATTTACCGTTAGGTATCATGTACCGTCATGTATCATGACTGTTTTTAATGCCATTGTGAACCAGGCCTAATAATTATAATACCATGTTTTGCGAATAAGGGTTTCTCGATTGCTATTTAGGTTTGAATGCTTGTGTCCAATTTTTTTTGTAAGTTTGTATTTGCATCTCCTTTTTCCATTCAATCTGTGACTGCTGAATTAGCCATATTTAAAGCATAACTATCCTGAAAATTCGCAAGATTTAAAACACATGTAAACACATGCATATAAGATGTACATTTCTCCCAGAGTACAATGCACTATAAATTACATTATAAATTACATTTTTCCTATGCTGTTGCTGTATACAGTAAGCAGTAATAATCTTTCAAGCATCTCACAGGCCTTGAACTAGTCCATCTTCTCATGGGGGATTCTCACAATTTTTTTTTTTTACAAAAGGACTCCTTGTAAAGGATCTTTACAGACATGCCAGCCTCTCTACCAGTTTGCACACTGTTTTGGCAGTTGGGAGGATCAACTGCCATTCTTCGATAAGTGTTGTTAAAAATAAAGAGAACCCTGAGCATCCCCTATGAGGAGATGAACTGGTTCAAAACCTGTCAGATCTGTCAGAGTTTCACTACCTACTGTAAGTGACAGAGACATAGGAAAATACATTTATAGTGCATTTAATTGTGGATCAACTACACTTTAGTTATATGAATTTAAATTTTTAATTTTTTTTTCATGATAGTGGTCCATTTTATGTCTATGTAATTGAAATACACACTGTCCATGTGCTCCTGCATGGTAAGACACACGTTTTAAAGATTGTTAGTTTCATCTAAATATTTTTCTTACATGGCCATTTGAATTAGTGTGTAAATGGCTACAACTCCTAAACATACTGCAAACTCCAGTCCCCTGTATGGTCCAATCTTTTGGATGTATAGTTTCTTGAGTTGCACTTCCACGGAATACCTAAATAAATCTAGGAAATCCTTTATGCTTAGAATATTGTCATAAACCACAATCTTATTATCGCTCAACTATCACTTTGCTTCAGTCTCCACTCATAACATTTTCCCCAAATATTTATTCATTCATTCTATTGGCCGAAGTGTGAAATTCTATTTTTTTATTGAATAGTGTATGATGGATTGGTTTGATTTTTTAAATAATACAATCAATCAAGAAAATTAAATTCAAAAAATCTAAAGAGAAAAGAAAAATATATTGTATAGTGCATGTCCCGCTTTACAGAAAAAAATCTGAATAAAAGCCTATCTTTCAGGTACTACAAAAAATAAGCAATTTGACATCAGATAGTAAAGTAGATTGCCTGCTCTTTTTACCTGGATGCATAAAACACAGTTATTATATTGTACTGTGTCAGTGTGTTCACCAGTGACAAAATGAGTGCCTGAGTCCAGTTGGGTCCACTCTACTGAACAGGTGCAGGTAACTCATGCTTGCACAGTAGAGCGGACCCTGATTGGGTTGCAATCACTAGATCCCCAAGGCTGAAGACGGCAAGGGACACCTCATTAGAATCCAAAACCTTCCCCTTCTCAAGGCAAGTACCTCATAGGGGCATCTTTTTTTCCTTACAGAATCTCTAACCAGTTGCCGACCGCTCCACGCCAATTAGCATAGACGCGGTGGCAGCCCCAGGACCACTCAATGCCAATTGGCATGAAGTCCTGGATCGAGGTTTTGCAGGGGAACTTCACTTGAATCATGGAGCTCTGCTCCATCATCAGTCTCCTATCGGTGATCACTGTGACACGACTGTCCCCCTGGTAGGCTCAGGAGCGATCAGCTGTCATAGACTGATGCCTATGACAGCCGATCGCGGTGATTGGCTGGCAAGGAGAAGGAGAGCTGGGTATAACATTTTAAAAAATGGCAAATTTATATATAAAAAACAAATAAAAAAATAAACAGGGCGGCAGTGATCAAAGCCCACCAACGGAAAGCTCTTTTGATGGCAGAAAAGGGGGGGGGGGGGTGTAATTTGTGTGCTGAGTTGTATGGCCCATTGTAAAAAAAAATCCTGGTCACTAGGGGGGTGGTTAAAGGATACCAGAGACGAAAAAAGGTTGGAGAAATGGGGGGGAGCAGGCACTTAGGGGGAACTGTCCTAATGGCCACTACTCCTCTCGTTCCCCACTGACACCCCTATTTCTTACCTAAAGACTACCCCCCCCCCCACCCGCAGCTTCTTCTGTGAGTCGCTATCACTGCACAGATGTTGGCCAGGCTGCTCATGTTCTATAGTTGCCAGGAACACTCTGCGCATGAAGTCAATCCTGATGTCATGGGCATGTGCGGAGCGCTACCGGCTGCTGTAGGACGCGAGCAGAAAGGCCGAAATCTACGCAGTGATAGCGACTCTGCGGGGGGGGAGTCTTTAGGTGAGAAAGTGGTGTGTCAGTGGAGAACGGGGGGAGCGGTGGCCATCAGGACAGCTCCCCCTGAATGCCTGCTCCCCCCGTTTCTCCAACCTTTTTTCGCCTCTGGTATCCTCTAACATTCACATAGTCCTGCTACTGAAGCGTGTTTTTATTTTATTTTGGATATTTTTTTTACTTATCTTACATTATTTTTGTGGGACAGAGTGAGGTCGGGCAGAGAGGAAAAAAAAAAGAGGAAGAGCTGTTAGAATTACTTACAGTAAATGGTTTGTGGTTTGTGAATTGACCACTATATCTTTTACTTCCTGGAAACATAAAATACATTTGCAACAAGTATGACTTACTCAACACACATGTGATTGTAGAGTAGAGATCCCGTGGTGCGCCATGGAATAGTATTAGTGTTTACAGTGAAAATCCCCCCTATATTGATATCTCCATCCTGGGAATATTTATACTCAAAAGTGTAATTCTTCATGGAGAGACGACACTGCTCAGCAGAGCTCTGCAGCTTAGATGAGGCCAGAGAGAGACACGGGATCAGCAGCCAGAATAATGTGGAGAGCAAATTGCTGTGAAAGTCCTGAAATTCCTGAATCATGTTCATCATTGTCATCACTAACACAGCACAATGTGTGCTGCAGTCTACTGACAGGAGTGCCAGTGACAACCTCTGTGTGTCTGCAGAGGGGATTATATCATGTAGAATGGGACAGTCATAACATGACGACACAGGAGATACATTTACTGTGAAAATAATAGACATGAAAAACACAACCCACAGAGGAACATCACACCACTGGAGGAAATTAAGTTTATGTATAACATTTATTGACTTATGCTAAACAGCAATTTAAAAGTGAACTTCAAATGTTAATTAGACTTACAAAAAGAGTTGTATTTTAAAAAGAGCAAAATCAGTTTGATCAGTATTAGTAATATTATTATGCATTCATACGGCACTGAGACATTTTGCATAGGGCTTCACACAGAACATTACAGATTGGGGTATTTTCTAGAGAGCCATTTAACTTGTGAATATGTTTTTGGAGTTTTTGGATAGTGATAGGAAACGACATCACCCAAAGATTACCCACTCTCACATGAAACGTCTACATAACATAAAGATGGATCTGGTGCAAGGATGTTCAAGGCAAGGCCATAAAAATATCTTGTAAGCCAGAGACAACCAATGGCCCTCATTGGATACGAAGGAGATGGGCACTGGGCAGGGCTGGATTTCTGGCAAGGTCAGATAGGCCCTGGCCTAGGGAGAGAGATTAAATTAATAAATAAGGGGTGGCTGAGGGGCAGTAAGTATACTGCAGTGCAACAAAAACTAACCTATTCCGTCCGTCATGTCCACCCTGCATTACAGTTTGCACTGCGTGGAAGATAGCAGCGACCACGGGAAGTTATGAAGTTGGGGACTGGATGAACAGCAGCTGCCTGTCACTAACTTCTCTACTCACCTCAAGCGCTGAAGCCTCCCTGTAGATAGCCAGATGCTTCAAAAGCTGAAGGTCACTCACCTCCCCAATTGCCTCCAGTGTTGAAGCTTCCTCTTCCGCTCTCTGTCTTAATCAGCTGTGGATGTGTATCTCTCTCTCCAGCCAGTGTTCCTTATCATGTGAATGTCTCGTGCAGGCCGAGGGGGGCATCTGGCTACCTAAACTGCAGGGTAGGAAGCATCTGGCTACCTATATGACAGTGGTGGGTTGCCATCTGCCTACCTATACTGAAGAAGGGGGTGGGGGGGTGTTAGTCAGTGGGGTGCCTGGTGAAAGTTGGCCTTGGGCGGTAAAAAGTACAAATCCAGCCTTGGAGATGAAGGAGGTGTAGATAGAGGATGTGAAGAAAAGCACACAGAGCTACATGCAATACATATAGTGTCCCAAATCTCCAGCGCACCCCACATCCTAGTTGTGCTGTGGCTTACCAGCCCCCTACATATGGTTTTACAGCTTTTTAACTCCTCTCATAAAGTGACAAAGCTTTATACACTGATATGTGGTGAGCTGATAAGCAGTAGATAGGTAGGCATATAACGAACAAGATTGGGAGATGCCCCCTTCTCTGAAGTTTCTTGCAATACCACAATGCCAACATTGGTGTCCCCACATTATCTCTCCATTATGATTAGTGACCTTCTCTTCTCTGGCTATTGTCCTTTCAATGGGCCCTCTCTTTAGTTTTCTCACATGCCTCATCCCCATGTTGTGTTCCAACATGGACTCGTAACCTTCAACTTCTTTGTAAACAATGCTCTCCAATGCCTTCATTCCACCAACAGCTTATTGCTGGAAACCTACTTTAAAGCTAAACTCTCTAGGTAGTATCCACCAGCATGAATAGAAGATTAACATACTGTGAGAAAACGCGGAAAAGCCACCGCGTGTGCTAAAAGCAAGGCGGCTGATTCCGCATCCAACACGGCGGTTTGCATGCGTAGGCACGCGTCTGGTAGTGTGGCAGAACGCGGAAAAGCCCCCGCATGTTCTAACAGCAAAGCGGCTGTTTCCGCGTCCAAGGTGGCGGTTGGAGTGGCTGGGTCTGTTAGTCCACATAGATGGATGGAGAGCTACGCGCGCGGGCCAGAAGTCAGGACCTTTATACCAGCAGGGGAAGTGTCAGCTGATCAGGACGGTCAGCTGATTCCTGCTGGACTCATGATTGGCTGAGTGGCTCGGGCGGGGCAGCAGAGTTCAGCTACTATATATTCTGCTGCTTGTCAGTTGCTGGTTGTCTGCCATTGCAAACACTTTTGTGGAAGCATTTAGACCATAGTCAGATCCTTACAGTGTGTTTGAACCAGGTGGACCTGGGAATTCACACTTAGCCATATTCTGTTGATAGCTTAAAGTACTAATTGAATTGTATTATTTGTTAGACCAGTTCCAAGGTGTTGAGATCAAGGTCCTCACACCCCAGACTAGGAATACTGTGTATCTTCTGTGTATTCTCTTGCATAGTTCCAGGGTGTTGAGATCAAGGCCCTCACACCCAAGACTAGGGAACTGTATTGTCTTTGTGTTATGTTCCAGACTAGTTCCAGGATGTTGATGATCAGCGGACCTCATAGATTACGATTTTGCCTAAAGCTTGGGGATACCATTATCCGCACCCGACCGGCAGATTTCGGTCACCGCGGTGGATGACTCTCCATTGCGCAGTGCCCAGTTTCTTTCCCAAACCCCCCTACTGTCATGTTGTTTAGGGGCAGTGCATGAAGAGAGTTTACAGTTCCTGGTCCTGCCGATGAAGGGCTCTGCTGTTGTTCTCGGTATGCCCTGGTTACAGCTTCACTCACCGCTGATTGACTGGGCTTCAAGACAGCTACTGAACTGGTCAGCCCATTGTCAGGAGCACTGTTTGAAGAGGGGTGAGGTGGATAATACCAAGATACAGGTCGCAGGAAAGACAGGACAGGGTATAGATATTTCTAACGGATCCTGTTCCTCACGGTTACCTTTCATGCATGAATCAGTTAGCAAAAGCCCCAAAGCAGACGCTTTAGACAGGGGTTTTGGGCCCAAAATCTTTCTATCACCGAAAAGACAAGCTGACAAGAAATCATTTCAGGGGTCCCTGCTCAAGCCAGCAGTGCAGGTGGATTCCACTCCCTCCCACCCTGTGTTGATTGATGACCGGCCTGAGTATGAGATAAAGAAGGAATTCTCTAACCTACATCCTGGAAAGCCAGGAAGGAGATGTCCGGAGTCCACTCCTCAGGGGGGGGGGTTACTGTGAGAAAACGCGGAAAAGCCGCCGCATGTGCTAAAAGCAAGGCGGCTGATTCCGCGTCCAACGCGGCGGTTTGCACGCGTAGGCACGCGTCTGGTAGTGTGGCAGAACGCGGAAAAGCCACCGCATGTTCTAACAGCAAAGCGGCTGTTTCCGCGTCCAAGGTGGCGGTTTGTACGCAGCAGCGTGCCTTTGGAGTGGCTGGGTCTGTTAGTCCACATAGATGGATGGAGAGCTACGCGTGCGCGGGCCAGAAGTCAGGACCTTTATACCAGCAGGGGAAGTGTCAGCTGATCAGGACAGTCAGCTGATTCCTGCTGGACTCATGATTGGCTGAGTGGCTCGGGCGGGGCAGCAGAGTTCAGCTACTATATATTCTGCTGCTTGTCAGTTGCTGGTTGTCTGCCATTGCAAACACTTTTGTGGAAGCATTTAGACCATAGTCAGATCCTTACAGTGTGTTTGAACCAGGTGGACCTGGGAATTCACACTTAGCCAGATTCTGTTGATAGCTTAAAGTACTAATTGAATTGTATTATTTGTTAGACCAGTTCCAGGGTGTTGAGATCAAGGCCCTCACACCCCGGACTAGGAATACTGTGTATCTTCTGTGTATTCTCTAGAATAGTTCCAGGGTGTTGAGATCAAGGCCCTCACACCCAAGACTAGGGAACTGTATTGTCTTTGTGTTATGTTCCAGACTAGTTCCAGGGTGTTGATGATCAGCAGACCTCACACCAAAGACTAGGGAATTGTATTATCATTTATGTTATATTCTAGACTAGTTCCAGGGTGTTGACGATCACGGACCTCACACCAAAGACTAGGGCGTTGTATTATCATTTATGTTATATTCCAGACTAGTTCCAGGGTGTTGATGATCACGGCCCTCACACCCAAGACTAGGGAATTGTATTATCATTTATGTTATGCTCCAGACTAGTTCCAGGGTGTTGTGACTACGGACCTCACACCCCAGACTAGGATTGTGCTATTACTGTATTACGTTAGCCCAGTCCAGGGCAATACCTTTCATATCAGCAGCAGGGCTTCCTGCAATCCAGCCTCGGTCCCTTGCCCAGGGGTCCACAGGCTACAGGAATATCACCCACAGTCAGGGGTGAATTCCTCAGGAGTCTTAGGCCGCCAGCTCCTCTGGTGGTCTCCACTCAGAGTTGTTACTGTTACAAAACACTCACCCACTCAGGTGTCTAGAGGTTAGACATATCTGCAGATCCTCAATAATCGGGTATATCTGTATTCTTGGGGATACTGCAGATCGCCAAGGATCAGATTCTCTCTCTGGTTGCTGACAATGATCGTTACACATACTCAAGCTCTTTAGTTTTCAGGTAGTGCACTGAGCAAACCATGAAAAACAAGAAGATAGAAGGTGCCAATATGAGCAAATAGGTGCACTATTTGTGCTTGGGTTTGAAGTACCAGGAAATGAAATAGGCTGGTGAATGTGATTTACCCCAAACATACCCCGTTTGTCTATAGACAAAAACTTGATGCACTCAAGAAGGAAATCGGCCTGTCCTCACTCACTGTCAGGGGTTCAATGAGATGGTCGCTCTCCAAAATACACGCGCTAATATGCCCTTACCTTGACAAAGTCTCTTAAAGTGAACCTCCGGACTAAAAATCTACTCAGCAGCACTGAAAAGGCTCGGTGTTTCTTTAACAGTTTCACAGCATCAGAACTTTATTTCTCTTATACAAGCCTCATTTTTAGCTGCACAGAAGAAAACTGCCCGGGCATTTCCCCCCTAATGCTGTGCAAAGCATGATGGGATGTCTGATGTTGTTGTTCTCGTTCTGCTGTTTTGGTGCAATTTTTTTTTTTTACATTTTGAATTTGACATTTGAAGCCTAGCGTGTGCAGCTGGGAGGGGTGATCAGGATAAAGGACAGTTGGAACTGTGTCTTATGCTCCTTGTCACCTCCTTTCAACCAAAAAGATGGCTGCCCCCATGACAAAGATGGCAGCCCCCATGAATCACAAACATTTGCCTGTTATTTTAAAACAGGGTGGGTAAGAGATTATATTACCTATCTATTCTAATTAACATAACTAATGTCACTTAATGACAGTATGTTTGTTTAGGCTGAAGTTCACCTTTAAGGTTAATGAAATACAGTAGAAAGCATGCAAAACTAGTTAGCTCTTACAACCTTTTGCAAAAAAGGTGACTTTTTCACTTACCTTCTAAACAGGAGAAAGTATTTTAAGCTGAATAATACTCCGTATTAGCTTAATTTTCAGATAAAACAGTTTGTGTGCATCCTATTGCACAATAAAATGCAAACAAAACACATTTCTGAAGTCCTACTAATATTATAAATGGGAAAGTTCGGACGTTTGGATGTTTGGATGTTTGTTACTCACGCAAAAATGGCTGAACGGATTTGAATGAAATTTGGCACACACATAGTACATTACCTGGAATAAAGTATAGGGTACTTTTTATCCCCATAACCAAAAAGGGGGCGGAGACAAATACAAATTTCACTGGAAAATGTAAACTGCAGCCATTCTTACACTGTTAATGGTAGGGTTCTCAAATTTTGCACAGTTGGTCGCTGGGTGACTTGGATTCATATTCAGAAAAGTGGGTGGAGCCTACAAAAGCCAATCATAATTCACCTATTGATTTTCAAGGGGAATATTAACATTGCTGCCATTCTTAATGGCACAAGCCTCAAATCTGGTACAGTTCATAATTGGGTGACTGGGGTTCAAATTGAGAAAGGGGGTGGAGCCACAAGCAGCCAATAAGATTTGTTTCATTCCAATGCAAATTATTGATGCCAAACACAGTAAAGCTCACAAACCTGGTAATTGAGTATTTGATTAATTGTTTGTTAGGGTTAGAAAAGAGGGCACAGCCAACACCATCCAAATACATAATCGGACAACGCCGGGTCATAAGTGGGAGGAGACAAATACAAATTTTACTGGGAAAATGTAAACAGCAGCCATTCCTACACTGTTAACGGGTCTCAAACATTGCACAGTTGGTTACTGGGTAACTGGGATTAATATTCAGAAAAGTGGGTGGAGCCTACAAAAGCCAATTAAAAATTACCTATTGATTTTCAGGGGAAAATGTCATTGCTGCCATTCTTGTACTGTTAAAGGCACAGGCCTCAAACCTGGTACAGTTGGTCATTTGGTGACTGGGGTTTAAATTGATACCAGGGGGTGGAGCCACAAACAGCCAATCTGATTTGTTTCATTTTAACGCAAGTTATTGATGCCAAAGACCACACAGCTCACAAACTTGGTCATTGAGTAATTGATTCATTTTGTGTTAGGGTCAGAAAAAGTGGGCACAGCCAACACCAGCTAAATACAACGCCAGGTCATCAGTGGGAGGAGACAAATACAAATTTCACTGGGAAAATGTAAACTGCAGCTATTCTTACACTGTTAATGGTAGGGTTCTCAAACTTTTCACAGTTGGTCACTGGATGACTGGGATTAATATTCAGAAAAGTAGCAGCCAATCACAATTCACCTAATTATTTTCAAAGGGAATATTTTATTGCTACCATTCTTGCACTGTAAATGGCACAAGCCTCAAACCTGAAACAGTTAGTCATTGGGTGACTGTGGTTCAAATTCAGAAAAGGGGTGGAGCCACAAACAACCAATCAGATTTGCTTCATTTCAATGCAAAATATTGATGCCAAAGACCGCAAAACTCACAAACTAGGTCGTTGAGTATTTGTGAGTTAGCGTTAGAAAAAGTGGGCGAAGTCAACGCCAGCCAAATACATGCCCGGCCAAAGCCGGGCCATCAGCTAGTACCATATATAGAAGGAAGGGGGGGGGGGGAATAGAGGGGGTAGAATTGGGGAAGGAGAAAGACAAAGATGAAATACCTGTATTGCATGTTTCTTATCTGCCCTGCCCTAAATTTCACCCCCTCTGGCCCATCCTCTTCCTCCTTTACCTCTTTCTTGCTCTTCTAGTCTTTTCCGCTTTCTCTTCTCCTTTTTATTGCACATGCTACAAACCACAATTATCAGCAGCAAATGTGGCATTCCTATATCGACCGGGGATTCTTTTGTGGCAGAGATTGTGGCACAGATATTAGAGGAGGTGAAGGTTAGTGCTAGGAGTAGGTACAGGGTGGGTAGGTGTTAGGTAAACTGATAGTAGAATATTACTGATTTTCTACTATTACTGATTTTCTACTATCAGTATTACCCAGTGCCCAATAGCAGATAATGATAATTCTACAAACAGTCAACTAGCAGCTTCAGCAGGTGCTTAACTTACTATAAATACACCAAAAGCAAAGCTGTTAAGTGGGAGCCCCCCCAGAGACTGCAAACGCACCTTGAACCCAAACAGAGGCTCTGCATATACACCAAAAGCAAAGCTGTTAAGTGGGAGCGGCTGACCAAAAATGATCATTTTTGGTGAGCCACTCCCACTTAACAGCTTTGCTTTTGGTGTATATGCAGAGCCTCTGTTTGGGTTCAAGGTGCGTTTGCAGTCTCTGGGGGGGCTCAGTGCATCTCTGATCGGAGGCCATTCGGAGGCGGCCTGGTGATGCGCTGATTCCACTTTTTGCGCAATTTTCAATTTTACTTGGTAGCGCGCACAGGCTATGCATATACATAGGTTAGGATTTAGTTAGTGTTAGGTCCCCTCCCATGGAGGATTGACTTCTTCGCAGTGGGAGGGACAAGTACTTAACAAGTTACATGCAAGCTGTTATAGGAAACTAACATCCTCCAGTGGTAGACAGGTCATGTGTATGCTCAGTGTGTATTTTATCCCATGGGGCTTGCACTCTCTTGCAGGTAGGAACTCATCTGTTTTTAAGTGGTGCTGTTCAGGGATGAGCAGAAACTACACGAGTGTGAATTTACGCATCGTAGTTCGCATTTACGCATCGTAGTTCATAGACAAAGTCTCAAAACTACGCTTACGATTTTACGTGTAGCGAAGTACCGTTACGCGCAGTTTACGCCCCTACGCGTAGTTCTCATGTGTATTGAGAAGTAAACTACGAACGCGTTATTCGCGTCTATTTTTCCGCGTACGATTGTATGCATACAAAATTACGCAGGGGAATGTACGCATAGAAGAGTTACTAGTACAAGCATTTGCAGAGGAATTCATGCGTACATTTTTATGCAGAATGGCATAAGCGTTCGCATGTACTACGCTACACACTACGCGTAATTACGTATTTTAACGCGTAGTCTACGAAAGGCATACGAAGCAAATATTTGATTTTGAAGCCGTAGGTTGGCGAACCGTAATTGCGTAAAACTACGCGTAGTTCCAGCGTAGCGAAGTTGGCTGACTACGACCATTCCTGGTGCTGTTCATTTCCTTGCTATGTACTAATTTAATTCATTTTTGGTCAGCCGCTCCCACTTAACAGCTCTGCTTTTGGTGTATATGCAGAGCTTCTGTTTGGGTTCAAGGTGCGTTTGCAGTCTCTGGAATTAAAATGGATTGACTAAGAGTTTGCACCATTACATTGACAGAATATGCCTACAACTTTGAAGATGTATTATGCGGTTTATTGTGAAGAAAAAAAAAATAACACTAAATAAGTGAAACTTTCAGTGTGCATAACTAATCATCTCCCTAAAATCATTACTTTGTAGAGCCACCTTTTTGCGGCAATTATAGCTATAAGTCGCTCTGGTTAAAGAGATACTCTGAAGCGAGTCTAAATTCACTTTTTTAACATGCAGTCATGTTCAAATTATAACCCATGCTAAAACGCCGCTATCCCACGGCAAAATGAGGGTTTTTTACCCCCAAATCCCCCTTGCAAAATCCACTACTTTCTTGGTCGTGGATTTTGCTGCTCCTGGAAGCAGAGCTTTCGGCTGTAGCTCTGCCTCCATGCGTGTCAATCGCCGTCCGGATCTCCTCCTCTCCCCACCCCTCTCAGTGAAGGAAGACTGAGAGGGGCAGGGAGAAGTGGCGATCAGTGGGGATTGACGCGCTGAGAGGAAGAGCTACAGCCAGAAGCTCTGCCTCATCAGGAAGAGCTTCCTGGAGGTAGGAGAGGGGATTTGGGGGGGTATAAACCCCTCATTTTGCCACGCGATAGTGGTGGTTTAGCAGGGGTTATGGTTCTTAGCATGACTGCATGTTAAAAAAGTGAATTTAGACTCGCTTCAGAGTCTCTTTAAATCTCTGGGAGCTTGCCACATCTTGCCACTTTGATTTTTGCCCATTCCTCAGAATCAGAATCATTTATTTCGCCAAGCATGAGGGGACATGCTAGGAATTGTTTGTGGCATAATACAATGGCTCAGGAAGAGTGCATAGAAAGAGGAAGAAGGAAAAGAGAAAGAGAGAGTGCATATAAAGAGGTACAACAGATATCAGATTAACACTACATTGTAAAACAAAACAAAAAAGAAAAGATCACAATCCCAGTGCGACCCTGAGATGTCGATAGTTAGTCTTGTGGGCTGGTCGGCTGTTCGGCTTTAACGCCGCCGCCCCTCGCCGCTCGTTGAAGCTTACTTTGATGGTAGAATGTGGAGGGAGTTTAGGAGGTTGACTGCCGAGGGGAAGAATGAGTTCCTGTGTCTAGTGGTCTTAGTGGAGATGGCTCGTAGCCTCCGTCCCAAGGGCAGAATGCTGAAGTAGCGGTGGCCAGGGTGTGAGTGGTCATTTGCAATCCTCAGTGCCCTGGTTTTTAGTCTTTTGCTGTGTAGTAGGGCAAGTGAGGGGAGAGGGCACCCGATGATCCTCTCTGCTGACCTGATGACCCTCTGTAGTTTGTCCCTATCTTTGACAGTGGCACCAGCATACCACACCAAGATGGAAGAGCAGAGGATCGACTCAATAGTGGTGGAGTAAAAGTTGGTTAGGATTTCTTGAGTCATGCCGAACTTTCTCAGCTGGCGGAGGAAGAAGAGTCTCTGTTGGGCTTTACGTTGGGTGGCAGTGATGTTGGGCTTCCAGTTGAGGCCATTGGAGATGGTAGTACCTAGAAGCCAGGCGCAGGGCACTCTGGTTACCTCATTGCCGCCAATGTAAATTGGGGGTGGGAGCAGCCTTCCTGAAGTCGATTATTAACTCCACAGTCTTTGCGGTGTTAAGCACCAGCCTGTTCTCCTTGCTCCAATTGCAAATTTTCTCCACCTGCTGACGGTACTCCTGGACATCATCCTTGGTGACAAGGCCCACGATGGTGGTATCATCAGCAAACTTGATAACCTTGCCAGAGTCTGCCTCGGACCTGCAGTTGTTCGTGTAGAGTGAGAACAGCAGAGGTGACAGTACGCAGCCTTGGGGAACTCCTGTGTTCGTGGTCGCAGCTTGAGAGTGGATATCGCCCAGTCTGACGACTTGGGACCTGTTGGTCAAAAAGTCTGTGATCCAGAGTTGTAGTCTTGGGTGGACTCCAGGTGCAGCTAGGTCCCGTTGGAGAATGAGTGGACAGATGGTGTTAAAGGCCGAGCTGAAGTCCAGAAGTAGTATTCTAGCGTAAGTGTCTGGCCTATCAAGGTGGTCGTTGATGAGCTCTAGGCAGATATTGATCACATCGTCAGTGAACCTGTTTGCTCTGTACGCAAACTGGAATGGGTCTAGGAGTGGCGAAGTGGAGAGCTTGAGGTGGGCCAGGGCTGCGCGCTCCATGGTTTTCATGATGACGGATGTCAAGGCCACGGGCCTAAAGTTGTTCAGTTCGGTGACCCTTTTTTTCTTAGGCACAGGTATGATGGTAGACTTCTTGAAGCACGCAGGGACCTTGCCTTCCCCCAAGGACTTGGCGAAGATAGCGTAGAGGATGGGAGCAAGTTGCCTACAGCAGATTTTCAGGCAAGCTGGAGATACTCCGTCCGGGCCGGGGGCTTTCCTGGCATTTAGGGTTGATAGGAGGTGCAGGACCTCTGCTTCACTCACCACCGTGGGAGAGGGCAGTCTCTCGTTGTTGTCAGCAGTGCATGGGGGAGGGGTAGCCGGTACCTGGTTGTCCTCCGGTCCTTCTTGATTCTCGAACCTGCGGTAGAAACTGCTGAGTTCTTCTGCTACTATCGGGCTGGGTGTTGCATGCTGGGTTTGGGGCTTGTACTTTGTGGCGGTCTTCAGCCCCTTCCATACCGCCCGTGAGTCATTTGAGCGCAGGTTAAGTTTAATTTTCTCCGCATACTTTTTTTTGGCCGCTCCCAACTCTCGCTTGAGGTCGTTTCTTGCCTTCCTATAGTCCTCCTGGTTGCCGGACTTGTGTGCAGCCTTCTTTCGCCTCCGCAGTTGCTGTATCTTGTTGGTGAACCACGGCTTGTTGTTCGGGTACACCTTGAAGGATTTCGTTGGTAAACACGAGTCCTCGCAGAAACTGATGTATGAGGCGACGGTATCTGCCCATTAATCCAGGTCTGACGCTTCCAGGGACCTCCAGTCGGTACATTCAAAGCAGGCCTGAAGTTTCAGTTTGGCCTCATTTGACCACACCTTAGCAGACTTAATGATTGGTTTAGCTGATTCTAGGCGCCTCCTGTAGGTAGGGATAAGGTGGATGAGGCAGTGATCAGAGGAACCCAGGGCTGCCCATGGAGCCGCTTTGTATGCATCCTTCAGTGCCGTGTAGCAGTGGTCTAGGGTGTTTGGGCCCCTGGTGGGGCAAGCTACATGCTGGTGATAGCGTGGCATCTCCTGGCGCAGGTTGGCTCTGTTGAAATCGCCCACCACGATGAACAGTGAGTCTGGAAGGGACGTCTCCCACTGCGAGATGGTCTCACTTAGGGTCAGTAGGGCAGATATGACGTCAGCATCAGGGGGGATGTACACTCCCGCAAAGACATAAGAGGAAAACTCCCGTGGTGAGTATTAGTGTTGGGCGAACATCTAGATGTTCGGGTTCGGGCCGAACAGGCCGAACATGGCCGCGATGTTCGGGTGTTCGAGCCGAACTCCGAACATAATGGAAGTCAATGGGGACCCGAACTTTTGTGCTTTGTAAAGCCTCCTTACATGCTACATACCCCAAATTTACAGGGTATGTGCACCTTGGGAGTGGGTACAAGAGGAAAAAAAAATTAGCAAAAAGAGCTTATAGTTTTTGAGAAAATCGATTTTAAAGTTTCAAAGGGAAAACTGTCTTTTAAATGCGGGAAATGTCTGTTTTCTTTGCACAGGTAACATGCTTTTTGTCGGCATGCAGTCATAAATGTAATACATATAAGAGGTTCCAGGAAAAGGGACCGGTAACGCTAACCCAGCAGCAGCACACGTGATGGAACAGGAGGAGGGTGGCGCAGGAGGAGAAGGCCACGCTTTGAGACACAACAACCCAGGCCTTGCATGAGGACAAGAAGGGTGCGGATAGCAATTTGCATTTTGTCGCCATGCAGTCATAAATGTAATACAGATGAGAGGTTCAATAAACAGGGACCGGAAACGCTAACCCATCACAGATGTTCATTGTTCATGTTACTTGGTTGGGGTCCGGGAGTGTTGCGTAGTCGTTTCCAATCCAGGATTGATTCATTTTAATTTGAGTCAGACGGTCTGCATTTTCTGTGGAGAGGCGGATACGCCGCCGATCTGTGACGATGCCTCCGGCAGCACTGAAACAGCGTTCCGACATAACGCTGGCTGCCGGGCAAGCCAGCACCTCTATTGCGTACATTGCCAGTTTGTGCCAGGTGTCTAGCTTCGATACCCAATAGTTGAAGGGTGCAGATGGATAGTTCAACACAGCTATGCCATCTGACATGTAGTCCTTGACCATCTTCTCCAGGCGATCGGTGTTGGAGGTGGATCTGCACGCTTGCTGTTCTGTGTGCTGCTGCATGGGTGTCAGAAAATTTTCCCACTCCAAGGACACTGCCGATACCATTCCCTTTTGGGCACTAGCTGTGGCTTGTGTTGTTTGCTGCCCTCCTGGTCGTCCTGGGTTTGCGGAAGTCAGTCTGTCGGCGTACAACTGGCTAGAGGAGGGGGAGGATGTCAATCTCCTCTCTAAAGTCTCCACAAGGGCCTGCTGGTATTCTTCCATTTTGACCTGTCTGGCTCTTTCTTCAAGCAGTTTTGGAACATTGTGTTTGTACCGTGGATCCAGAAGGGTATAAACCCAGTAATTGGTGTTGTCCAGAATGTGCACAATGCGTGGGTCGCGTTCAATGCAGTCCTAGGCCGAAGAGGTCATAGCCTAGGGTCACAAAACCTGTTTATTTGGGCAATTTCAATGGTGGCGAGTCTGACGTGCATAAATCGCAGCAATGGCCGTTAGCAACGTCTGAATCTCACGAAATGTCTCATGCAGGTAGAAGACATATTGTAAGACTTGGGCTCCAAAGATGGGTTCCCTACATCTCTGCAAACCAGAGTTACAGGGCTCCAAATTTGGTAAAATCCCCCATAGGCTTTCATTGGGCCTCCTATTTACAGTTCCAAAATCTCACATCTTTTCAAAGGGCAATTACTCAGCAGTGGCAAATTTTCTAGCATTGTAGGGACCCTTAGGGGGAACATGACTGGTGAGTTTCGGGCCCCTAGGCCAAAGAGGTCATAGCCTAGGGTCACAAAAACCTGTTTATTTGGGCTATTTCAATGGTAGTGATGGTGACGTACATAAATCTCAGCCATGGCCGTTAGCAACGTCTGAATTTCACGAAATGTCTCATGCAGGTAGAAGACATATTGTTAGACTTGGATTCCAAAGATGGGGTCCCTACATCTCTGCAAACCAGAGTTACAGGGGTCCAAAATTGGTAAAATCCCCCATAGGCTTTTATAGGGCCTCCTATTTACAGTTCCAAAATCTCACATCTTTTCAAAGGGCAATGGCTCAGCAGTGGCAAATTTTCTAGCATTGTAGTGACCCTTAGGGGGAACATGACTGGTGAGTTTCGGGCCCCTAGGCCGAAGAGGTCATAGCCTAGGGTCACAAAAACCTGTTTATTTGGGCTATTTCAATGGTAGTGATGGTGACGTACATAAATCTCAGCCATGGCCGTTAGCAACGTCTGAATCTCACGAAATGTTTCATGCAAGTAGAAGACATATTGTTAGACTTGGATTCCAAAGATGGGGTCCCTACATCTCTGCAAACCAGAGTTACAGGGCTCCAAAATTGGTAAAATCCCCCATAGGCTTTCATTGGGCCTCCTATTTACAGTTCCAAAATCTCACATCTTTTCAAAGGGCAATTGCTCAGCAGTGGCAAATTTTCTAGTATTGTAGGGACCCTTAGGGGGAACATGACTGGTGAGTTTCGGGGCCCTAGGCCGAAGAGGTCATAGCCTAGGGTCACAAAAACCTGTTTATTTGGGCTATTTCAATGGTAGTGATGGTGACGTACATAAATCTCAGCCATGGCCGTTAGCAACGTCTGAATTTCACAAAATGTCTCATGCAGGTAGAAGACATATTGTTAGACTTGGATTCCAAAGATGGGGTCTCTACATCTCTGCAAACCAGAGTTACAGGGCTCCAAAATTGGTAAAATCCCCCATAGGCTTTCATTGCCTCCCTATTTCACTTTCCAAAATCTCACATCTTTTCAAAGGGCAATGGCTCAGCAGTACCAAATTTTCTAGCATTGTAGGGACCCTTAGGGGGAACATGACTGGTGAGTTCCGGGCCCCTAGGCCGAAGAGGTCATAGCCTAGGGTCACAAAAACCTGTTTATTTGGGGTATTTCAATGGTAATGATGGTGACGTACATAAATCTCAGCTATGGCCGTTAGCAACGTCTGAATTTCATGAAATGTCTCATGCAAGTAGAAGACATATTGTTAGACTTGGATTCCAAAGATGGGGTCCCTACATCTCTGCAAACCAGAGTTACAGGGGTCCAAAATTGGTAAAATCCCCCATAGGCTTTCATTGCCTCCCTATTTCACTTTCCAAAATCTCACATCTTTTCAAAAGGCAATGGCTCAGCAGTACCACATTTTCTAGCATTGTAGGGACCCTTAGGGGGATCATGACTGGTGAGTTTTGCCACTGCTGAGCCATTGCCCTTTGAAATGGTGTGAGATTTTGGAACGGTAAATAGGAGGCCCAATGAAAGCCTATGGGGGATTTTACCAATTTTGGAGCCCTGTAACTCTGGTTTGCAGAGATGTAGGGACCCCATCTTTGGAATCCAAGTCTAACAATATGTCTTCTACCTGCATGAGACATTTCGTGAAATTCAGACGTTGCTAACGGCCATGGCTGAGATTTATGTACGTCACCATCACTACCATTGAAATAGCCCAAATAAACAGGTTTTTGTGACCCTAGGCTATGACCTCTTCGGCCTAGGGGCCCGAAACTCACCAGTCATGTTCCCCCTAAGGGTCCCTACAATGCTAGAAAATTTGGTACTGCTGAGCCATTGCCCTTTGAAAAGATGTGAGATTTTGGAAAGTGAAATAGGGAGGCAATGAAATCCTATGGGGGATTTTACCAATTTTGGACCCTTGTAACTCTGGTTTGTAGAGATGTAGGGACCCCATCTTTGGAATCCAAGTCTAACAATATGTCTTCTACCTGCATGAGACATTTCGTGAGATTCAGACGTTGAAAACGGCCATGGCTGAGATTTATGTACGTCACCATCACTACCATTGAAATAGCCCAAATAAACAGGTTTTTGTGACCCTAGGCTATGACCTCTTCGGCCTAGGGGCCCGAAACTCACCAGTCATGTTCCCCCTAAGGGTCCCTACAATGCTAGAAAATTTGCCACTGCTGAGCAATTGCCCTTTGAAAAGATGTGAGATTTTGGAACTGTAAATAGGAGGCCCAATGAAAGCCTATGGGGGATTTTACCAATTTTGGACCCCTGTAACTCTGGTTTGCAGAGATGTAGGGACTCCATCTTTGGAATCCAAGTCTAACAATATGTCTTCTACCTGCATGAGACATTTCGTGAGATTCAGACGTTGCTAACGGCCATGGTTGAGATTTATGTACGTCACTACCATTGAAATAGCCCAAATAAACAGGTTTTTGTGACCCTAGGCTATGACCTCTTCGGCCTAGGGGCCCGAAACTCACCAGTCATGTTCCCCCTAAGGGTCCCTACAATGCTAGAAAATTTGCCACTGCTGAGCAATTGCCCTTTGAAAAGATGTGAGATTTTGGAACTGTAAATAGGAGGCCCAATGAAAGCCTATGGGGGATTTTACCAAATTTGGAGCCCTGTAACTCTGGTTTGCAGAGATGTAGGGAACCCATCTTTGGAGCCCAAGTCTAACAATATTTCTTCTACCTGCATGAGACATTTCGTGAGATTCAGACGTTGCTAACGGCCATTGCTGCGATTTATGTACGTCAGACTCGCCACCTTTGAAATTGCCCAAATAAACAGGTTTTTGTGACCCTAGGCTATGACCTCTTCGGCCTAGGACTGCATTGAACGCGACCCACACATTGTGCGCATTCTGGACAACACCAATTACTGGGTTTATACCCTTCTGGATCCACGGTACAAACACAATGTTCCAAAACTGCTTGAAGAAAGAGCCAGGCAGGTCAAAATGGAAGAATACCAGCAGGCCCTTGTGGAGACTTTAGAGAGGAGATTGACATCCTCCCCCTCCTCTAGCCAGTTGTACACTGACAGACTGACTTCCGCAAACCCAGGACGACCAGGAGGGCAGCAAACAACACAAGCCACAGCTAGTGCCCAAAAGGGAATGGTATCGGCAGTGTCCTTGGAGTGGGAAAATTTTCTGACACCCATGCAGCAGCACACAGAACAGCAAGCGTGCAGATCCACCTCCAACACCGATCGCCTGGAGAAGATGGTCAAGGACTACATGTCAGATGGCATAGCTGTGTTGAACTATCCATCTGCACCCTTCAACTATTGGGTATCGAAGCTAGACACCTGGCACAAACTGGCAATGTACGCAATAGAGGTGCTGGCTTGCCCGGGAGCCAGCGTTATGTCGGAACGCTGTTTCAGTGCTGCCGGAGGCATCGTCACAGATCGGCGGCGTATCCGCCTCTCCACAGAAAATGCAGACCGTCTGACTCAAATTAAAATGAATCAATCCTGGATTGGAAACGACTACGCAACACTCCCGGACCCCAACCAAGTAACATGAACAATGAACATCTGTGATGGGTTAGCGTTTCCGGTCCCTGTTTATTGAACCTCTCATCTGTATTACATTTATGACTGCATGGCGACAAAATGCAAATTGCTATCCGCACCCTTCTTGTCCTCATGCAAGGCCTGGGTTGTTGTGTCTCAAAGCGTGGCCTTCTCCTCCTGCGCCACCCTCCTCCTGTTCCATCACGTGTGCTGCTGCTGGGTTAGCGTTACCGGTCCCTTTTCCTGGAACCTCTTATATGTATTACATTTATGACTGCATGCCGACAAAAAGCATGTTACCTGTGCAAAGAAAACAGACATTTCCCGCATTTAAAAGACAGTTTTCCCTTTGAAACTTTAAAATCGATTTTCTCAAAAACTATAAGCTCTTTTTGCTATTTTTTTTTCCTCTTGTACCCACTCCCAAGGTGCACATACCCTGTAAATTTAGGGTATGTAGCATATAAGGAGGCTTTACAAAGCACGAAAGTTCGGGTCCCCATTGACTTCCATTATGTTCGGAGTTCGGCTCGAACACCCGAACATCGCGGCCATGTTCGGCCCGAACCCGAACATCTAGATGTTCGCCCAACACTACACGTGACCCGTTCGGCCAATCACAGCGCTAGCCGAACGTTCGGGTAACGTTCGGCCATGCGCTCTTAGTTCGGCCATATGGCCGAACTCGAACATCACCCGAACAGGGTGATGTTCTGCAGAACCCGAACAGTGGCGAACACTGTTCGCCCAACACTAGTGAGTATGGCGGTCTGCAGTTAATTATTAGTAGTTCCTAAAGATACATCTGCTCTAGCTCCTTCATGTTGGGTGGTTTCACTTGTGAACATCACTCTTCAAGTCTGATCACAGATTCTCTGTTGGATTGAGGTCTGAACTTTGTGACTAGGCTATTCCATTCGATTTAAATGTTTCCATTTAAACCACTTGAGTGTTTCTTAAGCAGTATGCGTCAGGTCATTAACCTACTGGAAGGTGAACCTCCACCCAAGTCTCAAATCATTGGCAGGTTGACAGATTTTGCTCAAGAATATCTATCTATCTATCTATCTATCTATCTATCTATCTATCTATCTATCTATCTATCTATCTATCTATCCACCAGCTGATGGCCCACAATTAAATATAATTAGTTGGCAGCAATTAAATATTCTCCTTGAAAATCAATAGGTGAATTTTGATTGGATTTTGTAGGCTCCACCCACTTTTCTGAATATTAATCCCAGTCACCCAGTGACCAACTGTGCAAAGTTTGAGAACCCTACCATTAACAGTGTAAGAATTGCTGCAGTATACATTTTCCCAGTGAAATTTGTATTTGTCTCCGCCCCTTTTTGGTTATGGTAATAAAAAAGTATCCTTTACTTTATTCCAGGTAATGTACTATGTGTGTGCCAAATTTCATTGCAATCCGTTCAGCTATTTTGCGTGATCAAGTAACAAACATACAAACATACATACTTTCAGATTTATAATATTAGTAAGTAGGGATGCTCATTCGGATTCCGCAAAAATGCAATTTCCGAAATTCCGATTGGAAATTGCATTTCCGCATCGGAATGCGGAAATCGGTAATGCAAATGCATTAGGTGGATTTCCGCCGGAAATCGCGGAATTTCCGCCGGAAATTGTGGAAATTCCGCCCGACTTTAACATCGATTTTCTCAAAAACTATAAGGTCTTTTTGAAAACTTTTTTTTGCCTCTTGTTCAGGAGATTCTTTTTAATAAACCCTGAACATTTGGTGTTTCTTGGACTTACGGGGGCTTTGCTATTAACCGCTAAACTCGGCGGATTTTTACTGTGATGTAAAAGGCAGAAAATCTTCATCTGCCTATTTTCTGCATTTACATTACAGTAAAAATCCGCCGAACTTAGCGGTTAATAGCAAAGCCCCCGTGAGGCCTAGAAACACTAAATTTTCAGTGTTTGTTAAACAGAATCTCCTGAACAAGATGCAAAAAAAGTTTTCAAAAAGACCTTATAGTTTTTGAGAAAATCGATGTTAAAGTCGGGCGGAATTTCCGCAATTTCCGGCAGAAATTACGCATCGGAATGCGGAAATTGGTAGCAGAAAGCGGAATCGGTATTTGGCAATGGCGGAATGCGGATTTACCATGGAATCGGAAATTGGCATTTCCGACCATCCCTATTAGTAAGATCCTATGGACAAATACTCCAATTGCTGGGGTGGAACTCTGCAACTCCTGCAGGGTTACCTTTGTTCTCTGTGCTGCCTCTATGATTCATCTTCTTAAAAGTAATAAACAGTTCAGCTTGGGGAGGAAAAAACATGCCATGAGCTGAACTCATGGTAGGTGCTGGGAGGTTACTGCAGAGTAAAGCGCGCAGCGGGCGTTTTAACTCACCTCCCGGGGGATCCCAACCTCAGCCACCATCCTTCTTCCTCTCCTCGGAGGCTTTGCTTCCCCCTAATGAGATTGCTGTCTGTCGTCAAGTGGCAATCTCACTATAGGGTTATAGCGCCACCCGGACGATGGAGGGAAAACTACAGCGCTGGATCCCAGGGAGGTGAGTGAATGCTGAGCTGCTGCAGAACTCCCTAACAGTATGATTTTTTCCAGGTTTTAGGATCTAAAAGCATGCGAAAAAACGACACCGCGTTTAGACCCTAAAATCTGGAAAGACTCATAATACCAAGGGGGTTAATGCTCTCCTTGCCCAGTCTGTGGATTTAGCGGGTGGCCCTCTCTTGGCAGGTTTGTTGTGGCACCATGTTCTTCCTATTTGAAGATGATGGCTTCGATCATGCATCTGGGGAAATTCAAAGCTTTGGACAATTTTAACCCAACCCTGACTTGTACTTCCCAACTTTGTCCCTGACTAGACCAGAAATCTCTTTAGTGTTCATGGAGTGATGCCTTTTGCTTAGTGGTGTTGAAGCCTCTGGGGCCTTTCTGAAAAGGTGTATTTATACATGTACATGCACATATACATAATGTTAGATCATGGGACAATTAGATTGCACAGGTGGTCATTTCACTAATTTAAAATGCTGAAAAAAAAATGCTGCCAGCTTTGTCTTTGGTCTTAATCTGTTCTTCTCTTCTCCCTCTTTAGAATAAAGACTATTTAGTAATCAAAGTTAACATAATCACCCATTCTTTCAAATCTGAGTGTAGGACTCACATGGGACATTGACTTGCTTAACGGCAATTTGCCACTTGGACAGAGCGTGGCTAGAGACAGCAGCAGCGGTGAGTATGGACCCCCTGTATTGTTCAACAGGTGGGTTAGAGACGGAGCACTGAGCAGGAGGAAGACATCGTCTGAACATGTGAGTTGTGTATGTAGAGGCTGGCCAGCAAAGATGTGTTTTTTGTTTGAACTGTGATCGCAGTGTGTCTTGGTAAATGGGATTGACTTCTCAGTAAGCCCACAGGCAAATGTGCAGAATAACATAGAGGACAACAAGCTAAAAATATATACTAAACCTGGTGTGTCCACGGTCCAGAAGCATCTTGTTCTCCCCTAATTATTGTGTCCTCCTGTGTCCCCATGTGTCCTCCTGTGTCCCCATTTGTCCCCCATGAGTCCTCCTGTTTTCCTATGTGTCCTCCTATGTCTGCATGTATCCCCTTCTGTCCCCCACATCTGCCCTTCTTTCCCCATTTCCCCCATGTGTCCCCTTCTGTCCCTTACGTGTCCCTGTCTGTCCCCCATGTGTGACCTTCTGTCCTCCATGTGGTCCCTTCTGTCCTCCATGTGTGCCCTTCAGTGCCGCATGTGTGATCTTCAGTCCCCGTGTCTCCTCCGCTGCCTCTTCCGTGTCCTCCTCCACTCCCCCTAAATAAATAAAAAAAAGCTAGTGGCAGTGCATCTCTCACCTAATCCATCACAGGCCACAGCAATCAGAGACCTCTTTTCTCCCTCACTCTAGTGCCTGCTTCTGCTAATCGCATCAACAGCAGAAGCCAGCACTAGGGGAGCAGTAAGGGAGAGGTCTCTGCTGCAGATTAGGTAGGAGACGCGCTGGCTGCTTTCATTTATTCAGGGGGAGTGGAGGAGAACACAGAGCACGGGCAGTGGAGAAGACACGGGGATAATACAGGAAGTCTATGACATCACAGCGGGTCAGCGGTTCATTTCAGTGGGCAAGTATTTGTAAGTTAAGGACTCCCTATATTTAGCATATAAGATGCAGTGACTTTTTCTCCCCATTTTTGGGTGAGACAAAGTGCATGTTATATGCTCAAAAATATAGTATGAAATTTTGCAAAGCCACTATACATGGTATTGTTAACAAACGTGCTAGGCTATACCAGCCCATACGGTCCATGATGTGTGAGGGCTCTGGAAGAGAGGGACTGCAATTCCTCTCCTTCTCTCCCAGAGTCATTTTTTCCAATATAGGTAGTCCCCGACTTACGAACGACCCGCCAATATGAATGGCATGGATTCTGTGTTTCCATGGAAGCAAGTAAAAAAAATCAAATTGGACTTTTTGAGAAAAATGATTTTAAAACATTCAAAGAAAAAATGGCTTTTAAACTTGTATAAGCAGGTACAGAGGGCAGAGGTGACACAGAGGGGGACACTGGAGGCACAGGGGACCACAGAGCACAGAGAAGGTACATGGGACAGTGATGGTACAATGTCCCGACTTAAGAACAGATTAAGAACAGATTAAGAATGAACCTACAGTCCCTATCTCATTTGTTAACCAGGGACAACCTGTATATGTAGAAGGGGATAATCCTCACCACCAGTACCCAGGAGAATCTGGAGGCCCTGGTGTGATGCATGCTATTTATTATTCTTGCAAATTGTAATTTTTTCCTGCTGTATATTGTCTTGTTGATTTTAGCCTGCTGGAGTCAGGTGGAGTTTCTATTGTTCTACTGTCTGCTAGCTAGCAGACTTGTCCTTATCTGCTCATGTTTACCAATAGACAATGGTCTGACTGCTTTTTGCTGGACCACACAGCTCCTGAAGGAGGGAATTGTTTGTATTTATTCGAATGGTCTGGGAGCAAGACCTCTCCATGTAGATATCTGTCATATAAGATCAGGTACTTGGGGCTTTTGGAATGAGTCAGTGAAGGAGACAGCAAGCTGCGGTGCTGGTTCTCCAACCCCCTGGATCCGATAGTTACAGGAGTGAAGAAATCCAATTGTCTGTATATGAAATACTGGACTAATTGCCTGGACTTAATCTTTGGACTTCTTGGACTGTTTGGAGTTCTCTATCTGTGAACACTACATATGCTGGTAGTTTTGCATATGCTACTGTTATTTAAAGTGGATTCCGAGTTAAAGTTTTACTCATTGCATAATTGTGTTCCTTGCATATAGTTTAAAGGGCATTCCTCAAGCCAAATACTTTTTTTGTTTTGTTTTAATCCCTATAAACTAAACAAGCCTCGCCCACAGCTCCTTTTGTGCCTTGGCACTGTAGCAAGCTCAGCTCAGTCTGGGAAGGAGGGGAGGGGTTACTAGCTGTGAGGAAACGCGGAAAAGCCGCCGCAAACGCTCAGAGTGAGGCGGCTGTTTCCGCGTCCAACATGGCGGCACAACGCGAAGAAACCGCCGCATGCCGCATGGGCAAAGCGGTGAAGTTCGCGTTGGATGCGGCAGATTGCGCGCATGACAATGTTAAAGGGACACTTAAGTCAAACAAAAAAAATGAGTTTTACTCACCTAGGGCTTCCAATAGCCCCTGCAGCTGTCTGGTGCCCTCGCCGTCTCCCTCCGATCCTCCTGGCCCCGCCAGCAGCCACTTCCTGTTTCGGTGACAGGAGCTGACAGGCTGGGGACGTGAGTGATTCTTCGCGTTCCCAGACACATTAACACCCTCTATGCTGCTATATGGTATATGATACAGTATATGCTATAGCAGCATAGATGGCGCTATTGTGGCCAGGAACGCGAAGAATCACTCGCGTCCCCAGCCTGTCAGCTCCTGTCACCGAAACAGGAAGTGGCTGCCGGCGGGGCCAGGAGGATCGGAGGGAGACGGCGAGGGCACCAGACAGCTGCAGGGGGCTCTTGGAAGCCCTAGGTGAGTAAAACTCATTTTTTTTTGTTTGACTTAAGTGTCCCTTTAATGACAGTGTGGTTGGACGCCGAGTCAGCAGATACATTGCAAAACATGTCTGGTGTGGCTGGGACTGATAGTCCACACAGGTTCAGAAGGACGCGCGTGCGCGCTGAGAGGCAGAGCTTATATGACAGCCAGAGGAGAGTCAGCTGACCAAGCTGGTTTGCTGACATTTTCACCAGTTCTCATTGGTCCAGCACTTAGGGGTGGCGCTGGAGAGCGCTATAGTATATATACTGGGTGCTGGTCATTCTCTGGTTGTCTGCCGTTGCGATCACTACGTGGTAGCACTCAGAACTTGTCTGTATCTGTGTTCTAGCATAGTTTCCAAAGGTGTTGATGATCAAGGAACTCACACCTTAGCATTAGGAATATTGAACTGTATTAATTGTTATGACTTTCTGCCAGCCTGACTATTCCTCTGAACTCTGATTCTGTACCTTGCTATTTCTGATATCCTGTTGCCAAACTCTGCTCGTTCCTGGACTCTGTATTTGCCTCCTGACTCTGTACCTCGCTATTCTGATACTCCGTTGCCAAACCCTGTCTGTTTATTGGATTCCGTATCTGTCTCCTGAATCTGTACCTTATCTGTCTGTGTGTTAACGACCTGGCCTGCCCGACCTCGAGAACTGACCTTACTGTTAGAGGCAGTTCCCAGACCTGTTAGTGACACCCTCTCTCTGGTGTCACTCACGCTCGGTCCTTCCTACTCTCAGCCTAGCTCCTCCCCCGGGAGAGTCTAGGCCATCAGAAGGATCATACTTCTGTGCCGTACTCAAAGTATACTTTTGCATCTAACACTCACTTGCTAGTAGGTGTCCAGAGGTTAGTAGATACAGGATCTTCTCAAAAAATTAGCATATTGTGATAAAGTTCATTATTTTCTGTAATGTACTGATAAACATTAGACTTTCATATATTTTAGATTAAAATACACACAACTGAAGTAGTTCAAGCCTTTTATTGTTTTAATATTGATGATTTTGGCATACAGCTCATGAAAACCCCAAATTCCTATCTCAAAAAATTAGCATATTTCATCATACCAATAAAAGAAAGTGTTTTTAAAACAAAAAAAGTCAAATTTCAAATATTTATGTTCAGTTATGCACTCAATACTTGGTCGGGAATACTTTTGCAGAAATGACTGCTTCAATGCGGCGTGGCATGTAGTGTTGGGCGAACAGTGTTCGCCACTGTTCGGGTTCTGCAGAACATCACCCTGTTCGGGTGATGTTCGAGTTCGGCCGAACACCTGATGGTGTTCGGCCAAACCGTTCGGCCACATGGCCGAACTAAGAGCGCATGGCCGAACATTCCCCGAACGTTCGGCTAGCGCTGTGATTGGCCGAACGGGTCACGTGGTTCGGACCCGAACGCGCTCTGATTGGCCGAACTGTCACGTGGTTCGGGTAAATAAATACCCGAACCACGTCATATTTCCGCCATTTGTCTGTGGGTTTAGCTTTGGGTAGGCAGGCAGGGTAGTTCGCGCTCCAGCCACGCTAGCCAGGGTCCCCCCAGTCATTGTGTCGCTGCTGGGAATAGTAGTACACCGCTCGCTCAGCATTCTGTTTACTGCCACTCTGTGTACCTCGCTCAGCCACACTATATAGCATTCTGTTTACTGTTCTGTGTCTGCTGGGAATAGTAGTACACCGCTCGCTCAGCCACACTATATAGCATTCTGTTTACTGCCACTCTGTGTACCTCGCTCAGCCACACTATATAGCATTCTGTTTACTGTTCTGTGTCTGCTGGGAATAGTAGTACACCGCTCGCTCAGCCACACTATATAGCATTCTGTTTACTGCTACTCTGTGTACCTCGCTCAGCCACACTATATAGCATTCTGTTTACTGCCACTCTGTGTCTGCTGGGAATAGTAGTACACCGATCACCCGCCACTGTATAGCATTGTGCTCTGTGTCGCTGCTGGGAATAGTGGTACACCGCTCACCCACCACTGTATAGCATTGTGCTCTGTGTCGCTGCTGGGAATGGTGGTACACCGCTCACCCGCCACTGTATAGCATTGTGCTCTGTGTCGCTGCTGGGAATAGTGGTACACCGCTCACCCGCCACTGTATAGCATTGTGCTCTGTGTCGCTGCTGGGAATAGTGGTACACCGCTCACCCGCCACTGTATAGCATTGTGCTCTGTGTCGCTGCTGGGAATAGTGGTACACCGCTCAGCCACACTATATAGCATTCTGTTTACTGTTCTGTGTCTGCTGGGAATAGTAGTACACCGCTCGCTCAGCCACACTATATAGCATTCTGTTTACTGCCACTCTGTGTACCTCGCTCAGCCACACTATATAGCATTCTGTTTACTGCCACTCTGTGTCTTCTGGGAATAGTAGTACACCGCTCACCCGCCACTGTATAGCATTGTGCTCTGTGTCGCTGCTGGGAATAGTGGTACACCGCTCACCCGCCACTGTATAGCATTGTGCTCTGTGTCGCTGCTCGGAATAGTGGTACACCGCTCACCCGCCACTGTATAGCATTGTGCTCTGTGTCGCTGCTGGGAATAGTGGTACACCGCTCAGCCACACTATATAGCATTCTGTTTACTGTTCTGTGTCTGCTGGGAATAGTAGTACACCGCTCGCTCAGCCACACTATATAGCATTCTGTTTACTGCCACTCTGTGTACCTCGCTCAGCCACACTATATAGCATTCTGTTTACTGTTCTGTGTCTGCTGGGAATAGTAGTACACCGCTCGCTCAGCCACACTATATAGCATTCTGTTTACTGCCACTCTGCGTACCTCGCTCAGCCACACTATATAGCATTCTGTTTACTGTTCTGTGTCTGCTGGGAATAGTAGTACACCGCTCACCCGCCACTGTATAGCATTGTGCTCTGTGTCGCTGCTGGGAATAGTGGTACTGTATAGCATTTCTGTACTGCCACTGTACTGCTGCCAGTCAGCGTGTACTGTAAGGATAAGTGAAATGAGGAAGAAATCCGGTGAAAGAGGGAGGGGCAAGGGAAGAGGTGTTTCCCTTGACGGTTCACGTACAGGCCACAGGGGAGCACCCAAGAAAACCCACTCAATACCGCCCATGTTGTCCAGGACAACAACCCTCACAAATCCAAAAGAACAGGACCAGATAATTACTTGGATGACCTCTCAAGCGTCCAGCAGTGGGTTAAGCAGCACCAGCACATCACGCACGAGGTCCGAGTCCTCAGCCAGTTACAAGGAGCCAGTGGGCACAAAGCTGACACAACCGGCAGCGACACCACGCACACAACTGCCAGATAACCAGTCCGATGAATTACCTCAGGACACAATGGGGTATTCGCAGGAGCTATTCCCAGCCCAACAAACTTCCACCTTTCAAAGGTCAATGGAGGAACAGCCAGAAATGTTGTGCCTGGATTCACAACCATTAACTGTGGGAAATGCACCGCGCACTGAAATACAAGGCGAGTCCGAGGAGGACTCGGAAACCCAAATCCCAGAGCAAGTTGGGCAGGAGGGGTTGCAATTGCAGGAGGTTGGCCGACAAGATCTGGAAGACGACGTTGGAGTGAGCTGCGCAGAGGTTGTTCTGGGGAGCTCTACTCCACAGCAGCGGCCCCCCACAATGACATATGACGAGTTTCAGGAGATGGAAGAGGAGGGTATGGACAATGTGGACAGAGACCCAGATTTTGTTTGTGAACGAGAACATTGCCGTCGTAGCAGCAGCACAGATGAGTCTGTTGAAGAACCCACTGCTGCACGAGTTCGCCTTGTGCCACAAGGTAGGCGGCGCGCAATTTCAGGCACCACAAGCGTGGAAGTTCAAGTGAGAGGCAAAAGAGGAGCAAACAGAAATCGCCAGCAAGGCAGGTGCTCCAAAGTCTGGGCTTTTTTTGAAGACTGCACTGAGGATGTTACCATGGCGATTTGCAAGGTGTGCAAGACCCGCCTGAGCAGGGGGAAAAGTATTAACAACCTCTCCACCACCAGCATGAGCCACCACATGCTATCCAAACATCCCACTCTGTGGGCAAACGCGGCAGGACAGGGTACCAGCAACACTGCCTCCCTTGGGTTCACCAGACTCACCACCAGACCCGCCTCAGCAGCAGCAGTAGCCCAGCCATTGCGTGGTTCACAACATTCACAAACATCAGACGACGCTGACACTGTCACTTTCCGGATTAGTGCTCTTGAGGTCTCCCAGTGTTCATCAAACACATCAACCAACAGCCCTTCCGTGTGCAGCGCTACGGTTCAGTTGTCTGTGTCGGAGATGTTTGAGCGCAAGAGGAAATTGCCAGCAAATGACCCCCGGGCCGTGGCAGTAACAGCCAGCATAGCCAAGCTTCTGGCCTGCGAAATGCTGCCATATCGAGTGGTGGAGACAAACAGCTTCAAGGGCATGATGTCAGTGGCCATCCCACGTTACGTGGTTCCCAGCCGCTACCACTTTGCGCGCTCTGCAGTGCCTGAGTTGCATGAGCACGTGGTCAGCAAAATAACCCGAAGCTTGAAGAATGCCGTTGCCTGCAAGGTTCACCTCACCACTCACACCTGGACGAGTGCGTTCGGCCAGGGTCGATACATCTCCCTTACCGCACACTGGGTGAACCTTGTGGAGCCTGGCAGCGATTCCTCACCTGCTACGGCGCGGGTGTTGCCCACGCCGCAAACAGCTGCACCGCCGTCCCTCCCACTGGATAACAACAGCAGCACCTACCTCTCTGACTCCTTCTCCTCCAACGCATCTCAAAGCTGTACCTCATCCGGAAACGCTAACCCAGCAGCAGTAGGATCGTGGAAGCAGTGCAGCACAGCTGTTGGCATGCGTCAGCAAGCGTTGCTGAAGCTGATCTGCCTTGGGGATAAGCAGCACACAGGGGAGGAAATTTGGAAGGGAATAAAGGAACAGACGGATTTGTGGCTGGCACCGCTGGACCTGAAACCGGGCATGGTTGTGTGTGATAATGGGAGTAATCTCATTTGCGCTTTAAGGTTGGCTAAGCTGACACACATCCCTTGCCTGGCGCACGTGATGAACCTAGTAGTTCAGCGGTTCCTGAGGACATACCCAGGCGTGGCCGATCTTCTGTTGAAGGTGCGTCGAGTGGCCAAACATTGTAGAAATTCCAGTACTGCTTCGGGGGCACTCGCCAAGATGCAGGAGCGCTTCAATCTACCCCACCATCGCTTGCTGTGTGATGTCCCTACGCGCTGGAATTCTAAGCTGCACATGCTAGCCCGCTTTTGTGAGCAGAAGAGTGCAGTGGTCCAGTACATGACGGCGCAGTACCGAGGCGCATCCGGACAGCTGCCAAGCTTCTGTGGATCCGATTGGGCCAACATGTTGGACCTCTGCCAAGTCCTCCAAAATTTTGAGCAATCCACGTTGCTTGTGAGCAGTGACAACTCTTCAGTCAGCATTACCATACCACTGCTGTGTTTACTGAAGAGGTCAATGTTGAAAATCAAGGAAACAGCTGTCATGATGCAACTGGGGGAATCTGAAGGAGAAAACGATCAGCGTGATGGTACCAACATCAGGCCATCCGCCTCAGGGAACGCTGGCCCCAGCAGCTATGACGAAGAAGAGGAGGAGGAACAGCTGGAGTTGGAGCAGGAATTTCATGCCACCACTGACGAGGGCCAGAGCGGTGCACGTTGGACTTCCACAATTCAGCGCGAATGGTCAGCAGAAGCAGACCAGGAGGAAGGTGACGACTATGATGCATCTCAACAACTATCACAACGCTCACAAGAGGATGATGAGGATTCTGGTAGGACTCTGGCACACATGGCTCAATTCATGCTAGACTGCATTGAACGTGACCCACGCATTGTGCGCATTCTGGACAACACCAATTACTGGGTTTATACCCTTCTGGATCCACGGTACAAACACAATGTTCCAAAACTGCTTGAAGAAAGAGTCAGACAGGTCAAAATGGAAGAATACCAGCAGGCCCTTGTGGAGACTTTAGAGAGGAGATTGACATCCTCCCCCTCCTCTAGCCAGTTGTACGCCGACAGACTGACTTCCGCAAACCCAGGACGACCAGGAGGGCAGCAAACAACACAAGCCGCAGCTAGTGCCCAAAAGGGAATGGTATCGGCAGTGTCCTTGGAGTGGGAAAATTTTCTGACACCCATGCAGCAGCAGCCCACTGAACAGCAAGCGTGCAGATCCACCTCCAACACCGATCGCCTGGAGAAGATGGTCAAGGACTACATGTCAGATGACGTAGCTGTGTCGAACAATCCATCTGCACCCTTCAACTATTGGGTATCGAAGCTAGACACCTGGCACGAACTGGCAATGTACGCAATAGAGGTGCTGGCTTGCCCGGCAGCCAGCGTTATGTCAGAACGCTGTTTCAGTGCTGCCGGAGGCATCGTCACAGATCGGCGTATCCGCCTCTCCACAGAAAATGCAGACCGTCTGACTCAAATTAAAATGAATCAATCCTGGATTGGAAATGACTACGCAACACTCCAGGACCCCAACCAAGTAACATGACCAATGAACATGTGGGATGGTGTAGCGTTTCCGGTCCCTGTTTATTGAACCTCTCATCTGTATTACATTTATGACTGCATGGCGGCAAAAAGCATTGCTGCTATATCCGCATGCTTTTTGTCCTCATGCAAGGCCTGGGTTGTTGTGTCTCAAAAAGCATGGCCTTCTCCTCCTGCGCCTCCTCCTGTTCCATCACGTCTGCTGCTGCTGGGTTAGCGTTGCCGCGTGGTCCCTGTTTATTGAACCACTTATCTTTATTACATTTATGACTGCATGGCGGTACAAAGCATGCTATCCGCACGCTTCTTGTCCTCATGCAAGGCCTGGGTTGTTGTGTCTCACAAAGCGTGGCCTTCTCCTCCTGCGCCTCCTCCTGTTCCATCACGTCTGCTGCTGCTGGGTTAGCGTTGCCGCGTGGTCCCTGTTTATTGAACCACTTATCTTTATTACATTTATGACTGCATGGCGGTACAAAGCATGCTATCCGCACGCTTCTTGTCCTCATGCAAGGCCTGGGTTGTTGTGTCTCACAAAGCGTGGCCTTCTCCTCCTGCGCCTCCTCCTGTTCCATCACGTCTGCTGCTGCTGGGTTAGCGTTGCCGCGTGGTCCCTGTTTATTGAACCACTTATCTTTATTACATTTATGACTGCATGGCGGTACAAAGCATGCTATCCGCACGCTTCTTGTCCTCATGCAAGGCCTGGGTTGTTGTGTCTCACAAAGCGTGGCCTTCTCCTCCTGCGCCTCCTCCTGTTCCATCACGTCTGCTGCTGCTGGTGCTGGGTTAGCGTTACCGGTCCCTTTTCGTGGAACCTCTTCTCTGTATTACATTTATGACTGCATGGCGAAAAAAAGCATGTTACCTGTGCAAAGAAACATGACATTTTCCACATTTAAAAGACAGTTTTTCCTTTGAAACTTTACAATCAATTTTCTCAAAAACTATAAGCTCTTTTTCAAATATTTTTTTTTCCTCTTGTACCCACTCCCAAGGTGCACATACCCTGCTAATTTGGGGTATGTAGCATGTAAGGAAGCTTTACAAAGCACGAAAGTTCGGGTCCCCATTGACTTCCATTATGTTCGGAGTTCGGCGCGAACACCCGAACATCGCGGCGATGTTCGGCGAACGTTCGCAAACCCGAACATCTAGGTGTTCGCCCAACACTAGTGGCATGGAGGCAATCAGCCTGTGGCACTGCTCAGGTGTTATGGAGGCCCAGGATGCTTCGATAGCAGCCTTAAGCTCATCCAGAGTGTTGGGTCTTGCGTCTCTCAACTTTCTCTTCACAATATCCCACAGATTCTCTACGGGGTTCAGGCCAGGAGAGTTGGCAGGCCAATTGATCACAGTAATACCATGATCAGTAAACCATTTACCAGTGGTTTTGGCACTGTGAGCAAGTGCCAGGTTGTGCTGAAAAATGAAATCTTCATTTCCATAAAGATTTTCAGCAGATGGAAGTATGACTTTTTTTTGTTTTAAAAACACTTTCTTTTATTGGTCGGATGAAATATGCTAATTTTTTGAGATAGGAATTTTGGGTTTTCATGAGCTGTATGCCAAAATCATCAATATTAAAACAATAAAAGGCTTGAACTACTTCAGTTGTGTGTATTTTAATCTAAAATATATGAAAGTCTAATGTTTATCAGTACATTACAGAAAATAATGAACTTTATCACAATATGCTAATTTTTGAGAAGATCCTGTATATCTGATTATCGGTGATACTGCAGATCATCAATAATCGGGTATATTCTGTATTCTCGGTGATACTGCAGTTCACCGGTTATCAGACCCTCTCTGTGTTACACCGATCGTTACACTAGCCATTGATTTCAGAGGCAGAGGGGAGAAGGAAGGAGGAGAGGGGACTGAATTTACACACAGGCAAGCTGATAGCATCTCCAGCCCTAAGCCTGTGACAATGTGACTAACAGAACATGGCCGCTGTCATTGTATCACAGGAATAAATAATTCAACTTTTGAAGCTGTTTGCAGCTAGATTTGCTGTTTCAACTATCTAAATTTTAGATAAGATATATAGACAAGTTACTTGTTATAGTTAATTTTTCATCTCGGATCCGCTTTAAGTCAATACTGTTGACTTCTGTGATTAATTGCAAAGCTATTGTCACTGAAAAATCAAAATCAACAAAACCATTTTTCTTTTTTTTTGATGACAGAGTTCCTGGGAGATGGTCTGGAGCCACTTTCATTGACTTCTCACCCTGCCTATCAATGTAAGCCAATGGGAGCTACTTACGTTGATACACAGGGTCAGGAGTCAATGAAATCAGGCCCTGACCCGCTCACAGGGCTCTGCCGTTATAGTGACAGCAGAGTGTGTGAGCTGCAGTGGGGAGATGACAGTGAGAACGCATGACGTTGGTGTATTGAAATCTACGCCCTGGCAGCCCGATAGCCATCAAAACATGACATTGCTAATGATGTACTTTTATTTATGGCCAAGCCCCATGAGGAATTACAAAGGGTGTTAGAGTCCATCAAAATCATAGGCTCCCTAAGTGGACTTATTATCAATTTAAATAAAAGTGAATTATTAAGCCTTTCCTCTCGGACAGAACTTCCGAAATTAATGATAAGCTCCCCAATACCCATCAAGAAACAAGTTAAATACCTAAGAATTAATTTTACCAGAGACCCTGACTCCCTCTATGATCTGAACTACCTACCCCTCTTTCAACATATTAGACAAAAGCTAGAACATTAGCAAAATCTTCCAATAAATCCAATGGGTAGAGCTGCAGTCCTGAAATCCATGTACTTTGGCAAAAATCTTTATCCCCTCCAAACAATCCCTTTATTAATAAAACATAAGGATATCCAGGTAATGGAGCGAGCCTTCAACAAGTTCCTATGGAGAGGCCGGAATGTCAGAATAGCATACACAAGGTTAAAACTACCTAAGGAATGGGGGGGGGGGGGGTGTCTGCCGAATATCAGATTTTATAATCTGGCATGCTTATTCAGGCATATCAGGGACTGGAAAAGACATTCCAACGTTTATTCCAACTATGATCTAGAAAGTGCCTTCATGGAGCCCTGGCAGCCTATGGCAGACCTGCACACTTCATATAATGATCTTCCTACCAGACTAAAAAATAGCAGGATGGTCAGGGATACCTGGGCCACGTGGAAGGCAACACATCACTTTTTTGAACAACCGGCTATTTAAAAAGAAAAAAAAAACAGATGGTATAATTTTCTAGAGCTAAGAGCGCTTTATACAGTAGTATCCCCAAGTCCCATTTTTTATTTTTTGCTCAGTTGAAGTCCTATGTTTCGGGTCTTGGAAGCAACATGGCCGAGATTATGAATGTCAATCAGTTTGACAATTTTTTTAACCCCCAAAGACCAAAATTATCTCTATCAGAGATCCAAGAATGTATAACAAACCTTTTCCTGGAAAAGCGAGCTTTCCATAATTTTTCCCCATGGACAAAAGAAATTCAAAATGAAAATCTAAGTGCACAAATCATAGAGGGTAATAATCTAATTCGCTCATTAATTTTGGACGAATCAGCTAGAAAGTCACACTTCAAAATGATGCACCATGCCAAATTATAGTATAAAGTATAAAAATCCACCTCCAAATTATCAACCATGTTGCCCCAAGTGCCAAAATATGTTCCATTGTTTATGGTCTTGAAAATGAGTAAAGCTCTTTTGGGAAAAGGTCCAGAGATACATTAAGAACATATGCAAGTGTAATTTTGAACTAACACCCCAGCTTTGTTTGTTTAATTCTTATGACTCAAAGTCTGAATGCTCAGGTACATCCTCTTCTGTGAAAAAAGGATTACCTCCCCTAGCCCATATCATCTTATTTGCTTCACGAAAAATGTTATATAACAAATGGATCTATGCAAGCTTACCTACCACTTGGGATGTCAAACAAGTACTTCTAAACATGTTCCACCTTGATAATGTAGAGACCCAAATGCACACAAAAAAGACAGCACAATTTTTTTGAACTTGGCAATATTTTATTACTCAGCCCTTTACAGCAGGAGAAATTCGCAACATTATGACACCATACCGGTATACTTCCTGGTATGCCAAGAGAGATCTGCTGGGAGAGCTGGGTAAATTGCGCCTGTAGGAGAGCTACCCCAGACATAACGCAAGGGCTGATATAAACATGAATCTATACTATTTTCCTCTTTTACTTTTTTCTAGTCAACTAGCTGATTGCCCGGCGTTGCCCGGGTATGTATTTGGCTGGTGTTGGCTCCGCCTACTTTTTCTAACCCTAACACACAATTACTCAATGACCGAGTTTGTGAGCTTTGCGGTCTTTGGTATCAATAATCTGCATTGAAATGAAACAAATCTGATTGGCTGTGTGTGGCTCCACCCCCTTTTCCTGAATTTGAACCCCAGTCACCCAATGACCAACTGTACCAGGTTTGAGGCCTGTGCCATTAACAGTGCAAGAATGGCAGCAGTTAAATATTCCCCTTGAAAAGCAACAGGTGAAGTTTGATTCACTTTTGTACGCTCCACCCACTTTTCTGAATATTAATCCCAGTCACCCAGCGACCAACTGTGCAAAGTTTAAAAACCCTGCCATTCACAGAATGGCTGCAGTTTACATTTTCCCAGTGAAATTTGTATTTGTCTCCACCCACTGATGACCCGGCATTGCCCGGGTATGTATTTAACTGGTGTTGGCTCCGCCCACTTTCTAACCTTAACGCACAAACACTCAATGACCAAGTCTGTGAGCTTTGGGGTCCTTGGCATCATTAATTTGTATATTCCCATAGAAATTAAACAAATCAGATAGGCTGTTAGTGGCTACGCCCCTCTCCAGCATTTGAATCTCAATCACCCAATGACCAACTGTAGCAGGTTTGAGGCATCTGTTATTAACAGTGTAAAAATGGCAGCAATGTAAATATTCCACTTGAAAATCAACAGGTGAACTTTGATTGGCTATTATAAGCTCCACCCACTTCCCTGAATATTAATCTCAGTCACTCAGTGACCATCTGGGCAAAGAATGGGAACCCTGAAATAAACAGTGTAAGAAGGGCTGCAGTTTACACTTTCCCAGTAAAATTTGTTTTTGGCTCCGCCCACTTTTTGTAACCTGGACACAAAGTCACTACTCAAGGCCCAAGTTTGTGAGTTTTAGGGTCTTCGGCATCAATAATTTGTATTTTCCCATGAAGTGAAACAAATCTGATTCACTGTTTGTGGCTCTGTCCCCTTTTCTGAATTTGAACCTCAGTGACCCAATGACCAACTGTACCAGGTTTGAGGCTTGTGCCATTAACAGTGCAAAAATAGCAGCAATTTTAATATTCTCCTTGAAAAGTGACATGTGATTTTTGATTGGCATTTTTAGGCTCCACCCATTTTTCTGAATATTAATCCCAGTCACCCAGTAACCAGCTATGCTAAGTTTGAGAACCCTGCCATTAACAGTGAAGAAGGGCTGCAGTTTACAATTTCCCAGAAAAATCTGTTTTTAACTTCACCCACTTTTTGTAACCTTGACGCACAGTCACTACTCAATGACTAAGTTTGTGAGCTTTTGGGTTCCTGGCATCAAAATTGTGCTAATGGAAACATTTTATCCAGCAAAGAAATCTGGCTGTTTTTGGCTCCGCCCCTTTACTGAATTTGAACCCCAAACACTTAATGACCGACTGTAGCAGGTTTGAGGCCTCTGCTATTAACAGTGTGAGAATGGCTGCAGTTTCAATATTCCCCTTGAAAATCAATAGGTGAATTTTGATTGGCTCTTTTAGACTCCACCTACTTTTCCGAATATTAATCCTAGTCACCCAGTGACCAACTGTGTGAAGTTTGAGAACCCTGCCATTAACAGTGTAAGAAAAGCTGCAGTTTACATCTCCCCATGTAAAAAGTTAGTTGTTTTTGGCCCCGCCCACTATTTCTAATTTTGACATACAGTCACTTAATGACCAAGTTTATGAGCTTTGGGGTCTTTGGCATCAATAAGTTGCATTTTACCATTGAAATTAAATAAATCTGATTGGCTGTTTTTGGCCCGCTCCATTCAGAATTTAAACCCCAGTCTCCCAGTGACTGACTGTAGCAGATGTTAGGCCTCTGCCATTAAGAGTGTATGAATGGCAGCAATGTAAATATTCCCCTTGAAAATCAAAAGGTGAATTTTGATTGGCTGCTGTAGGCTCCACCCACTTTTCTGAATATTAGTCCCAGTCACCCAGTGGCCAACTGTGTCACGTTTGAGAACCCTGCCAATAACAGAATGGCTGAAATCAATCTAACAAATCTGATTGGCTGTTTGTGGCTCCACCCCTTTAGTGAATTTGGACCCCAGTCACCCAATGACTGACTGTATCAGGTTTGAGGCCTCTGCCACTAACAGTGTAAAAATGGTAGCAATGTGAATATTCCCCTTGAAAATCAGTAGGTACATTTTGATTGGCTGTTGTAGGCTCCACCCACATTTCTGAATATTCATCCCAGTCACCCAGTGGCCAATTGTGTAACGTTTGGGAACCCTGCAATGTAAAAAATGAAGTTGTTGGCACCGCCCACTTTTTCTAACCTTGACGTACAGTCACTCAATTATCAAGTTTATCAGCTTTGGGGTCCTTGGTATCAATACTTTGTATATTCCCATTGAAAAATAAATAAATCTGGCTGTTTGTGGCTCTGCCCCCTTCCTGAATTTGGACCCTAGTCACCCAGTGGCCGACTGTACCAGGTTTGAGGCATCTGCTTTTACCAGTATAAGAGAATGGTAGCAGGTGAAATATTCCCTATGAAAATCAAAAGCTGAATTTTTATTGGCTGTTGTAGGCTCCACCCACCTTCCAAAATCTTAATCTGTCACCCAATGACCAACTGTGCAAAGTTTGAGAACCCTGCCATTAACGGTGTAAGAATGGCTGCAGTTTATATTTTCCCAGTAAAAGTTGTTTTGGCTCCGCCCACTTTTTGTAACCTGGACACACAGTCACTCAATGATCAAGTTTGTGAGCTTTCAGGTTCCTGGCATCAAAAATGTGTGAATGGAAGCAGTTTATCCACCAGTAAATCTGATTGGCTGTATGTGGCCACGCCCTTTTAGTGAATTTGGACCCCAATCATCCTATGACCGACTGTAGCAAGTTTGAAGCCTCTGCCATTAAAAGTGTAAGAATGGCAGCAGTTTAAATATTTCCCTTGAAAATCAACAGGTGAATTTTGATTGGCTGTTGTAGGCTCCACCCACTTTCTTGAATCTTAATCGCATTCACCCAGTGACCAAGTGTGGCAAGTTTGAGAACCCTGCGATTAACAGTCTAAGAATGGCTGCAGTTTACATTTTCCCATTTAAAATGGATGGCTGAAATTTGATTGGCTGTTTTATGCTCCGCCCACTTTTCCTGGATTTGTAACCTCGGTCACCAAGTGACCAACTGTGCCATGTGTGGGGACTCTGGCTTGATTACTGTGAGAATGGCAGCCTTTTACATTTTTTCCATTGACTTGAATGGGTGGAATCTGATTTGCTGTTTGTAGCTCCGCCCACTTGTGCAGGGGGGCCGCAAGAACCCCAGAACATATCATCCCAGGTAGTAAGGGATCTGTGTACCAAGTTTCGTTCAAATCGGTCAAGCCGTTTTCGCGTGATCGCGGCACACACACACACACACACACACACACACACACACACACACACACACACACACACACACACACACACACACACACACACACACACACACACACACACACACACACACACACACACACACACACACACACACACACACACACCACACACACACACACACACACACACACACACACACACACACACACACACACACACACACACACACATACATACATCCGATTTTATATATATAGATCATGAGATGGTGTTAGGGGAGAGTTTAGGATGAGTTTAAGAGAAAAATCTTGTGAAAGCTTCTTGTATTTTATATATTTATAGAAGTTAAACAGTTAAGAAATTATATGTGAATACTAATGTAATCACTACATCCTTGTTTGCCTCCCACGTTAGGAACTTTGTTATATTTTTTCACAAATTTAATAAAATGTGTTTAAAAAAAAAAAAACACGGCATAGATTTGAATTAGCGCGGTCCTTAGCTAGTTAAAATTTTAAATTTTTCCCCATAGTGCCCCTTTAATGCTGATGAGTTTGGCAATTGGATTGAGCCCAGTGGCCCATTTGCAATTCCCTTTTTCCTACTGAATTTTTTTAAGCGATTGAGTTATCGAGTGATTTCCTCTACATAGTCAAACCTAATGTGTACCACTCCAGTGCTAATTAATGCTAATTAAAAAAGATCGTATAAAGAACCAATGTTCTAACTTGCAAAGAATGCTTATTTAATAAATGACTTTCTGTAAGAGTAGCTTGTTACACTTACCTCTCCTCGCTCCTGCTCTTGCTCCTGCAAGGGCGGAGGAGGGTGATGATCGTTCGTTACCCTCCAGCCACCTAGTCCCATGCAGCCCCTCTCTCCTCTTCATCGGAGAACGCTGACCCGACGTGCTTCTAGATTCAGCGTCCTCTGTGGCTAGGCGCGCGCCTCTTCTCCTTTTGTCCTGGAGGCGGAGGGCAGTACTGCACCCTCCGTAATTGAGAGGTAGGGTACTTAAAGCCTGCACTCTCACAAGACCAGCGCTGTTGCATCCCTGGCAACAACCATGGCGTTCCACCGCTGCCCCCCCCCCTTCTCTTTCCTGATTTCCCCCCTGTTGGTTTTTCCTTCAACCAGGTATCTCTCTACAGGATTCCCTTTGGCTAATCCCTTTTTGCTACACTAGCCTCCCTGTCTGCCAGCCTGCAATCTAGCTTTGCCTGTTACTGTTACTAACTGCCTGTATTGCCTATCACAGGATCCCTGCCCTCCCTGTCAGTCCCCTGTCTACCATTCATCCCTGGTTCCCTTTCCAACCTGCCTGTCACTACCTATCCCTGGTTCCCTGCATGGTCAATCTCCTACCCTCACTTCCCCGTCTACTTCAATCCAGGGGTTTCCCCCAGCCTGTCAGTTCCTCTCCGGGAACTTCCTCCTAACAGCCTGCAGCAACCCGTGGTTTCCCTCTGCTTTCCAGTTCCCCACTGGGAACCTCCTCCTGTCACCGCAGGATCCTGGGGATTCCCCTTGCCTGTCAGTTCCCCTTCAGGAATTCCTCCTGACAGCCTGCAGCACCCCGGGTATTCCCTCTGCCTGCCAGTTCCCATTCGGGAACTCACCAGTTTACCTGCAACATCCCGGGCATTCCTCCAGCCTTTCCATTCCCCTCCTGGGTTCCTAGCCTGTCAGCTCCCTTCCCAGGGATTACCTCTGACTGCCAGTATCTCTGGGACTTACCCTGTCAGTTAGTACCCTTCTGCAATTCATTGCTGTCAGCTTCTTAACCAGGATTCCCCCTGCCTGTCCGCTGCCCTCCTGGAATTATCCTGTCAGTCCGTTCCCCTCCTGGGAACGCCTCCTGTCTGTATACTTCTTGGGATCTCAATTGGTTAGGCCTTCCTGCCCTATTAGCCTGTCCTGGCCCTACAGCTCTATCGTCTGCTCTGCTTGAGACCCCTCCTATCCCGTCAGGTACCCTCTGTTCTCCCCGTCACTGGTCCGGTAGTCCTGGGGGTAGTGACTGGAAAGCATCAGGCAGCAAAGTAGTCCGTCACCCACTAGTGGTGATGGCCTATTATCCCTTGCGGGGTGCACTGTGGAAGACCATTGCTTGCTTAGACCCCCGCCCCGGGACTGCTCGCCCCTTGATACCAGTGATGGGATCATCTTAACCCCGACATTTTCCTTTTATTCATTTCTGACCTTAGCTATACAATAAAGAATTTAGGAAAGCATATACAGTACAGCCCAATATACAGCCCAGTGTTCCAATACAATCCAGTGCTGATCTGATGAAGGGTGTGGCTCCCCAAAAAAATAATGCTAACTTTTCTCTTAGTGCAGGTTAAAAGGATAACTCAATCAATGTTCTTTCTTTCTTTCTTTCTTTCTTTCTTTCTTTCTTTCTTTCTTTCTTTCTTTCTTTCTTTCTTTCTTTCTTTCTTTCTTTCTTTCTTTCTTTCTTTCTTTCTTTCTTGTGTGTGTGTGTTTTAAGCATTAGCATCAGGCTTCCTGCCTTTTCTCATCTCACATTTATGCTTCATCCACATCTTCTTTGAGGAAGAGTTTTTTTGCATCATTATTACTCAAACAGACATGGGGAGAGGGTAAAGGCAGCAAAAAAATAAAAAAAAAAAAATAAAGAAAAAAGAGATTCCACAACACAGCTATCATTAGCCCCTTCCTCCTCCCCCCCCCTTCCTTCCTTTCCCCTTTTCCACTCCCACTCCCACATAAATGATCCCTGATGTTATATATACAGTATTGTTCTGATCCTAGTGAAAGAGTGAGTGTAGGGTGAGGGAGCTAGACTCAGACAGTGACAGAGGCGATATTCGTGTTTCTACCGAGCTACTGTTTCTTGTCCCCTATTCTATTGCCTGATGAAGTGGGCTGTGCATGTGAAACGCGTTGCATTTCTTGGGGTACTCTTAATAAATTCAATTGTTTGATTCAGACAGTTGCTCGTGTCTGCTTTTCGGAGGTAAGTCCACCACTGCCTCTCTAGTAATTTTAAAGTTTTTATCACTTTTTATCCTGTTGGCGCCTCTGTTCTCTAGCAAATACACTGTGTCCATCCCTGGTGGAGGGGTGACCTACCCCTACCTTTCCGATTTACAGAGAGCAAAATCTTAATCCTGAGTGAGGACAGGTTTAATCTCCTCACCTGCTTTACAGTGTTTGCCTGAGTGGTAACCCATGTTTGTGAGTATTAATATTTTCACTGTTTATCATTTACATCTTATCCTGTACATACTACATTATATTGGGCTCTCGGCATCTCCCCGAGACATACAAGACAAAACAAACTAACAGAACTACAATCATACACATTCATTCCGGTATGGTTTGCAAGGGGATAATATGCTGTCAAATTATTTCTGTTTCCTCTATCTCTTCATTCTCTCCCCTCTTATCGACTCAATCTCTTGTTTCTGTCTATGGGGTATAAGTAGAATTGCCTCTGTGGCTATGGCATGACAGTAACTTTATTATGGCTTATACAGTATAACTATTCTGTTTTCAACCTTCATTGTAAAAGAGCAAAAAGACACGTTTTAACCTACAACAAGTGTTAATGTAATAAATGTTTTTTGTCCTTCATTTCAGGTCTCAGCAATATATAATAGCATTTAGGGAAGAATATGCAGCCCAGTATTCCAATACTTGAGGCCAGTATAGCGAATATCTCCACAATGACCATTTGTTTCCCCTTACTGCTCAGGTAGGCCGGGATAGCAGCAATCCAAACACTGCAGAACACCAGCATGCTGAAGGTGATGTATTTGGCCTCATTAAATATGTCAGGTAATGTCCTCACCATGAAGGCCAGAACAAAGCTCACAGCGGCCAGAAGTCCCATGTAACCCAACATAATATAAAAAGCCAGAACAGAGCCTTCGTTACACTGAATAATGGTCTTCCCAGGATAAGAATGCATGTCATATTCTACAAATGGAGGAGAAAGTGAAAGCCAAAGAAATCCAGTGACAGCCTGAACAGATGAACAGACTAAGACCACTATAATGGGCAATTTGACTCCCAAAAACTTCCTCCAAATTGATCCAGGTTTGGTGGCTTTGAAGGCAATGCAAACCATGATAGTCTTGGCCAAAACTGATGATAGAACAATAGTGAAGAAGATCCCAAAGAACACTTGGCGTAGCAAGCAGGTTAAATCAACTGGACAACCAAGGAAAAGAAATATGCTTGTCATACTCAGCACAAGGCACAGGAGAATAACAAAACTGAGGTTCCGATTGTTAGCAGTGACTATGGGAGTGTCCCGAAACATAACAAATAGCCTAGTTATTATGACAGATACCAATAAAAATAATAGGGAACCTACGATAAAAAATATAGCTACAGTGTCCTGAAGGAATAGAAACTCCTGAAGTCTGGGAACACATGTAGTTTTTGCTTCATTTGTCCACTCATCATCAGGACATTTCTGGCAATTCTGAGTGTCTGGAATGGAAGAGAAGACATATTAGGCACACCCTTAAAAAATATATTGTGATTGTATACCTGCTTGATTTACTGCCAATAACTTGACAAGTCTATAAAATGATTTGTGTTATTCTATATTTTATATAAACTGTTATTTTATCCTGAGTAAACAACAAATGAACAATCAGCAAGTTTGCTTTTGAAGACAGGTTTAATATGGTATAACATGTAATAGCACTACATAATTTATTTTGATTTTATTTTATTACTAGCTGGTCACCCGGGCGTTGCCCGGGTATGTATTTGGCCGCTGTTGGCTCCGCCCACTTTTCCTAACCATAACACGCAATTACTTAATGACCAAGTTTGTGAGCTTTGCGGTCTTTGGCATCAATAATTTGCATTGAAATAAAATAAATTTGATTGGATGTGGCTCCACCCCTTTTCTGAATTTGAACCCCAATCACCCAATGGCCAAGTGTACCAGGTACAGGTGATTAACAGTACAAGAGACTTGTGCCATTAACAGAGCAAGAATGGCATCAACTAAATATTCCCCATAAAGATTAATAGGTGGATTTTGATTGGCTTTTTTAGACTCCACCCACTTTTCTGCATATTAATCTCAGTCACCCCCCCCCCCCCCCCCCCCCGTGTGCTTTGAGGCTTTACAATTAACTCTGAAAGGTTGAACAAACTGCGTCAATCCAATAGGAATCCCAACTTATTGCAGCTGAAATGCAGCTTATAATTGCAAAATCCACCCCAACAGTTGAAAAGCCAAAATGTTGTCATTATACCCAATTTGGAGTAGAATGGAATGAGCAGATCCCGCTAAACCAGGATTCTGTAAATACTTCTACTTGCAGGGCCAGATTTATCATAAGGCACGTTCCTACTGGCGCCTGATGATGGAAAGGCGGCTCACTCCCCTCCCCTAGTGCCCCCTCCTTCCCTATGTAGAATCCTGATGAAAGTGTAAATGTGAGGTTATATCTGCTCTCTGCATTCCACTGAAAAGATCTCCCTTTAGTCAGGGGCACCTAATACATGGGGGCACCTCTAGATACTTAGCATTAGGTAGCCAGAAGTATCCTCAATATTAAGGGGCACCTGTAGCTATCTATGTTGGGCAAAGAAAGTGATGGAGAAGTGACAGCTCAGACAAACAGCACACTTGTGGTTCGGGTTGGCGGGGGGTTTGTAGACTCATAGAGGGAGAAATCTAAGGTGTTAGGACATCTGTGCCTATAGGCTCCTATGAGAGGTAAGTCCAGGCCTGTCTATTTGGAATGCATTTGTGTCTATGGAGGGGCATATTTCTTCCCAACATATCATTGTAGAATCTTCTTAGAGAACCTATAGAACTAGTAGCTGTCAATAATGCATCTAAAAGCTGCGGTGTAAAATGTACTTCAAGTTTAATACTTAGTTTCATGAGTCAATATTGAGTTTCAGAGTATTTTCTATTGAAGCTCATTATAAAAAGTTTTCCAGTTAATTGCAGAGCCTCCATATAGAAAACAGTGAATAACAGCACAAGGAAAAGTGGTTACCGCTATACTGCCAAGGCCACTTTATCACTGCTACAGATTTAAAGGGGCAGCCTGGGTAATTTGGGTGCAATAATTCTGTTTAGCAGTCATACCATTGAAATAGTCACTAATTTGCTGCAATACTTTTTCATAGCAGCTCTACCATCAGCATGGCGGCTATTTGGCTGCTAATTCTGCATAGTGGCTAGTGTTGGGCGAACAGTGTTCGCCACTGTTCGGGTTCTGCAGAACATCACCCTGTTCGGGTGATGTTCGAGTTCGGCCGAACACCTGATGGTGTTCGGCCTTTTAAGTTCGGGTTCGTCCCGAACTACTGAATGGCCGCCGAACAGGGCCGAACAGGGCCCCTGTTCGGCCGAACAGGGCCCTGTTCGCCCGAACATGCCGCAATACGGCCCCCCCTATGGGGTCGCAGGCATAAGGGGGGAGCATGCCCCGATCGCGGGGGGGGGGTCGGAAATTCCCCCCACCCCCTCCGCTAGCGCTCCCTCCTCTGCCCGCTTCCCCATACAAAAGTTTAAGGCAAGTTAAATAGTACTTGGTGGCTGGCACTGGCAGTGGAGTGAGGAGGAGGAGGAGTCCGAGTAGCAGAGTGACGCGTTGAGGCCGGGCAGCGGGCGGTTCAGCGGTAGTACCCTTGTGGTACTTCCGCCCTTTCTCTGACCTCACGTCCTCTGCATACTAGGGTACGCGTCACGCGTACCCTCGTATGCGTCATCACGTAGAGGACGTGAGGTCAGAGAAAGGGCGGAAGTACCACAAGGGTACTACCGCTGAACCGCCCGCTGCCCGGCCTCAACGCGTCACTCTGCTACTCGGACTCCTCCTCCTCACTCCACTGCCAGTGCCAGGCCAGCCACCAAGTACTATTTAACTTGCCTTAAACTTTTTTTATGGGGAAGCGGGCAGAGGGGGGAGCGCTAGCGGAGGGGGTGGGGGGAATTTCCGACCCCCCCGCGATCGGGGCATGCTCCCCCCTTATGCCTGCGACCCCATAGGGCCCCCAAAATGGGCATGTTCGGGGGTCCCATTGACTTCCATTGAGTTCGGCGTTCGGGCCGAACATGCCGAACATCTGGCCCATGTTCGGCCTGTTCGGCCCGAACCCGAACATCCAGGTGTTCGCCCAACACTAATAGTGGCTGTACCATCTAAATAAAGACTATTTGAATGCAATACTTATGTATAGCGACTGTGCCATCTAAATAGCAGCTATTTGGCTTCAATACTTCTGTAATGAAATTGTGTGGTAGGGAAAATGGTTAGCGATAGTGTAAGTGTTAGGCGGTGGGGTGGTTAGTGTTAGGCATAGATGGGGGAGGTTAGTGTTAGACATAGGTAGGGAGTAGGTTAGTGTTAGGCATAGATGGGGGAGGTTAGTGTTAGACATAGGTAGAGAGTAGGTTAGTGTTAGGCATAGATGGGAAGGATAATGTTAGGCCTACAAATCTGTCCACAATGCCTGCCCAACCTACATTTCCAATTTTGCTCAGAGGTACACACCTAGCCGCTCACTCAAGCTCCTCCAATGTACTTCGCCTGACTGCCTCCTGAATCACCCAGTCCCATGCACGCCTCCAGGACTTCTCAAGAGCTGCTCCAACACTATGGAACTCCCTACCTCCCCCCATTAGGTTTTCCCCCCTCTTTCAACATCTTCAAGAAGGTTTACCTTTTCACTCTGGCCTACCCCTCCTCACTGGTGCTCTAAACCCGCAGCTGAACTCTGGCCCCCTACCTTTCGTGTCTCTACTCCTCCCTCTAGATTATAAGCCTTCGGGCAGGGTCCTCCACCTTGTGTCTCCTACCTGATCATGCACCTCCATTACCGTCCACCCATCCTATGGATCTGAGTGAACACAACTTGCCTAATCTCCATGCTCCCATCCAATGATTGACTAAGCATTACCTTGTACTCATACTGTGCTGCATGATCTGGTTTGCATGTATTCCTGTATTGTCATATTGCTGTATGTCACCCCTAAATATTGTCTGTAACCTTAACTAATGTACAGCGCTGCATAATATGTTGGTGCTTTATAAATACAATAAATAAATAAACACTGCATTAGGTGGTTAAACCCCCAGCAGGCAAGAAAATACTCAAAACAATTTAATTTTGACACAGCATTTTCAATTACTGTTTGGTACAACTTCGATATGCGGATTGCTGGAACGTTATTTTAAAGAGAAGTTAAAAAATCATCTCCTAGGAGAAAACGTTGGAGAAAATTTTAATTATATATGCATATGCAATTAATTTTTTCTCTTAAGTTTTCCCCTAGGTGATATTGTCACAGATTGTCATTAAAATGTCCTTTAAACCACCAGCAAGCAAGAAAATACTCAAAACAATTCTGACAGTACTTTTCACCTTTCTTACTTTTGGTACTTGTTCAGTTGCAAAGTGTTGAAAAGTTATTTTATTAGTTAGTTTATTAGTTTTTATTAGTTTAGTTAGTTATTCATTGATAATAATAAATAAATAGGGGTGGTTAGTGTTAGACACAGGTAGGGAGTAGGTTAGTGTTAGGCATAGATAGGGGTGGTTATCATTAGACATAGGTAAAGAGTAGGTTAGTTTTAGACACAGGTAGGTAGTAGGTTAGTGTTAGGCATAGATGGGGGGAGGTTAGTGTTAGACATAGGTAGGGAGTAGATTAGTGTAAGGCATAGATGGTGGAGGTTAGTGTTAGACACAGGTAGGTAGTAGGTTAGTGTTAGGCATAGATGGGGGAGGTTAGTGTTGGACATAGGTAGGGAGTAGATTAGTGTAAGGCATAGATGGGGGAGGTTAGTGTAAGACATAGGTAGGGAGTATATTAGAGTTAGGCATCGATGCAGGGAAGTCTGAGAATAGGATAAGACATGAAATAGAAGAATATTGGTAACAGGTACATTTACTGATATTCTACAATTGGCAATATGTTGCACCCATTTTCCTTATAGCGCTTTTAAATGTATTCTCCATATATGCTATCATTAAAATGGATCTGTAGTGAAAACAACGTAAACAACGTAACAAATAAAATTGTTTATTTTATTTACAGTTGTGTTCAAAATTATTCAACCCCCACTGAAATTGAGTGTTTTGGCCAGTTTTGGCCAGTTTGACGTTGATTTTGATCATTTCAGTCATCTTGTTTACAATTAAATCAAAGAGGCACTTGTAAGTCAGACAAATATAACATAACATTTATAATGAAATAACCACAAATGTCTTTCCTGTGCTCACATCATTATCAGTTTTATTCAACCCCCAAGTGACATTCATTCTTAGTACTTAGTACAACATCCTTATCCAGTTATAACAGCTTTTAAACATGAAACATAGCTTGACACAAGTGTCTTGCAGCGATCTACGGGTATCTTAGCCCATTCTTCATGGGCAAAAGCCTCCAGTTCAGTCACATTCTTAGGCTTGCTCGCTGCAACTGCTTTCTTTAAGTCCCACCAGAGGTTCTCAATCGGATTTAAGTCTGGTGACTGCGATGGCCACTCCAAAATGTTCAAGCCTTTAATCTGCAACCATTCTCTAGTGGACTTGGAGGTATGCTTGGGATCATTGTCCTGTTGAAAGGTCCAACGTCTCCCAAGCCTCAGGTTTGTGATGGACTGCATCACAATTTCATCCAATATCTCCTGGTACTGAAGAGAATTCATGGTACTTTGCACACGCAGAAGCTTCACTGTACCTGCAGAAGCAAAACAGCCCCAAAGCATGATTGACCCCTCGCCATACTTCACAGTAGGCAAGGTGTTCTTTTCTTCATAGGCCTTGTTCTTCCTCCTCCAAACATATTGTTGGTCCATGGGCCCAAAAAGTTCTAATTTTGTTTCATCAGTCCACAGAACACTACCAAAAAAGTTTTGGGATAGTGTTCTGTGGACTGACCGGGAGGGGGGAAAAAAGCACACAAAAATGCAAAACACTTGCGCTTGCATTTTCGATTTTAGGTGTGAATGAGGCCTAATAGCTTGGATTGCAAGTGACTTAGCTTAAAAGCACTTTGAAAGAAAAGCAACATTTTTTGATAAAAATGTTGACTTGATTTACAGGCAACATCTTGATATACAAGCACAGTACATATGCGCGCATCACGTCATCACAACTGAGCCAATTGTTCTTCTCTGTTTATCATTTAATATTTATGTAGTGACTGTGCAATGTCACATTTCCATAAAACTCCACCAAAGGAGGCAAAAGTAACTGTCATTGGATAAGTTCCTTGTTAAAGCCATACACAGAAATGAGCAAGGAAACACAGATTAGAGGCACCTATACTCTATCCCCTATGCTATCAAGGCATTTTGTATTGACCTGAGGAAGCGGGCCATGACCCGTGAAATGCATTGTCAGATTGCTTTTTGAATAAAAACTTTTTTTCCAGTTGAACTGGTGTCTATATTTTCTGGAGAGGTAAGCAATCACCTCTCTTTTTATTATATATTTTTTTATTTGCATTTAAAAATACCAAAATAGAACATACATTGGGCGCCTCCACCTTACCCAATACACAGAAAAAGCTTGGGGTGAGCCAACAGAAGAGCCAGAATTCTGTTAGCTATAGTGAAAACCTTCCTTCACAATAACCCTCGTACTCTTGTTAACATCAGCCACAATTCTTCTCAATGTCTTTTTTTTTTTAAATGTCTGAATTGTGAAACAAATCATCTGAGATTAATTCTTAAGGGTACATTTGTTTTGATAAAAGACTGCTTTGGATTACAGGCATGTTTCTGGAATGAAATATACTCACAAGCCAAGGCTCCACTGTCAGTTTAAAATTTTGTGAGCAAAGTGTAGATTTAAACCTGGAACAGTTGTTGAGCTTAAATTTTACATAAACAAATATGTATAAAAAAAATTACAATCACAAAGCAAAATTATAATGCAAAACTTCTTAATTAATTTTGTTTGTAACCATAAATATGTTCCGTGATTACTCATAGTTATACAAAAATTCAAAACCTGATTCAAGTACAAAAGAAATAATTAAAATATCTTGCCATGTTTGAGAAAATAGATTTAAAAAAACATTTAAAGGAGTTTTTTTATCATTAAAATTACATTTTGCTGCTGTACACATTAATATATACCAAATTGTGAGTTCTCTACACACATTTTATACATTTTAAGGCAGGGACCAATGGGTTTGAAAGGAGGGCTGAGTCAGGGTGCTGTTATATATAAGGGGGGCGTAGCATTATACCCCCAGGGATCCTTCTGGAAGCAAGCTCCCTCCCTCTCTCCCTGTTATTGTTGTTATCTGTTTGTGTTTTCTTTCTTGTTATTGCAGGCTTGCAGCTGGAGGGGGATGGTATCCAGAGGTGGCCAGTTAATGTGAGGGGAGGTTTTCACCTTGGTGTGAATACTTCCATGGAAGGTCAGCATCTTCAAAGAGTGGTTACCGTTAGGCATTTGTGGCTGGGGGCCGGTTCGTTAGCTGCTTGTCTCCTACCTGTGTGGACCTCCGGATCACCTTCCCCCCCTCTCATTTTTTTAAGTAACTTTAAATGTTAATTTGCAGTCCAGTGCCTCCTGTAACTGGTTTTGCCTTTTTCACGTGATTTTCACGTCCAAAATGCTGCTGTGCGCCGGCGTGCTTCCGTGCCGCCCGCCCGGTAGACTAGAGATCAATGAATGGAAACATAGTTTCCATTCATCGATCTAAGTCCCCGGTAGAAAAACTGACGGCTTCTTTTCAGAGGCCGCGGTCTTTCTGAAAAAAAAAAATCACGTCCTCCTTATAGTTCCAAGCTCGCTCACAGGGTAGAATACAAAAACTCACTGTAAAACTACATGCACATACATTTTTAATACAAAAAGACACAATAAATTACATTTAAAATTAACTGTTTACCTCCCACACCCAAAAAATACCTAAATAACAATTTTAACTGAAAAAGAATTACAATAAAAAAAAAAAAACATAAATAGTTACCTAAGGGGCTGAACTTTTTTTTAATATGCATGTGAAGAGGGAATACAACTAATATTTTTTTTTAATTATAAGCTTGCAAATAGTGATGGATGCAAAACAAAAAAAATGCACCTTTATTTCCAAATAAAATATTGGCGCCATACATTGTGATAGGGACATAATTTAAATAGTGTAATAACCAGGACAAATGGGCAAATAAAATACTGAATTTTTAATTATGGTAGCATGTATTATTTTAAAGCTATAATAGCTGAAACCTGAGAAATAATGTTTTTTTTTCCATTTTTCCTTAATATTCCTGTTAAAATGCATTTAGAAAAAAATATTTCTTAGCAAAATGTACCACCCAAAGAAAACCTAATTGGTGGCGGAAAAAACAAGATATAGATCAATTCATTGTGATAAGAAGTGATAAAGTTATTTGCAAATGAATAGGATGTGAAAATTGCTCGGATGCATAAGGTGAAAAACAACTGAAGGCTGAAGTGGTTAAATGTGGGGGGTTATGGTATGTTGGTTAAACATGGTATAAGGTAATGTGGTAGACAAATAGGCTTTGCCCTTATCAAGGCTTTCATTGGGTAAGCTTTGTCTCCAAGAAATGGTCAATGTTATTTTCATCCTACATGGAAAAAGTAGGCGTAAATGCAGAAAATAAATGGCTTTATTTTATATTTTACCCTTCCTATTTCTCACACCCGCAGGCGGCACTTAGTGTAGGATGTCAGTCTCACATGCAGGATCTTGCACCAGCACTGATCTGGTTGTAAAACCCATGTCCAAAAACCATAAGTGATTTTAACATATATTTTTTTCCTAAGTCAATTGCTGAAACGTTTAATAGTGACAGTCATGTTGGAGACCACAATGGCTTTATGCCAGATAGTGCAGGACCATCTAATGAAAACAAAAAACTGATTGGCCACAATAAATTAAATAACCCCCCAGAGTCTATGTATGACTGGACCCCCCCCCCCCCCCCCCCCGTCATCTTCATTTGATCTTGAGATAGGGGATGTAATTAAAACGTCAAAAATGAGGGTTGTTTGACCTTAAAGAGGAACTATAAAAGAAACTGTCCTGTAAACCCCACATACCTATAGAGCTTTTAGCCAGCAACAACTGAAAGCTTTTCAGACGTTTCTGTTGCTTTCATAGCCTGTGTTGAAAAAATGCTTTGTTTATAATATTTTGTATCAGTTTATGTTGGCATTGGGCTAGAGGCTAGAGCTGGACCATGTAGATAGGTCCCACTTCTCTGTCACTATTCACAGAGGCATGGTTTACTGTTTGTTTCTGTCCTGCTTACACACACACTGCTTTTTCACAGATCATTTGAGAACAGCTGATGGATTTTTTAGCTACAGATAAAGATCTGAAGAGAAGAACCTGTACTTTTTCCTGTTCTTGAATGCTTTCCCTCTCCCCTCCCCATTCATAATGAGATGTTCCTGGCTGTAAAATGTTTACTTTAGGCTGGGAGGCAGAGAGAGTGATAGAGAGAGAGAGGGGGGGGGGGGGGGGGGGGGCAGAGCTGCCGCTGATGTGTTATCTACACACATTTGAAGCTATATTTCTGCTTTCTATCATTCTGATCCCAGTCACAGTATTACAGCCAGTAAAGATTGTCTCTGAATGCTGGATGTGCTGGATACAGTCCTCTATAGTAATGCCCACAGTGAAAACTGCTCTCTGTAAATGTAAATTTTTCTTCACATAAAAAATGAAAAGATGAAAAAAAAGCCTTTGTATTGCAATTTGCTAGCAATTACTGGAAATATATGTGGCATTTAGAATTTTAGTTAACTTTGATAGTTGTCCTTTAACCTCCCTGGCGGTTAATTTTTTTTTTTTAAATGGTGAAAAAAACCTTTTTTTTAAAAAAAAAATTTGTTTCATGTAAAGCTACCAGAGTGGTAGCTACATGAAACACCACTAGAGGGCGCATGTGGCCCTCTAGTCCGATCGCCGCCGGCAACAATAGCAAACAGGGGAGCGCGTATATAACGCGTTCCCCTGTTTGGCTTCTCCTGTCGCCATGGCGACGATCGGCATGACGTCATGGACGTCAGCCGACGTCCTGACGTCAGGGGCACTCGATCCAGCCCATAGCGCTGCCCGGAACTCATTGGTCCGGGCAGCGCAGGGCTCTGGCGGGGGGGGGCCCTCTTTTGCCGCTGCGTGCGGGCGATCGCCGCAGAGCGGCGGCGATCAAGCTGTGCGCGCAGCTAACAAAGTGCTAGCTGCGCGCACAGCACTTTACATGGTGGAAATCGCCCCACCAGGGGCTGAGATATCTCCCTGCGCGGCATAGCCCGGGCTTACCGCCAGGGAGGTTAAACACCAGTATAGCTTTCCATTGTGACCATTGTGGTGTAAAAGTTGAAAGGAAAAAAAAAAGCTTATATCAGAGTTCAACGTATCCAAGGCCCCCCTGTGGGCATAGCATTGGATGGGTTATGCCATTTGACCATTTCTTGCCTAATATTTATATTGAGATATTATTCTGAGGATATGGCATGGCACAGTTTTCCCTGAAATGGGATGTGTGGAAGAAGAACAAGCAAAGTGAGCACTAGTGTAACAAAGTGCATGCATAGCAGACACAACATCAACACACCATAAAATAAATGTTAAAAAACAGACATTTACCCCAAATGGCTGAAAACTCTCCATCTGAACATGGAACACAGTCATAGCAACAACTGTGATAGCCTTCTTTCATAGCTCTCCTGGTCCCTGGGGGACAAGGCCCAGAACACCGACCTTGTGGTACCTAAGACAATATATTATATAATGTAAACTGAAGGAAAGCACCCCAGTGATATTTAGTGCAAGATGTTTGAAGATTTATTAAAAGACCTTTTCTATGGATGCTACTGGATAGTGTGGTTAGTGATAGCTCCACCCTTTGAAACTTTCGCCCACTGGTGCGTACACTTCATCTGGGCGACCACATCACTGGAAAGCATCCTGAGCACTTGTGCACTGCTTGGACTACTGAAGACTGAAGTTTATCATCAAGCAGGTGCCTATAGACACATGAGATAATCTTGTCTGAATTATCTTACCGCACTGTTTGCATGGGGGACTGTGAGTAATGGTTAATGCTTGTCTACCATACCAACTTAACTCAGTACACTTTCTTTACCTATGGTGCACATCCAATTTTGGACACTTTTACCACTTCCACGTAGCGTGAGAGCTGACAAACACACTGTTTAAAGTATTCAAAATCTGTTGAAATTTCTCTACTTATACTTAATATAGCTGAGAGCTGCATGGGGTAGCGTAGCAGCATGTGTGGTGGCGGCTGGTGGAGATCTGCAATCAAGGTAATCAGAGGACATTGACATGGGACTTTTCCGAGGATATTAGCGTGGGAACTTTTTTTTAAAGGTTATTCATGGTTAATTAAAAACATTAAAAGACTTTTTTGTGGTTACGTTTTTAATTCAATTTAACCCTTTGTGGAAATTGGTAAGGGATACTTTGTACCCCTATACTCATTACTCCTGGAGAGGGGGATGGAATCTGGGGGTCTCCTTTTTAAATGGGACTCCCAGATGCCAGCATGATCCCTCCCAGGGTGTTGTCGACCCCCACCACATCCTGGGGCACAGGAGGTGGGGAAGTGCCCCTTGTCCATGGATTGGGCAAGGGATTTGGGGGAGAGAGAGAGGCTTGTCAGCCCCTCTTCCCTGGATCACCCCATACCATGGACCCTGTGCGCTGGTATAGCTCAGGGTTCAAAGCACCACGTGGCCGGAGCTCCACATTCGGGCTAACTTAGCCTGCATGGGGGACAAGGGGTTAAAGAGGCTTTATATATACAACATACATTTACCGTATATACATGTTGATACATTATCTGTAATTTTACCGTATCTAAATATAGACTTTTTTCCCTCTAACTTTAAAATCTATTTTCTCCAAACTACAAGGTCTTTTTGAAAAATGTAGGTATTGCGGCTGTATAGTGATCCCTGGCCAAAGAGTTGCCATATTTTCCATTGAGTTTCCAGGTGGGCAGTACTCTCTGCATACTGACCACCTGGAAACCTCGTCGTGAAATTTACAGCTCTTTCTTATAAAATGTGTAAATTTACACTACCGATAGGTGATCTGTCGTTTAACCGCATTTAAATATATAATTTTTATCTATTGTAACTCTAAAAACAATTTTTTTCCACAACTACAAGGTATTTTTGAAAAAGTATTTTTCCTCTTGTTTCTACTGTCCTCTTTAACATACCCTGCAAATTTGGCATTTCTAGCACACACAGGGGCTTTGCTATTTAGCCACTAAAATCGGCAGCCATAAAACTTTAAAAATAACCATTAAAAAGCGTTTGCGCAAAATACATATTTGTTGCCGACTATTTAATAGAGATGTTGTAAACATCAAATTTGATGTTTGCGCGAACCCGGCGAACCGCCATAGACTTCAATGGGCAGGGAAATTTAGAAACCTACAAAGACTGTTTCTGGCCACAAAAGTGGTGTTGTTTCAAAGGGTCTAACACATGCATAGGGGTATGCCAGAAGGGGATCCATGCCAAAAGTTGCATCAAAAGTTACGGAGTTGACGCAGATTTGGGTTTTAATCCCTAAAGGGAAGGAAGTACCTTTCACAGTACATTCCTACACTGGAGGAATAAAGGGCTGTTTTTGTCCAGAGTGGTAACATAAAGGTTATGCTCACTTCACAATGACAGACCAAATGCCGCATTTACCGAGACTGAGCGCTAACAGATCTGTAAGGCCCTTAGGTGTGTGTGTGGTGCTGCATGTGCGATCAACGTAACGGACTAGTGTTGATACAAGTTTCACTAGACAGACAGGCTCAGTGTATAGCCTATTTTTTTTTTTGGGGGGGGGGCTATTTGTGAACTCCACCATGCTAACTAGTTACATGATCATGCAACCATGCGAGATTGGTCGGGTAGCCCTCGGGTGTGCGGGTGCTGCATGCGCGCCCAACTCAATGGACCAGCTTGGGCGTTGTTATTTATCAAAAAAACTATTTGTGTTTTACAAAAGAAAAATGTTAATGTTATTTACAAAAAATATTTATTAATTTAGTGCATGCTGCTCAAGTGAACAGACCAGCGTGGTGCCACGTGTAGCAGAGGCCAGGATGGGATGGGAAGTTAATTACTGTATAGAACTATATAATTGTAGAAAGCAGACTGGCTCAGTGTAAAACCTATTTTATTTTAAGCCTATTGGTGAACTCCTCCATGCTAGTTACGCAACCATGCAGACACACGAGATTGAGCAGAAACAGCCAGTTCTGTAAGGCTGCTGTGCGGTTGCTGCATTCGTGCTCTGAAGCAGACAGGCTCAGCCTATAACCTATTTATTTTTTCTTAAAGCATATTTGCCAAATTTAAAAAAAAATATTTCTAAAGTTTGAATATTTATTTATAAAACAACACAAATACAACATTATTTTTTATAAAACAACAAATTGATTGTAATTTATATTTAAAAAAATTGCAATAAAAAATAACAGCTCGGTGGCAATAAATTGACACACCACCATGGTGTCCTTGGAGCGTGTGCCTGTGTTCAAACTGCTACCGTTAAAGTTTTTTTTTTCAATTATTCATAAAAGCAACACAAATACCAACATATTTAAAAAAAAAAAAAAAAAAAATTTCAATGTTATTTAAATGTAAAAAACTGTTTTGCTTTTTTATAACAATAACAAAATTACAGCAGGCCTGCCATTTGTGGTGGGTGGTGGTGTCACCAACTTCAACGCAGAGCCATGCAATGGAGGCTTGCCACAGTGGTCAGCAGGTTTACCCAACATGCGGTATAGGGTAATATACATGCCCTGACCATGTTTTGCAGACCAGGTATCAGTGACTGGTTAGATGGACCCTTGTCCCAACACTGTGTGCCAAAGATGAGGTGACTTGGTTCTGCATATGATGGCGCAGGCAGGTTTACACATAAAAATTTAATTTGAGAACAACAATTTCAGTTATTTATGAAAATATTGAATTGTTATTTTGAAAAAAAATCTAATAGTTCACTGGGATGTGGGATGTGGAATGGGCTCTGGGGAGCTGAGGGTGATATACCTGCCTTGACTGTGCTGCTTTTTAAATGTCCAGTGTGGTAATGTAAGGGTTATGCCCACTTAACACCGACAGACCAAATTCTGACAGACCGAACTCGCCATTCAACGCACCGCAAAGAGTTGTTAATAGTTGAGACTCTCAGGACTTAAATGTTAGACCTCTTTGTGTAGTGCAATCTTTGTGTAGTGGTCGCGTACTAATGTGCACACGTTGTCAAGAGTGCAGGCGATGGTGGTTTTCCAACCCCTAAGGTCGGGCCAATAAAGTGACCCAGAAAACACTGGTTCTGCAGTGTGGGCCCAGTGTTGGCCTAGTAGGCTTTATTAAATTATCAGGTTAGATGACCAAAGGTTTTGCCAAAACGTATGCATCCAATCGAACGGATTTGGTCTGTCCACAATAAAGCAACAACTTCATCCTCTTGGTTGTGCTCCCCAACACACTCATATAGGTTATTGCTTCATTGTGATATGCAAGCCCCCTCACCACAACAAGGTAATGATCACAAAGGGGAACTGGCATCATGTACATGCCTTTTTTTTTTGCAGCCACAGTTCAGCAACATAGGCCAGAAAAATTAGGCATGTACACGTGCCAGAAAAATTATTTTTTATAGCAGCGACCTTAAAAATTCAGGATGCTTTTGTGTCCTGGAGTCCTGGTCTGGACCCTGTTGGTGGTGGCGGAGAAGTCAGACAGTCATGCTGCATGCAGAGATGCTGGGTGGAGACTGAGTTAAAAGTCTTCGGGCAGGCAGTAGCACTCTGGGATCCATGCCTCATTCATTTTTATAAAGGTGAGGTAATCCACACTTTTTTGACCTAATTGACTGCGCTTTTCAGTGACAATACCTCCTGCTGCACTGAAGGTCCTCTCTGATAGGGTGCTTGAGGCAGGGCGAGAGAGAAGTTCAGTGCCAAATTGTGAGAGCTCAAGCCACAGGTCAAGTCTACACACTCAATAGTCCAGGGGTTCATCGCTCCTCAGAGTGTCGATATAGGTAGATAAGGCCAGGTAGTCCACTACCTGGCAGTTGAGGCATTCTTTGAGGGTGGATCTGAAGGGCTATGGCCATGCTATGCATTGGATAAAAAAAACTGTGCATGTCTGACATCACCATAACATCCGAAGACTGTGCTGTCCTTGCCGGCGTGGCTGTGGGAGGAGGATGATGATTCTGGGCAATTCTTTGCTGTTGTGCTGTGACATCATCCTTTGAATGCAGTGTACAGCATACTTTGCAGTCTGCTGTGGAAATTTTGCATCCTATCCTACTGAGTTCTATTTAGTAAAAGTTCTGCCACTTTGTGCTTATACCGAGTGTCCAGTAGCATTGCCACCCAGTACAGGTTCTTTTCCTTCAGCTTTTTTATACAGGGGTCCTTCAAAAGGCAGGACAATAGGAAAGACCACATTTTGTACGAGGTTGGATGCTGAGCTAGCCAGCCCCTCTTCCTTTTCATCACTGAGGTCACACAAGGTATCCTCCTCCTCCCCCTAGCCACATATAACACCACAGGTACCTGAAGGGTGACTGCAAGTCCCCTGGGATGCCTGCTGTGGTTGGAATTCCACCTCCTCCCTCCTCTGACTTCTCTTGCTCCTGTGACCCCTCCCTCTGTGTTGCCACAGGTACAGCAGGGTTGATGACAAGCCTGGTTGTGATGGAGGCGATGGTTTCCACAGCTCTTCCTCTTCCTGGTCACTGTCCTCTATGGCCTGATACAGCACTCTTCACAGGGCACACTCGAGGAGGATTGTGTATGGGATCAGGTCGCTGATGGTGTCTTCACTGCGACTCACCAGGTTTGCCACCTCCTCAAACAGCCTGCAAGCATTGTGTATGAGCCTCCAGTAATGTGGCAAAAAAAAAACAGATCCCTACGGCCTGTCCTACCACCATCCTCGTACAGATAATCATTGACTTTTTTCATGTTGGAGCAGGCTGTTGAACATGAGGAGCATTGAATTCCAACGACTCAGACTGTCGCAAATCAGGCGCCTCACCATGGTCGTGTAGGAACATCTGAAATGGCCACATACCTTCCTGGACTACTGGAGGACCTCCTGTTAGCCTGGGTACTTACACACAAATCTTTGTTTAATGAGATTCAACACATGTGCCAAGTAGGATACATGTGTTAACTTGCCTAACCTCAGCGCCACCACCAGATTGATTCCATTGTCACACACAACTTTGCCGATCTCCAGTTGGTGCGGGGTCAGCCAAAGATCCACCTGTTTGTTCAGAGCAGCCAGAAGTGCTGGTCAAGTGTGACTCTCAGCTTGCAGGCAAGTTATGGCCAGGAATGTGTGACACCGTCGTACCTGGGAGGTGGAATAGGCCCTGTGCGGTGCAGTGGTAGCAGAGAAAGACACAACAGCAGAACAGGACTCAGCCGAAGAGGGTGGAGGAGGAGTAGGACGAGAAGAGGAGGTGGCAGCAGGCCTGCCTGAAAGTCATGGTGGTGTCACCAGCTCTGCCAACATCCACGTATTCCATGCTTGGCAGCTGTCAACAGGTTGACCCAATGCACAGTGTACGTGATATTCCTGCCCTGACTGTATTTTGCAGACCAGGTATCAGTGGTTATATGGACCCTTGCCCCAACACTGTGCGCCAGAGATGCCACTACTTGTCTTTCCACTTGACGGTACAGGCACCCAATCATGATAAATTTCTTGAAGGCCTCAGACTCCACCAGCTTATACGGTAAAAGCTGGCATGCTAGCAGTACTAACAAGCCAGCGGTCAGAGATCGGGCTAGGGGGTGACTCGGAGACATTGGCTTCTTCCACTCCAAAACTTCCTTTACAGAAACCTGACTGCTGTGGACAGATGAGCAGGAACTGCTCCAGGTGGGAGGCTTCAGAGTGCAAGGTGCTTGAGAGGTGGCAAAGACAGCAGAGGTTAACGTGTCTGAAGATGCTGCTGGACCAGGGGGAGGAGGGTGGCTTTGAATTTGTGTGCTGCTTTTACTAATGTGTGCATCCCATTGGTGTTTGTGTTTTGCAATCAGGTGCTTTCGCGAAACAGTGGTCCCTAGGTGGGTGTTGGACTTCCCACGACTCTGTTTCTTTAGGAAGAGGTTGCAGATGGCATTGCTGGTATCAGAGGAACACAAACAAAAGAAATTCCACACTGGTGAGCTTTGGAATGGCGGCATTCTGGTGGTGGCAACAGCAGGCGTTGAAGGGCGTGTTGGCTGGCTGACCCCAGGTGCCGATACATGCTGTCATACAGTGCGACTAGCTACTTGCTATGAGATCCCCCTGCTGGTTTCAAGATCTCATCTCCTCCTCCTACTCTCTGTCTCCCCATCTGAACTGCCCCCCTGTTCTTCATGTCCTCTTGCACCCAGGTGACATCCATGGATACATCATCATCATCATCAACTGCTTCACTTGTCTCAGACACCTCCAAATAGGCACCAACAATGGGTACTACACCAACATCATCCTCCTCACACCTTACGTCCACATGTGTACTGACGCCTGACTGAGACATACCACATGGTGTGACATCCTTATCACCGTCATCGTCTTCCAATAAAGGTTGTGCAAGCTCTGTCCCTTCCTCTCACTATTACAGCTGAAGACAGACTGGAACATGGTGGGCGCTGCAGCATTTTTATAGGGGGCAAATAGTGCCATGTGCTCGCCATGTGCGGCAAGCATGAATACCTGATCTTTGCCGAATAGTGCTCGCCGGCAAAGCATTCGGGCCATCTACACTATTTCACACTTGCATGGAGGTAATTATAGCTGCTGTCGCCGCTGCTGGCACTTAGAGGTGAGGAAAGGGGGGGGAGCTGTCCCCCTTCCCCGCTGATGTGCAAAACTCTCCCCTCATGCTGCGACCCCTCCTGCCCTCCCAAAATGGCCATAAGCAGGCCCCAGGGGGGGCCCCGAGCCCCCCCACGGGGGTAGGGGCTGCTTCCACTATTGTTACGCCAGTGGCACCTTACAGTATATAGATTCCAATTTGATTAACTAGTGTTGATCATAATAAATTTCACTTCAGCGAAATTTCACTTAAAAGTTCACAGTTACACGGAATTAGGATTTGGAAATGTGACTGTATCCCAGGTGCAATTCCCACATCTATAATCCCAGCTGAAACCTGCAGCAATCCTCCCCAGCTTTCAGGAAGGTAATTCACCTTGTTATTTTTCCATGAAATTAACTGCAGAGAAATATTCAGCTTCTGATCATCAGGTGTCGTTCCATCAAATTCACCCACTCTATGAACATGTATAAAATGTCTTTGGTTATATTTATAGGATATCCAATTTACAATGTACAGAGTGCTAGGAAATTCCCCCTTCTCATTAAAAAATAGTTTCTTATCCATATAAGTTAAGGATTGTCTTCTCAGGTACCTAGTGAGCTGAACAAAAATTTTAACAGGATGTAAGCGTATTTATCTCATAAGTTGTCAGCAGTGATGTTTTTGTTTGTGTATGAGAAGTGGGCGGTGCCCATGACACCTGTTAGGCTCCTTGCACACTCCAAATCCGATTTTCTATTCCGATTCCGGTTTCAATTCTGATTTTCCCTGAATGCTATCAACAGAAAAGTGCAGAAAAAAATGCAACATGCTGTAACGACTAAAAATCGGAATCGGAATCGCATTTAAAAAAAAGATTAAAAATCGGAATCAGAATTGCATGCAGTGTGCAGGGAGCCTTAGATGTGACAAGCTCAGCTTGTCAGGTAAGGACACCATTCCCCTTTTTGCCTTGGATACGGGTAAGTATACTGCGACCAGTTATCCTCTTTGACACCAATCATTATTTCTCACCAGATACCAGGTTGTGTTGTTGACTTACTGTATTGCTCACTTCTGAAGGATAGAACATCACATTAATATAATATATACCTCCACTGGTGTTGTGACACAGTTTATGTGCCTCTACTAGACTCAAGTGAATGCAGTTTGTATTCCATACTAGTTGAAGACCCGGCATTGCCGTGGTATGTGTTTGGTCGTTGTTGGGTCCAGCCACTTTTTCCAACCTTGACACATAGTCAGTCACACATAGTCAGTCAATGACCAAGTTTGTAAGCTCTGGGGTCCTTGGTATCAATACTGTAGCACAATGTAGCACACTCCTTACTCATTTCACCCTTCTTGTTCTCACATTTCTTAGCCTCTCATAAACTTTTTTCTCTCCTGAAAACTCTCACTCCCCCCTGCAGCTCCAAACATTCACAGTCAAAATTTAAATCCCACTCCCATCTGCTGACACTTTCCCTTCTCCTCCTACTTGCAGCTGGTGATACAGTCAGGCCCTTAACTACCTAAAGACTGCCCCACGCCAATGGGCGTGGATGCGGCAGCAGCCACAGGACCGCCTAACGCCAATTGGCGTCAGGTCCTGGAGCTGGCTATTGAAGGAGATCACGCGGAGGCTGCACGCGCATCTCCTTCTCGGGGCGGAGCTCCACCCCGCCTTCAGTCTCCGAACGGCAATCGCCGCTCGGTAGACTGTTAGATGGCGTAATCGCTGTCTTTTTACATGTACAGCACTGCGATCGGCAGCAGCGCTGTACTGGGGACAGCCGTGTGACATGGCTGTCCCCTCCATAGGCTGGACAGTGATCGGCTATCATAGGCTGAAGCCTATGACAGCTGATTACCCTGATTGGCTGGTGGGGGGAGGGAGGGAGGGAGGCTGGCTGGCTGGGGGAGGCAGAGGAAAGGGTTTTTTTTGTATATAAAAGGCTAACATAAATATTTATAAAAAAAATAAACAACTGGGGGCAATCAGACCCCACCAACAGAGAGCTCTGTTGGTGGGGAGAAAAGGGGGGGGGGAAATTACTCATGTGGTGTGTTGTGCAGCCCTGCAGCTTGGCCTTAAAGCTGCAGTGGCCAATTAGGGAAAAACAGGCTGGTCTTTTGGGGGGTTTACCACTGCAGTCCTCAAGTGGTTAAGCATTAGGACATTGACACAGTTCTAACATTTTGGCTCTATAAACAACTACAATGGATTTGAAATGAAATTAAAACAATGTGATTTAACTGCAGACTGTCAGATTTAATGTGAGGGTATTTACATGACATCCAAATCAAGTGAACGGTGTAGGAATTACAACAGTTGTCCCTCCCACTTGTTAAGGGAGTAAAAGTAATGTGACAGAATAATAATAATCATAAATCAAACTTTCTTTTTGTAATACTTGGTTGCATATTGTTTGCAGTCAATTACAGCCTGAAGTCTGGAACGCATAGACATCATCAGATGCTGAGTTTCCTCCCTGGTAATGCTCTGCCTGGCCTCTTCTGCAACTGTCTTCAGTTCCTGCTTGTTCTAGGGGCATTTTCCCTATAGTTTTGTCTTCAGCAAGTGAAATGCATGATTAATCGGATTCAGGTCAGGTGATTGTCTTAGCCATTGCATAACATTCCACATCTTTCCCTTCAAAAAACTCTTTGGTTGCTTTTGCAGTATGCTTTGGGTCATTGTCTATCTGTACAATGAAGCGCCTTCCAATGAATTCTGAAGCATTTGGCTGAATATGAGCCAATAATATTTGCCCAAAACACTTCTGAATTCATCCTGCTGCTTTTGTCAGCAGTCACATCATCAATAAACACAAAAGAACCAGTACCATTGGCAGCCATACATGCCCACGCCATGACACTACCACCACCATGCTTCACTAATGAGGTGGTATGCTTAGGATCATGAACAGTTCCTTTCCTTCTCCATACTCTTCTCTTCCCATCACTAGTATAAGTTGATCTTGGTCCCATCTGTCCATAGTATTTTGTTCCAGAACTGTGAAGGCTTTTTAGATGTTGTTTGGCAAACTCTAATCTGGCCTTCCTGTTTTGAGGCTCACTGATGGTTCACATCTTGTGGTGAACCCTCTGTATTCACTCTGGTGAAGTCTTCTCAGACACTGTATCACCTGCTGCACTGTCATACGGCAGCCTATAGTTCAGCCATACACCCAGACCTGGTAATAAACATGGAGGGAGTGTAGGCATCATTCTTTCTCAAAACCGTTTAATCAGCACCTATTCTCCTGACCCTTCTTTTTGCTTCTTATCCTTCAAAGTCCACTCAGTCTTTCACTTTCAAATGTTTGTAATCTATAATCTATTTTGTAATCTATCTATCTTTTGGCCAGGGCTCTCTTCCTCTTTTTGTCTCTCAATGCTGTGTATATCTGTTCATACCTCCCACTCCTATGCAAAAATATTTAGTTGATTTGTTCACTGCATCATCAGTAATCCACCATTGTATTAACTGTTGTATTGTTTATTTTGTATTGTTATACCCTCTGTACAGTTTTACTGCGCCACGGAAGATCCTGGCACTCTATAAATTAATAATAACAATATTAATAACAACAACGTGAGAATGGAAGCAGTTTAAATGTTTCCATTGAAATCAATCAAACAAATCTGATTGGCTGTTTGTGGCTCCACCCCTTTTTCAGAATTTGAATTCCAGTCACCCAATGACTGACTGTAGCAGGTTTGAGGTCTCCTACCATTAAAGGGACACTTAAGTAAAGCAAAAAAAAAAAATGAGTTTTACTCACCTGGGGCTTCCACCAGCCCCCTGCAGCTGTCCGGTGCCCTCGTAGACAAGACAAGACAAATAACATTTATATTGCACTTTTCTCCTGGCGGACTCAAAGCGCCAGTAGCCACAATAGCAGTATAGAGGGTGCTTTGGGGCCAGGAACGAGAAGAATCACTCACGTTCCCAGCCTGTCGGCGCCTGTCGCCAAAACCTGAAGTAGCCGCTGACGGGGACAGGAGGATCGGAGCGAGGCTGCGAGGGTACTGGACAGCTGCAGGGTGCTGATGGAAGTCCCAGGTGAGTAAAACTCATTTTTTGTGTGACTTAAGTGACCCTTTAAAGAGACATTAAAGCGAGAATAAATCTCGCTTCTTGTCTCATAGTCAGCAGGGGCATGTGTGCCCCTGCTAAAACGCCGCTATCCCACGGCTAAACGAGGGTCCCTGACCCCCCAAACCCCCCCCCCCCCCCTGCAAAATCTATGACCAACTTGGTCGTAGATTTTGCTGCTGTTGAGGCAGGGCTAACGGCTGCAGCCCTACCTCACAGCGCGTCTATCAGCAGCGCATCGCCGCCTCTCCCCCGCCCCTCTCAGTAAAGGAAGACTGAGAGGGGTGGGGGAGAGGCGGAGATTCGCGCTGACAGACGCGCGTGAGGCGGGGCTGCGGCGGTTAGCCCCGCTTCAATCCGGAAGAGATCCCCTGCTGCTCGGAGGGGATTTCGGGGGTAAGGGACCTCCGTTTAGCCGCGGGATAGCGGCGTTTTAGCAGGGGCACACATGCCCCTGCTAACTATGAGCTCTGAAGCGAGATTTATTTGCTTCAGACTCTCTTTAACAGTGTAAGAATGGCATCAATTTAAATCTTCCTCTTGAAAATCAATAGGCGAATTTTGAGTGGCTGTTGTAGCTTCCAGCACTCCATCCACTTTCCTGTTAATCCCAGTCACCCAGTGACAAACTGTGCCAAGTTTGAGAACCCTGTCATTAATAGTGTAAGAATGGCTGCAGTTTACATGTTTCCATTTAAAGTAATGACTGAAAGTTGATTGGCTGTTTTATGCTCTGCCCACTTTCCCTGAACTTTGAACCTACCCACTTTCCTAAAAATGAATCCCAGTCACCCAGTGACCAACTGTGCCAAAATTGAGAACCTTGACCCTAATAGTGTAAGAATGGCTGAAATATGATTGACTGTTTTATGCTCTACCCACTTTCTCTGAATTTTTAACCTCGGTCACCAAGTGACCAAGTGTGCCAAGGTTGGGGACTCACGTGACTATACACTTCCTCCTTCAACCCGGAAGGAGGAAGTGTTTTTAGTCACGTGACGCCGGATTGGAGTGCATCGTGGGAGGCGCCGAGGGATGGACGAAGAAGGCGTCGAGATAGGTAAGATTAAACCCCCCGCCCAGCCCGCAAAGGTTTACTGGGAGAAATCCGGATAGCTACTATTTGAATTTCATCCGGATCGGATTTGAGCAGCCCTACTGGTGGCACCTTGATCCCACAGATGAATCATCTTTAGAAGATGGTTCTGGGGCTTGTTGGACTTTGTATGGTGCCTTAAAGCCTTCTTTACAACAATTGAACCTATTTTCTTGAAGTTCTTGATGATCCGAGGAATTGTTGATTAAGATGCAGTATTAGTAGCAGCAATATCCTTGCCTGTGAAGCCCTTATTTAATGCAACGCAGAAATGACTGCACCTGTTTCCTTGCAGGCAACCATGGTAAAAGAGGAAGAACAATGATTTCAAGCATCACCATCCTTTTAAAGCATTCAGAGAGCTATCCCAACTCAATCAGCATTACAGAATGATCTCCAGCTGTGTGCTGGTCAACACTCTCACCTGTGTTAATTAAAAGATTACTGAAATTATCTCATAAGTGGCAGGGTTGAAATGGAGTGGAAGTGATTTTTGTTTGTATTTTGTTTTATATGCAAATTGCCATCATGAAAACGGAAGCAGCAAACTTTGTGAAAACCAGTATTTGTGCCATTCTCAAAACCTTAAAGGGGAACTGAAGAGAGAGGTATATGGAGGCTGCCATGTTTATTTCCTTTTAAGCAATACCAGTTGCCTGGCAGCCCTGCTGATCCTCTGCCTCTAATACTATTAGCCATAGCCCCTGAACAAGCAGGCAGCAGATCAGGTGTTTTAGACTTTAACCACTTCCCGACCGCCTAACGCACAGAGGCGGCCGGGAAGTGGAGCCCTTAAGGACCGGCTCACCCACAGAGGCGGCGGTCCATTTAAGGGCATGGGCGGAGCGATCGCGTCATCCGTGACGCGATCCTCCGCCGGCGCCTGTCACCGCTCGCTCGCCGCAACATCCCGCCGGCTATACGGAAGCGCCGGCGGGATGTAAACCCCGCGATCGCCGCATACAAAGTGTATAATACACTTTGTAATGTTTACAAAGTGTATTATACAGGCTGCCTCCTGCCCTGGTGATCCCAGTGTCCGAGGGACCACCAGGGCAGGCTGCTGCCACCCTAGTCTGCACCCAAGCACACTGATTTCTCCCCCCCCTGCCCCAGATCGCCCACAGCACCCATCAGACCCCCCCCCCTGCCCACCCCCCAGACCCCTGTTTGCACCCAATCACCCCCCTAATCACCCATCAATCACTCCCTGTCACTATCTGTCAACGCTATTTTTTTTTATCCCCCCCCTGCTCCCTGCCCCCTCCTGATCACCCCCCACCCCTCAGATTCTCCCCAGACCCCCCCCCCCGTTTACTGTATGCATCTATCCCCCTGATCACCTGTCAATCACCTGTCAATCACCTGTCAATCACCTGTCAATCACCCGTCAATCACCCCCTGTCACTGCCACCCATCAATCAGCCCCTAACCTGCCCCTTGCGGGCAATCTGATCACCCCCCCACACCAATAGATCGCCCACAGATCCGACATCAGATCACCTCCCAAATCCATTGTTTACATCTATTCTCTCCTCTAAACACCCACTAATTACCCATCAATCACCCATCAATCACCCCCTATCACCACCTGTCACTGTTACCTATCAGATCAGACCCTAATCTGCCCCTTGCGGGCACCCAATCACCCGCCTACACGCTCAGATTGCCCTCAGACCCCCCCCTTATCAATTCGCCAGTGCATTAATTACATCTGTTCTTCCCTGTAATAACCCACTGATCACCTGTCAATCACCTGCCAATCACCTATCACCCATCAATCACCCCCTGTCACCCCCTGTCACTGCCACCCATCAATCAGCCCCTAACCTGCCCCTTGCGGGCAATCTGATCACCCACCCACACCATTAGATCGCCCGCAAACCCGCCGTCAGATTACCTCCCAAATGTATCGTTTACATCTGTTATCTTCTCTAAACACCCACTAATTACCCATCAATCACCCATCAATCACCCCCTATCACCACCTGTCACTGTTACCCATCAGATCAGACCCTAATCTGCCCCTTGCGGGCACCCAATCGCCCGCCTACACGCTCAGATTGCCCTCAGACCCCCCCTTATCAATTCGCCAGTGCAATATTTACATCTGTCCTTCCCTGTAATAACCCACTGATCACCTGTCAATCACCTGCCAATCACCTATCACCCATCAATCACCCCCTGTCACTGCCACCCAACAATCAGCCCCTAACCTGCCCCTTGCGGGCAAACTGATCACCCACCCACACCAATAGATCGCCCGCAGATCCGACATCAGATCACCACCCAAGCGCAGTGTTTCCATCTATTCTCTCCTCTAAACACCCACTAATTACCCATCAATCACCCATCAATCACCCCCTATCACCACCTGTCACTGTTACCCATCAGATCAGACCCTAATCTGCCCCTTGCGGGCACCCAATCGCCCGCCTACACGCTCAGATTGCCCTCAGACCCCCCCTTATCAATTCGCCAGTGCAATATTTACATCTGTTCTCCCCTGTAATAACCCACTGATTACCTGTCAATCACCTATCAATCACCCATCAATCACCCCCTGTCACTGCCACCCATCAATCACCCCCTGTCACTGCCACCCATCAATCACCCGCTGTCACTGCCACCCATCAATCTAACCCCCTAACCTGCCCCTTGCGGGCAAACTGATCACCCACCCACACCAATAGATCAGACCCTAATCTGCCCCTTGCGGGCACCCAATCGCCCGCCTACACGCTCAGATTGCCCTCAGACCCCCCCTTATCAATTCGCCAGTGCAATATTTACATCTGTCCTTCCCTGTAATAACCCACTGATCACCTGTCAATCACCTGCCAATCACCTATCACCCATCAATCACCCCCTGTCACTGCCACCCAACAATCAGCCCCTAACCTGCCCCTTGCGGGCAAACTGATCACCCACCCACACCAATAGATCGCCCGCAGATCCGACATCAGATCACCACCCAAGCGCAGTGTTTCCATCTATTCTCTACCCTAAACACCCACTAATTACCCATCAATCACCCCCTGTCACTGCTACCTATCAGATTAGACCCTTATCTGCCCCTAGGGCACTCAATCACCCGCCCACACCCTCAGAATGCCCTCAGACCCCAGCCCTGATCACCTCGCCAGTGCATTGCTTGCATCTATTCCCCCCTCTAATCACACCTTGAGACACCCATCAATCACCTCCTGTCACCCCCTAGCACACCTACCCAGCAGATCAGGCCCCAATTTGCCCCGTGTGGGCTCCTGATCACTCGGCCAAACCCTCAGACCCCCTTCCGATCACCTCCCCAGTGCATTGATTGCATCTATTTTCCCCTCTAACCACCCCCTGAGACACCCATCAATCACCTCCTGTCACCCCCCTAGCACTCCTATCCATCAGATCAGGCCCAATACAACCTGTCATCTAAAAGGCCACCCTGCTTATGACCGGTTCCACAAAATTCGCCCCCTCATAGACCACCTGTCATCAAAATTTGCAGATGCTTATACCCCTGAACAGTCATTTTGAGACATTTGGTTTCCAGACTACTCACGGTTTTGGGCCTGTAAAATGCCAGGGCGGTATAGGAACCCCACAAGTGACCCCATTTTAGAAAAAAAAGACACCCCAAGGTATTCTGTTAGGTGTATGACGAGTTCATAGAAGATTTTATTTTTTGTCAAAAGTTAGCGGAAATTAATTTTTATTGGTTTTTTTTCACAAAGTGTCATTTTTCACTAACTTGTGACAAAAAATAAAATCTTCTATGAACTCGCCATACACCTAACGGAATACCTTGGGGTGTCTTCTTTCTAAAATGGGGTCACTTGTGGGGTTCCTATACTGCCCTGGCATTTTAGGGGCCCTAAACCGCGAGGAGTAGTCTAGAAAACAAATGCTTCAAAATGACCTGTGAATAGGACGTTGGGCCCCTTAGCGCACCTAGGCTGCAAAAAAGTGTCACACATGTGGTACCGCCGTACTCAGGAAAAGTAGTATAATGTGTTTTGGGGTGTATTTTTACACATACCCATGCTGGGTGGGAGAAATTTCTATGTAAATGGACAATTGTGTGTAAAAAAATCAAACAATTGTCATTTACAGAGATATTTCTCCCACTTAGCATGGGTATGTGTAAAAATACACCCCAAAACGCATTATACTACTTCTCCTGAGTACAGCGGTACCACATGTGTGGCACTTTTTTACACCCTAAGTACGCTAAGGGGCCCAAAGTCCAATGAGTACCTTTAGGATTTCACAGGTCATTTTGAGAAATTTCGTTTCAAGACTACTCCTCACGGTTTAGGGCCCCTAAAATGCCAGGGCAGTATAGGAACCCCACAAATGACCCTATTTTAGAAAGAAGACACCCCAAGGTATTCCGTTAGGAGTATGGTGAGTTCATAGAAGATTTTATTTTTTGTCAAAAGTTAGCGGAAATTGATTTTAATTGTGTTTTTTCACAAAGTGTCATTTTCCGCTAACTTGTGACAAAAAATAAAATCTTGAGTCAACAATACAGACCTAATAGAGGATCTTATATTCCATTATGTCCGGTTCCCATTGGCCTTAAAAATCTCCGCTAAATGGACTGGATGCTAATGGAGGTGAATGGATCCTATGTTAATCAATACGATCCATTCACATTGCTCCATTATAGCGGATCTGTTCAGCACATAATGCTGGGAATACACCATACAAGTTTCTGTTAGATTCTTCTGTTAAATTTTTCTGTTAGATTTTCTGTTAGATTCTTCTGTTAGATTTTCTGTTAGATTCTTCTGTTAGATTTTCTGTTAGATTTTCTGTTAGATTCTTCTGTTAGATTTTCTGTTAGAGTGCATAATTAGATTATTTTCTGTAGAGAATGGTCATTATCTCTGGTGCATTGTCTTCTGGTTATCTCATGCTGAGTAGAACAATGCCTAATTGCTAGGCAGATAGATGGTACGATAGATACGTTTTGCAACATGTTGAACTTTATCTATCTGGCAGGTAAATCTAACAGAAAATTGTATGGTGTAAACCCAGCATTACAAGTTTGAGTCTGCAGCAATTTTTCCGGATTGAAGCGGTCATCACATTCACAGAATGGAGGGTCACAGATCGAAAACTGATGCCTACGAAAAACTGATCCATTCTCAGATCAGTTTTTACATGGATCAGCTTTTGATCCATCCAGTGTGAACCGGACTTTACTCTGCCCACTAAAATGATGTATTTACTCTGTGACTTTCACCTTGTATTTATGTTTATACATGAAACCTTCTATTGCTTTATTTGTATGTAAAGAATGATACATGTTATGCAAGGCATTGGCCATTATGTATACTGCAAGGTACACTTTAGATGAGGTTCCTTCAGTAGGAAAATGTATTCTTATTGAATCACCCTTCCTTATGCTGCAGTTTTGAGATTGTCGGATCAGTACCCTTGTGAGCACAGAGTTCTTCAGTTTGTTTCCTGATGGGCAAAAATAATAATTAAGCATAATGTCTTCATGCAACGGGTCATCCTTGTGAATTGTTGACACATATTTGCTGAAAAACTCTTCCATGCCATTTACAGAGAATATCTGTAGTGAAAATGCCAAACTGCAGTTACTGGAAAATGAAAGCATTTCCGCTGCGGCCCGAGAATTTGCAAAAATAAATGTTTTTGTTGCATGATAGCTTTTAAAATGATACAGAACCTTGTACATTTTTTGACTAAAGCTGCCACAAATAATAATAACTTCAGTGGTGGAAACTTGAAATTCTCGAGGTATCTTATTTTGATCAGAAATAAGAACCTTAAATTCAAGACAAATTCCACAATTGGCCAAATGCTTGCTCAGTTGCTGGAGTTCCCTTTCTCCGTATTCATCATCTGATGTCACAATCCCGACCCAGTTCCACTTAAATGCCTCCAGCAGCTTCACAATTGCCTCATGCTGAACCTGGTTATCTGGTACTGTTCGGAAAAAGTTAGGAAAAAGCCTTCTGTCACTTAGCAAGGTATCCCGGGCTCCATAACTGACCTGGAAGGGTAAAATAATTTTGAGTAAAAACAATCAACTTATCTTTATTTGATTGTAGATTTTACTTCTAATACGTTTTATGCGTCCATTAGACAATACAGTGGGATGCGAAAATGTGGGCAACCTTGTTAATCGTCATGATTTTCCTGTATAAATCATCGGTTATTAAAAAATGTCAGTTAAATATATCATATAGGAGACACACACAGTAATATTTAGGGACCAGGGGATTTTCTTCTGATTGGGGCTGCGTGGACTCTCCAGCCCGCAGCACCGATCAGGAAATAGCCAGGGCGATCAGACTTACCCCCTTTTTCCCCACTAGGGGGATGTCCTCCTGGGGGGGTCTGATCGCCACCGGCTTGCTGCGCTTTGCGGGGGGGCTCTTCAAAGCCCCCTTCCGCAGCGTTTTCGGCACTCTCCCCCTCTCCCTCCCTCTCCCTCCCCCTGTGAGCAGTGCAGGACGGATATCCGCCCTGCGCATTGTAGGATAGGCTTCAGCCTATCAAATGACGGCAATCCCCTGCCAATCAGAGCCCGGGGATCGCCGATCTGCTAAACGGCGCTGCTGCGCAGCAGCGCCGTATGATGTAAACAGCGGGGATTTCTTCCCCGCGTGTTTACATTTTGCCGGCGAGCTGCGATCGGCGGCTCTCCGGCTGTTCACGGAGACACACTCCGTGAACTGACATGGAAAGGCCGCTCGATCGAGCGGCCATTTCCATGGTAACCCACTTAAGACCTGCTGACGCCTATGGGCGTTAGCTGGATGGAATTAACTTCCCATCCCATCCAGGCCTCTGGTACACGTGATATGACGTGGCACCACGCTGGTCCGTTTACTTGAGCATAACGCAAGAACTTAATAACATTATTTTGTAAATGACATTAATTTTTTTTAAAAAAAAACCCCAAAACTTTTTTTAATAAATAACAACGCCCAAGCTGGTCCGTTCAGTTGAGCGCACATGCAGCACTGGCACAGCAAGGGCCTTGCAGACCTGTTACCATCCAATCTCGCGTGGCCGCATGGTCACATAACTAGTTAGCATGGTGGAGCTCCAGGGCCTCTGTTATCACTGTATTGTGTTTGCGCTATTGTACAGCTCTGTGTCTGTGTGATACTCCGCACAGGGCCGGTTTAAGCAACAATGGGGCCCTAGGGCAAAATAAACCTGGGGGCCCCCCCAACATATACCCCGGAACAAAAATCGGCATTAGGGGACCTTTTTTGCAGCTGGTATAGTCAGGGTGTGAAGTCCCAATCGGTCAGAGCTCCACATTCTGGCTATCCCAGCCTGCATGGGGGACAAGGGGTTAAAAAGTTTCAGGAGGGGGGACCCCACATAATTTTTTTTTTTTTTAATTCCCACACTCTAAACATAAAAAAAAAAAAATTGGGAAAATAGGAAAAAATGCCAGGGATCTTCATACAGCCATATTGCGGCTGTATAGCGATCCCTGGCCAAAGCGCTGCGGCTGCGTATGGACCCCCTGGAAACCCCGTCAGGAAATTTATTGCGCTTTCGTTTGATGCATGTAAAATTACACTACCGTTAGGTTTGCTACTAAAAGTGACATTTACCGCATTTAAAAGTATACTTTTTTCCTTCGAAACTTTAAAATCGATTTTCTCAAAAACTATAAGGTCTTTTTGAAAAATAGTTTTTTCCTCTTATTCCTAATGATCTCCTTAACATATCCTGCATATTTAGGGTTTCTAGCATTTAAGGTGGATTTGCTATTAACCATTAAAGTCGGCAGGTTTTTAAATGTGTTTTTTTTTTCCTTTAAAACTTTAAAATCGATTTTCTCAAAAACTATAAGGCCGATTTGAAATTTTGTTTTCCTCTTGTAGCCACTGGGGGCCCCTACAAGCTCTGGGGCCCTAGGGCAGCTGCCTCCTTTGCCTTAATGGTAGCGCCGGCCCTGACTCCGCAGACAGAACACTGCCACTGACACACAGGTGTAGCCCCTTCTATTGTGGTGTAATTGTGTGCCACAGCCCACATTACACAAGCAGCAGACTACTACCACTGCAGCAGGGCCTCTGTTATCACTGTATTGTGTTTGTACTATTGCATAGCTTTGTGTCTGTGTGATACGCAACAGAAAGAACACTGTCACTGAGGGGCTGGGGGGAGAAGGAGACCTTTTGTGACCTGTGAAGAGGAGCTGGCTATCTTGGCATTCATTCTTGTTTAAACGGGATCTTTGATGCTTTCCTGCCTGTTGAGGGAGGGACCCCCATACAAAAACGGTTAAAGGAAAACAACCTGTATTGGGTGACAGCGCTACTGGACCCTCACTATAAGCACAAAGTGGCGGAACTGTTATGAAGGTCTCACCACTTTTAAACCCTTAGTCCCTTTTGATGTCAGTAGGCCCCCCTTAGTAAGCATATTGTGATGCCCAAGCCTGGTTGAGCGAGATACTCCCACTCAACACCTTAACTGTTGTTTTGTTTATTTTGTATTGTTAATCCCCCCCACCCCCCTAAAAAAAAATCTAAAATAGAAGAAAATTTCAAGCTAAATCAGTTTTGGAAGAGATCTAAAGCATGATCCATGGGCAGAACAGTAAAAACTGAAGGGAAGCCTATTCAAAGCAAGGTAATTGCGTGAGGGATGGGCAAACAATGATGCCGGTTGTCCCCAAACTTAAAGAAAGATGAGCTTATCACACAGCTGAATGGAAGGCTCATGGTGTAGGGCCTGCCCAGACAAGAAAGCCAGCTTGTGGGCATATTTGCAGAGTGCGGGCACTAGGATGGTCCCTTGCTAGTTCCAGTACATGTGGCACAATTTGAAAGTCAACCTCTGTAGATGATCAGGGCTGAGGTTTGCAGTGTTCCTTACACATATAGAGTGAGTGGGAATGCCACATCCTTACCTAACATGGTGGGAGAGCAGGAAGAAATCCACTCAGTTGCGGTTGGTGACAGTGTGGTCCACCACGGTACTGAGAGCAGATATGACAAATGTTCCCTACACGGAGCAGTACAGATTGATACTGATCCTTTTCTGCACTACGATGACAATCATGCAAGGGGAATAATTTTCAAAAGTACCAAAGCAGGTATGTAACTAGTACTAAAGCAGGTATGTAACTGTGGGATCTCATAATTCCACACTGTGCTGTGCTGTCCATCTGACACTCCATCTCAGTACACCACAATCTTCTCTGTCAGAGCATGACTTAGCTCGTAGTATTTCTGGAAGCTGAAAGACTACACGGGAGTATCAGCGGGTCGGACAAGAATTTATGCTGGCCACAAAGCCTGTCACTGAACTCTGGTCAGCATCATGGTAGACATCCATTCCGATCACCATCAGATTTTTCAGAGGAATGTCCACTCCCCACAGCTCTCCTGCAAGCTTGCAATTTATCTGCAGCTAATTTTTTTTGTGTGATGCTTCTCAGTTTTGTTGGATTTGAGATTGTTTTTACATTCACAACTTGAGAAGGCACATGTGTTTGTACACAGCACAACTTCTTTATGGCACTGTACAGGTCATCTCTGGTTCCTGATATTATGATTAGGAGCAGCTGCACCCTTTCCTCCCCTTCTACTAGTGACTTGGTACTTTTGCTGCCTGCTGCCAGCCTGCCACCCACTGAACACACCAATGGCAACTGGCGTCAAGCCTCCACTGCGTGGCTCTGCAGTAGGGTTGGTGCCACCTCCAACAGGAATGGCAGGCAGGCAGGCCTGCTGCCAGCCTGACACCTTCTGTCTTAACATTTCAGAAAACTTTGTAGAATTGAATAAGTATCTTTTCAATTTTCAGTTTATCAAAATCAAACGTATTTTTTAATTTTTCATAATAACTTTGTCCCTGGGCGTGCAATACAGACCAGGAATAAGTGGTCAGATGGCAATACCAGTTAGAAAGGGAGAAATGAACAGTGGATGGTGCACACCAATAACCAACAAAAAGTCAATCTTAATGAAAAACTGTAAATTCAGGCAAGGGGCTCACTCCAACACGATATCAGCACACATACACAAATTACACAAACCAATTATTGTTTAGGCTCTGGAATTTTTAACTTTTAAAGAAAAAATCTATTCAGAAAGAAAGATCTATTTAGACAGGCTGCAAAAATCATCACAGCAATCTGTAAATGGCCCAATGCCTAAAGTAATGCATAAAAAAGAATCCAGTTACTACTCACGGAGCATGAAGCAGTCGGGCACCAGAATACCCAGGCAGACACAGGTTGAGTGCCAAGTACATTGTATTGGGACACGCATCAAAGTGGAATATTGGATATATTGCAAGGCATACGCTAAACTGTAAGGAAAGAAGCAAAACCCTCCATATCATTCAGACCCAGGGGGATGTTGCCTTCAAGATGAATATTTATCGACATTCCTTCTGCCATAATAGTCTGTCAGGGTTCCCTCCCCTGATTGATCCATGGATTCGATCTATACCCACGAATCTTAATCCCCTATGATCCCCACCATGGCACTGCCTGAAATGCACCCCGACTGGAGCAGTGGAGTTCACGCTTCTGATACTCTTCACATGTTCAGGGGTCAGATAGACCCTTGCCCCAACACTGTGTGCCAGAGATGCTGTGACTTGGCTTTCCACATTACGGTACATTACGGTACAGGTTGGGGATTACCTTTTTTGAAAAATAATTTCTGCTGGGTAACGTCCACTGTGGTGTTTCAATCGCAACACATTTTTTAAAGGCCTCAGACTTCACCAGCATGTATGGTAACAAGAGTTCCAACAAGCCAACTGTCAGATGCCGGGCAAGGGGGTGACTTGAAGAAATCGGCTTCTTCCACTCAAATATTTCCTTGATAGAAATGACTGCAGGCTGAGGACAAGCAGGAACTACTCAAGGTGAGAGGTGGAGTGGAGGGTGACTGCAAAGGGACAAGGACAGCAGAGGTTGAAGTGGCGGAAGAAGCTGGAGTGGTGGCTTCGACTCTGGTGTTGCTCCTATTGGTGTGGGTGTTTGGAGCTCAGATGCCTTCTCAACAGTTGCACCCAGTTGGGTGTTGAACTTCCCACGACTCAGAAGCTGGCTGACCCCAGGTGCTGACACATGCTGTGTGGCTGTGCCACTAGCTCCTTATAATGACCTCCCCCTGCTTACAACTCATCTCCTCCTCCTCTTTGTCTCCCCATCTGATCTGTCCCCCTCTTCTTCATCTCATCTTGCGGGCACCCCCATCACATCCATGGACACATCGTCATCATCAGCTGTTTCAATTATTCCTGACAACTCACAATAGGTATCAGCAGTGGGTACATCATCACACCTTACGTCCATGTGTGTAATCTGACTGAGACATATCAGGTTTACCATCCTTATCTCCATCCTCTGGCAATAATTCTTGCGCATCACTAATTTCCTTAAAACTGGTGTGTGAATAACTCCTCTGACACATCAAGTGAAGCGGCTGTGGTGCTAATGGTGGTTGTGGGGCGAGGGGTAAGTCATGGGGCACCCGAATCAGAGCAAGAGGAGGATGGTGCGTCAAGGTCCCGAGAGAAATCAGAAGAAGGCGGGGTTTGCACTAGTGGTTTCGGTCACCCTGAGCTGCTTGGTTACTCTGCGTAAGCCAGTCAACTACTTCCTCAGCATTTTGGGAGGTCAGGGTACATGGCCCATGAACACTGAGCATCATTCTAGGACCACAGGAAATGACACAGCAGGAGACCTTAGGCAAGTCTCCCTAACACTGCTACTGCCTATAGAGCGCGTCCTAGTGGCTGCAGCTCTGGCGCTTTGAGTCCGCCAGGAGAAAAGCGCTATATAAGTGTTTGTCTTTGTTTTTTTACACCAGAATGGACCCTACAGCCCCTATGGTGTCGCCTGCCTCTGTCTATTATTTTTTCTATTCACAAAATTAAAATATGCAAAGAAAAGACCCTGCCAGTGAGGAGGAACTGAATCAGTTCAAACAGGTCTGTAATATATCAAAATAAAAATAAAACAAGAAGAGCACTTATGATGGTGTGGTGTATTGTGCTATTGTACCAGGAGTCAATAGGACTGTGCACATGACTGAGATGTGCAGCTCAATATACACTGCACTGGACACTGGGCGCGGAGATCTGTGATGTAACAAAAACAAAATATAACACTAGCACTTATGATGGGTTGTATTGTGCTACCTACTGTACCGGTCAGCAGCACTAGCAGTGTGCACAGTGCACACCTGTATCTGTGCACTGTGGACAGTGAGCCACACAGAACTGAGAAAACGCAATAATATGTACACCTGTGTACCAGTACCAGCCCTCACAAGGGCTCTTTGGGTGCTCAGTCAGGATGCTGTAAACACAGTTACAGAGCAGTGGTCCACAGAACAGAGGCCTGCCTAATGCTTTCCCTATCTGCAGCAGCTCTCTGCCACCTCTTACTAACACAGCAGCCACAGACTGAGTCAAAGATGGTTGCTGTGCTGGCGTTTTTATAGGGGGGTGGGGGTCCGGGAGAAGGTGCTAGCTGATTGGCCGCCATGTGTCTGAATGTGAGGTAAGGGGTCAAAGTTTGGCTCCATGATGATGTATAGGGGGCGGTTCAAACAGCCCATGTGTTCACCTGCCAACGTCAACGCGAACACTCATTGTCTGCTGTGAACTAGACGAATAGTTCAGACCATCTCTAGAGGAGACTCTTACTACTTTCTTTTCTATTTCTACATCGAAAGGTGCAGTTTCACCTGAGACCCTGTTCACAGTGCTCAGCTGCCTGTCATCTCACCACCCACACAATTCTAGGGGCCTCTTCATAGTACTGTGGTGTAACTGATTGCGTTATTGCAGGCTTTGAATTAAAGTCTATGTCCAGTCTCTATTGCAGTTCTCACTTATGATAATGCCTGTGTTATGCAATGGCGCACTTGACCTCACTCAATATTTTTGCAGAAATATGATAGATTTTTGCAAGATGTTTCCAGAAATAAGAATGTCATTGCAAATACACTTTCTAATGCCCATTGACTTCAACACATAAGAATTAAAGGAACACTGAAGCCCTTTAGGAGTGAGGAGAGGTTTGGTAATTGCAGATAATGATAGTAAGGCCCCGTTTACACTTAATCAGTTGGTACACGTTTTTTTTTTCGCGTTAAGTGTGAATTGAGCTATAGAAAAACATGGACATTACTTTGAAAATCAGTTGTCCTTTCAGTTATAACTGAGAGCAACTGATTAAGTGTAAACGGGCCTAAAAGCATGGGAGTAAAAATAGGGGATGCAGCCCCTGCTCTTACGGGGGGCTCGGGCCCCCCATGGGGCCCGCTCAGGACCATTTTTGGGAGCTGGAGGGGTCGCAGCATGAGGGGAGAGCTTGGTAGCATGTCGGTGAGGAGAGGGGATGGCCCCCCTCCCTCACCTTGGGTTCTCCCCTCTGCGCTCCCCTCCAGCATTGGATAAAGTGTATGTAGGGAGCGGGGCAGCGGCAGATACATACCTTCCATGTGTTCCAGCGCAGATGTTTCTCCCTCTAGTGTCTGACGCTACTTCCTGTTTATACAGGAAGTCGCATCAGAAGCTAGAGAGAGGCACATCCGTGGAATGCAAGGAAGGTATGTATCTGCCGCTGCCTGCCGCCTAGACACACACACTATTCAATGCTGGGGGGGAGCGCAGAGGGGAGAGCCCGAGGTGAGGGAGGGGGGACCATCCCCCCTCCCCGCCGAGGTGCTACCAAGCTCTTCCCTCATGCTGTGACCCCTCCAGCCCCCAAAAATGGCCCTGAGCAGGCCCCAGGGGGGGAGGGGCAGGAGGGGACTGCAGGGGGCCTGGCAATTCCTAGTTACACCCCTGCCAAAAAGAAAAAAAAAACACATCCGTCACCTTAATATATCTTGCACGGTACTAGGACAGTACAGGGGTGACGGGTTTATCTATTCAGCATCTGTTCAGTGTAGGCTGAATCTCTTTCTTCCTCTCTGCACTAGCCTTGCTCTAGTGAGAAATTCAATGATTTAATTTCTCACTACAGCATGTGAAATCTGCCTGGCTCTGCTGTCAGCACAGCATGGATTGTTTATGTATTTCCTGGAAGGTTAGTGCAGAGAGGAAGAGAGGAATTCAGCCTACACTGAATAGATGCTGAATAGATAAACCCGTCACCCGTCACTCCTGCACTGTCCTGCAAGATCATATAAGGGCTCTTTCACATTAGGGCAGATTTTGTGCGTTAACGCAAACGGCAGCCATTTGCGTTAACCAAGGTAAGATGAAAGTCCATAGACTTTCATTTTACCTTTCACACCCGATGCTGCGTTTCGATGCGTTGCGGTTCCGTAGCACCCGGGCGCAGTTTTTCATCCAATGCACCCGCGAGTCAGCGTTTTCCGTCGGGTTTAATTACCAGCTACTGCCGCTGATTGCGTCGCACCACAGATACCCGACGACACGCCGCAAGCAGACAACGCGTGCAGGAGAAAGGCTCCTGTTCGCGTTGTCTGATGTGAAAGAGCCCTAAGTTGACAGGATTTTTTTTTCCTTTTATTATCATTATCTGCAATTACCATGTCTCTCCTAACTCCTAAAGGGCCCCAGGAAAAAAAAACTTAAACGTAAACTTTGATAGTGTTCCTTTAACAGATGTAGTGTGAGGGAATTCCCCCTCCCTTCATGATTAAATAGTCCGTCAGATTTGCCATTTGGCATCACTGAAGTGTGGAAGGAATTTGATAACAGTAAACAAACAGATAAGCATTTAAAAGTATATACCAGTGCTTAAAAGCACTTCCCAAACTATTCCAGTTGAAAAAAACATGTTAATCAGGTTTTTTCCTTTAACCTTGTGCACGCAATACTCTTACACCAACACTAGCAGCGGTTAAAAACAGCTAGGTTGCAAATGTATGCAGTTGCAGAAAGACGATATTAGCTTTGAAAATGGATTGCATGCAAAAGCGTTCGGTACTGCGTACATATGTGTACAACACCGGTGAGTTGGGAGCAGGGTGAGCCGAATGATGTCCCAACCTGCCATCACTCAAATACCCAACGACATTAAATACTATTCTCCCTCCGAGTCAGAGCAACACAGAGGAAGAAGTAATTCGGGGTCCGGCAATGATTGCACCCATGCACAGGATGTGTACTAGAGCATTGCTTCTATAGTGGTGTCCAACTTAAGCGCTACACAGCCGGCGCATGGAACCAAAACAACCTGCTTTGTTCTGTAATAGACCTTTTCACCAGCACTGAGGTTTCCTCTTATACAGTAGGTTTTCCAGCTTGCTCTGAATGTCTTGAGTGCAGAGGGTTAATGCACACTCCCCTCAGCACCTGCTTTAACCTTTATAATTGTGGTCCCTAAGTTGGATAAGCATACCCTCCCCCCCCCTTCTTTGTGTGTAACAGTCATTGTGATCTGTCTGGAGGCTGTAGGCCCCCTGCACCCTATACCAGTACAGCCCATTTATTTGATCATGTAAGTAGTGCCGTTTGTCACTCCCTGGAGATCTTAGACTGATTTATGTGTATGCATGTGTTCTCTAGTACCAGGGGTGTAGCAATAGAGGTTGCAGAGGGGCCCTTGGGCCAGAGGAGCCCCAAAGGGCCCTCCCTCAACTACATTATTAGTTCTCTATTGGTCCTATGCTCATAATAATCACTTCTATAGATACTTTGAATAGTGGTAATCAATAACAAACCGTTCCCCATCCCCTTCTTGCACCTCTGACACTGTAGTTGCTATTGGCATAGAGTGCTTGGGGGGGTCATTGTAAAACTTGCATCGGGGCCCACTGCTCCTTAGCTACGCCACTGCCTAGTACGGTAGAACCTGACAGTTCCTTAGTAGTGTTGCTCAGAAGGACCCGCTTTTGAGTGGTTTTGATTCCGGCTCCACCCACCTCCGATTTGAGCTGTAATCAAATTACGGATGCAATGTATCCATAATTACATCCATAATTGCGAGTCGGAATCCGTAATTACTTCAGCGGTTAATAGCAAAGCCCCCATACTTGATAGTAACACCACATTTGCAGGATATGTAGAAGAATAGAGGTGAACAGAATTAAAAATACTTACCTGTATCTTTAAAAAATAGTTCCCAAGCCAATTTCCTCCTTAAATCCTCTAATGTTGCAATCTTGATTGAAGATCTCCGCGCACCCTCCGCCATACTTCGCCGCTTTCTGCCGCATCTTTCAATTTGTCTCCAATGCTCCCCATTCGTCCATTAAAATGTAAAAAATACCGCTAAGTATAATGGCATTCGTAATTCCGACTCATAAGCTGCAATTTTGGGTAGAATGCGTATGAAATTACGGATGCATTCATAATCGCCATCTGTGATCGTGGCTGATCATGGATGCCGATTTTGATTCCATATTTGCTAGAATCCAATCGTAATTACGGAAAATCTGTTATTACAACCACTGTTACTTAGCATGAATCCCAGGTTATCAGCATTAAATGTTTGCTTGCTAGCTGCTAGCTGGTATAGGTAGAGTAGGGATCCTTTCCATAAGAGGAAACCTCTTGGCTGTTGAAATGGTCAATTTTAAACTTTCCAGCAGAATACTGTAACGATTGGTGTCAGCAACCAGAGAGAGAATCTGATTCTTGGCGATCTGCAGTATCCCTAAGAATACAGATATACCTGATTATTGGGGATCTGCAGAATCGCCAATAATCAAATATGTCTAACCTCTAGACACCTGGGTGTGTAAGTGATTTGGTGCAACAGTAACCTTTGGACCACCGGGGTAGCAGGTGGTCCAATAAGTAGAGAAGACTCTACTGCAGTCAAGGACACCTGGAGTGGGAGTCCCTGACTGATAAGGAGCAGTGTCCCCTCTGTAGAGCAGGGGACCCCTGCGGAAAGGCTGGACACCCTGCGGAGGGTGACAGCTAGAAGGTCAGACAGGCCGGGTCGGCAACAGAGTATCAGATATGCAAAGTACAAAATCAGAGATCAGAAGAATAGTCAGGAAAGCTACAGGAAATACAGATATCAGAACAAGGCCTAGTCTGAGGTGTGAGGTCCGTGATCTCAACACCCTGGAACTATGCCAGACAACAACACAGATGGTATACAGTATTCCTAGTCTGAGGTTTGAGGGCCGTGATCTCAACACCCTGGAACTATGCTAGAGAATAACACAGATGATATACAGTATTCCTAGTCTGGGGTGTGAGGGCCGTGATCTCAACACCCTGGAACCATGCTAGAGAATAACACAGATGATATACAGTATTCCTAGTCTGGGGTGTTAGGGCCGTGATCTCAACACCCTGGAACTATGCTAGAGAATAACACAGATGATATACAGTATTCCTAGTCTGGGGTGTGAGGGCCGTGATCTCAACACCATGGAACTATGCTAGAGAATAACACAGATGATATACAGTATTCCTAGTCTGGGGTGTGAGGGCCGTGATCTCAACACCCTGGAACTATGCTAGAGAATAACACAGATAATATACAGTTTCTGGCTAAGTGTGGATTCCCAGGGCCTCCTGGTTCCACCACACTGGAGATCTGACTAAGGTCTGAGTGCTAACACATAAGCATTCGCAACGCCAGACAACCAGCAACTGAACAGCAAGAGATATATATAGTAAAGCACCCCACAGCGCCGCCCAGCTCCCATCAACCAATCAATAGCCGGACAGGAATCAGCTGACCGTCCCGATCAGCTGATCTTCCTCCTATTGGTACAATGAGCCCGTCTAGCGGCACGCGCGCGCGCGCGTAGCTCTCCATCTGTGTGCACTACTAGGTCCAGCTAACCCAGACGCATGTTGTTGCGGGGAACCCGCCGCACTGGACGCGGAATCCGCCGCTTTGCCGTCAGAACATGCGGCGACCCCCACGCCACTCTGCCCATGGGCACCACCAGCTCCAGACAAACCAGACGCCTGCTGACGCGGACAAACCGCCGCATCAGCCGCGGAATCAGCCGCCTTGCTGCCAGAACATGCGGCGGCTTTTCCGCTGTTTATGACAGTACCCCCCGAGGAGTGGACTCCGGACACCTTCCACCAGGCTTTCCAGGATGTAAATCATGGAACTCTTTCTTCAAATCCTCCGCATGCATGCGGCAATCTGGCACCCAAGATCTCTCCTCTATGCCATATCCCTTCCAGTGGACCAGATACTGCACGGAATTCTGCACCAGGCAAGAATCCAGAATCTTTTCAATCTCATACTCTGGTTGGTCATCCACCAACACAGGGGGGGGGGGAGAGGAGTCCACCTGTACAGCTGGCTTCAACAGGGACACATGGAAAGATCTCACACCTTTCATACTGGCTGGGAGATCAACAGCATATGTGACACTATTAATTTTCTTGGCCACTGGAAATGGTCCTATAAACTTAGGACCTAACTTGGGTGACAATTGTTTCAAGGCCAGATGACGAGTAGATACCCACACCAGATCTCCTGGGGAGAATCTCCACTCTACAGACCGATGTTTATCTGCCTGCTTCTTTTGGGTTTGGAAGGCTTTCCCTAGGTTCCTCTTAACCATTCCCCAAATCTCTTTCAGGGCCCTCTACCAGTCCTCCAGAGCTGGAAAAGGAGTAGATGCGACTGGCAGGGGAGCAAATTTAGGTGATCTACCAGACACCACTTGGAAAGGGGAATACCCAGAAGAAGAGCTCTTCAGATTATTGTGCGCAAACTCTGCGAATGGTAAAAACTTCACCCAATCAGTCTGTGCATCAGCAACATAGCACCTGAGAAATTGTTCCAGAGATTGGTTAACTCTCTCGGTCTGGCCGTTGGTCTGAGGGTGGTAGCCTAATGAAAATGCGAGTTCCATGTCTAATTGATGGCAAAAGGCCCTCCAAAATTTTGAAACAAATTGGACTCCCCGATCTGACACTACATTTTCCGGAATGCCATGCAGCCGGAAGATGTGCTGGATGAAGAGATCAGCCAATTCCTCGGCCGAGGGGAGTCCTTTCAGAGGGACAAAGTGTGCCATCTTACTGAAACGATCAACTACCACCCAAATGACTGACTTGCCTTCAGACCGAGGGAGTTCACCCACAAAATCCATGGAAATATGAGTCCAGGGTTCATTGGGGACTGGTAAGGACTGTAACGTGCCCACGGGCGCCTGGCGAGAGGGCTTACTCCTCGCACAGATCGAGCACTCTCTTACAAATTCCTTACAATCAGAAGCTAAACTAGGCCACCAGACACATCTAGCCAGTAGATCCTGAGTTCTGGTGGCTCCAGGATGACCGGCATTCTTGTGAGAATGAAAAAACTGAAGAATTTGTAAGCGAACGGGCAGTGGCACAAACATGACCCCCTCTGGTTTCCCCTCTGGAACATCCTTTTGGTAAGGACTCAAAGTGGTTGACCAATCTCTCCAAGTCTCAGTGGCGGCTAGGACTACATTTGGAGGCAGGATAGTCTCAGGAACAGCGGACTGCACTGACTCGGGTTCAAAACACCTAGAGAGCGCATCGGCCTTGACATTCTTGCTTCCGGGAGTATATGTGATTATAAATCTAAATCTTGCAAAAAACAGGGACCACCGGGCCTGGCAAGGGCTGAGTCTCTTAGTCCCCTCGATATACTCCAAATTCTTGTGGTCTGTGTAAACCGTGATAAGTTAACATGTTCTGCACCCTCCAGCCAGTGTCGCCATTCCTCAAAAGCTAACTTGATAGCCAGGAGCTCCCGGTTGCCGATGTCATAATTTTTCTCGGCAGGTGAAAATCTGCGAGAAAAGTAAGCACATGGGTGCAGCTTGCCCTGCAATCCTGACCTCTGTGACAACACTGCTCCTACCCTCACCTCCGAGGCATCAACCTCCACGATGAAAGGAAAGGTGACATCAACATGTCTAAGTATTGGGGCAGAACAAAATAGTTTCTTTAAAGTCGAGAAGGCCGTATGAGCCTCAGGTGACCAATGATGAGTATCAGCCCCTTTTTTGGTGAGACTGGTGAGAGGAGAGATGATGGTAGAGTAGCCCTTAATAAACCTTCTGTAGTAATTGGCAAACCCTAGGAACCTCTGGAGTGCCTTCAGCCCCACGGGCTGAGGCCACTCCAGGACAGCGGAAACCTTCCCTGGGTCCATCAAAAGACCAGAAGTGGAGATGATGTAACCCAGGAAGGCTACTGACTCTACCTCAAAGAGGCATTTTTCTAGTTTGGCATACAGCTGATTCTGTCGCAACCTCTCTAATACCCATCTGACATGCCTGCGATGTTTAGCAAGATTGGACGAAAAGATCAGTATATCGTCCAAGTATACCAGAACAAACTTCCCCAACACTTCTCCGAATACCTCATTAATTAACTCCTGGAAGACGGCCGGCACTTTACACAACCCGAAGGGCATCACCAAGTATTCGTAATGCCCATCGGGTGTGTTAAAGGCCGTCTTCCATTCATCGCCATCTCTGATGCGAACCAGATTGTATGCACCCCTGAGATCTAGTTTGAAAAAAAATCTTGGCGTTGGTCACCTGTGTGAACAAATCGTCAATCAATGGTAAAGGGTAGTGGTTTTTTACAGTGATCTTATTCAGCCCTCTGTAACCAATACAAGGGCGGAGACCTCCGTCCTTTTTCTTGACAAAAAAAACCCTGCCCCTGCTGGTGACCGAGAGGGACGTATGAACCCTTTCGCCAAGTTTTCCTTGATGTATTCCTGCATAGCTAGTTTCTCCGGCCCAGATAGGTTATAAAGATGACCCCTGGGCGGCATACAACCAGATCTCAGATCAATAATAATCCGAACATTTGTATAGCGCTTTTCTCCTGTCGGACTCAAAGCGCTCAAGAGCTGCAGCCACTGGGACGCGCTCAGGAGGCCACCCTGCAGTGTTAGGGAGTCTTGCCTTGAACTCCTTACTGAATAGGTACTTGACCTAGCCAGGATTCGAACCCTGGTCTCCCATGTCAAAGGCGGAACCCTTAACCAGTACACTATCCAGGTACTTTTCAGGTACAGACATTCTCAATAGGACAATCAAAACCGCGATGAGGGGGAAGTTTGTCTGCAGACTTTGGGCAAAAGACATCTGCAAATTCTGCGTATTGTCTCGGTACACCTTCAACCTGAATGTTGGTATTACCCATGGTTACTTTCGCTAAACAATGATGATCACAATGGGACGACCAGCTCGTTAGCTGACCTGACCCCCAGTCTATCTAAGGTGAGTGAATTTGTAACCAGGGCATGCCAAGAATGACGGTAGAGGTTGCCATATGCAAGACCAGAAATTGCAGACTCTCCCCATGTAATACCCCAATCTTGATATGCACATTAGGGGTGCGGGACAAGGGGCGTTTACTCTGCAGAGGAGAGTCATCTACTGCAGTGACCAAGATAGGTTGATTCAAGGGAAGCATGGGTATACCCAATTTCTTTTCAAACTCGTAATCGATAAAATTAGCCGCTGAACCAGAATCAATAAAGGCTTCCGTGGAAGAAGTCTGACCCTCCCAGATAACCGAACAAGGGAGTAACAGACGATTGTTATGTAGTTGTAAAGACTGCGTGCCCAGGGTATTACCTCTGACTACACCTAGGCGGCAGCGTTTCCCGAATTCTTGGGACAATTCCGCACTATATGACCCTCCTCTGCACAGTATAGACAAAGCTGCTCAGTTTTCCTACGATTCCTCTCTGAACTAGTTAATTTGGAGTGACCAATCTGCATTGGTTCAGGTGGCGGTGAGGCAGGTGGAGAAGTGGCATAAGAGACATATCTAACCCTGTCCCTACCACGGGTTTGTTTTTGGTATCGTAACCGCCGATCAACACGTACTGCTAGAGTGATTGCTTCCTCAAGTGTTTTAGGTTCAGGGTATCCCAACATCAGTCCAGAAACTGCGTCTGATAACCACGATAAGAAACAATCCAGTAGTGCAAAAGCCCCCCACCTAGCCGACACTGACCACTTCCTGAACTCAGCCGCATATACCTCCACTGGATCCTTGCCTTGACGCAAGGTTTTTAGTTTCCGCTCAGAGGTAGAAGCAATGTCTGGGTCATCATAAATTATGGCCATGGACTTGAAGAACTCTTCAACTGACCTAAGTGCTTCATGCCCTGTTGGTAAATTATACGCCCAGGTTTGAGCATCCCCTGAGAGTAAAGTCTTAATAAAAGTAATTCTCTGTGCCTCTGTCCCTGACAAATTAGGCCTCAATTCAAAATACGAAATTACACGATTCTTAAAATTCTGAAAGTCAGATCTATGGCCAGAAAACTTTTCAGGTACAGACATTCTCAAGTCTGTGACTGGAGGGGATCGCCCTGAATTGACAGTCGTCTGAAGGACCTGTAGTGACCCAGATAAGGCAGAGATCTGGGCCTGCTGACCGTCCATCACTCTGATGAGATTTTCCACCGAGGTGGTGAGTGTGTCCAGACGAGTGCCAAGTGCGTCCATATTGTTTGGGTCTGGCTTCTGTAACGATTGGTGTCAGCAACCAGAAAGAGAATCTGATTCTTGGCGATCTGCAGTATCCCCAAGAATACAGATATACCTGATTATTGGGGATCTGCAGAATCTCCACTAATAAAATATGTCTAACCTCTAGACACCTGGGTGTGTAAGTGATTTGGTGCAACAGTAACCTTTGGACCACCAGGGTAGCAGGTGGTCCAATAAGTAGAGAAGACTCTACTGCAGTCAAGGACACCTGGAGTGGGAGTCCCTGACTGATAAGGAGCAGTGTCCCCTCTGAAGAGCAGGGGACCCCTGCGGAAAGGCTGGACACCCTGCGGAGGGTGACAGCCAGAAGGGTGACAGCCAGAAGGTCAGACAGGCCGGGTCAGCAACAGAGTATCAGATATACAAAGTACAAAATCAGAGATCAGAAGAATAGTCAGGAAAGCGACAGGTCATACAGATATAAGAACAAGGCCTAGTCTGAGGTGTGAGGTCCGTGATCTCACACCCTGGAACTATGCTAGAGAACAACACAGATGGTATACAGTATTCCTAGTCTGAGGTTTGAGGGCCGTGATCTCAACACCCTGGAACTATGCTAAAGAATAACACAGATGATATACAGTATTCCTAGTCTGGGGTGTGAGGGCCGTGATCTCAACACCCTGGAACTATGCTAGAGAATAACACAGATGATATACAGTATTCCTAGTCTGGGGTGTGAGGGCCGTGATCTCAACACCCTGGAACTATGCTAGAGAATAACACAGATAATATACAGTTTCTGGCTAAGTGTGGATTCCCAGGGCCTCCTGGTTCCACCACACTGGAGATCTGACTAAGGTCTGAGTGCTAACACATAAGCATTCGCAACGCCAGACAACCAGCAACTGAACAGCAAGAGATATATATAGTAAAGCACCCCACAGCGCCGCCCAGCTCCCATAAACCAATCAATAGCCAGACAGGAATCAGCTGACCGTTCCGATCTGCTGATCTTCCTCCTATTGGTATAAAGAGCCTGTCTTGCGGCGCGCGCGCGTAGCTCTCCATCTGAGTGCACTACTAGGTCCAGCTAACCCAGACGCATGTTGTTGCGGGGGAACCCGCCGCAATGGACGCGGAATCTGCCGCTTTGCCGTCAGAACCCCCACGCCACTCTGCCCATGGGCACCACCAGCTCCAGACAAACCAGATGCCTGCTGACGCGGACAAACCGCCGCATCAGACGCGGAATCAGCCGCCTTGCTGCCAGAACATGCGGCGGCTTTTCCGCTGTTTATCACAAATACATTGTGGGTGCTTCAAGTGCATAAAGTAAAAAGGTCACCGGAAAATTTGGGTGCAGGGTGAAGCCTAAAAAGGTTCACCCTGCTATAGCAAATTTCCCGGAGGCGTTAATTACTATTCCCCCTCCAGGCCACCATAGACTCAGGGGAAAGATGTAATTTGGCTGCAAGCTATTGCCGGCAGCTGAATTGCGCAGTATTTTTCATTATTTGAGCTCCATCTTTTGCCACCAGCACTTAAATTACCTTCTGAGTGCCGCTATTGCCATAATTCCCATTACAACCCAAATGTCCAGTGCCCTTTTTGCTTGATTTGACCATTTAAAAGGGTCATTCTGATAGGAGCTGTTATATTATATAAAAAAAAATTACAATGGATTTATATTAAGTCATCATATTACCAAAAAAGAGCCCCCCCTTTAATATTACAGACAGTGAACAACCCGTTAAAGCAGAAGTGAAAATATCGCTATATTATTTTACTGTATAGCATCATAGTCTCACATAGATCTATAGAACATAGATAGGACAGAAGTGCTCACCCTCCATGGAAGTAAGACGCACCCAGCAAACCAATAGAAATGGTGCCTCACCTATTTCTGCCCACCTTCCATGGGTTTTTCAAAAATATAATGGCATTTTTTGTGGTTTTAATGGGCGGAATAGGGTCGTGCAACCATTATCCCTCCTCCTCATCACTTCACTGGTGCAAATTGACCCAGGATCCAAAATTTGACATTAAAACTTACCACTGTGAATATCCTCTAGTTGTCATTAACAGGGATGCTCATCCAATATCCGGGTACCCGAACTACTGAGATAATCTGAACTTTTTCCACTATCCAAACTTTGATTTGGATTTTGGAGATCTGTCTAAATCCGAATAGCACTATCCGAGTGGAGAGAGAGAGAGAGAGAGAGAGAGAGAGAGAGAGAGAGAGAGAGATCTAGATATCCAAAAGAATTTGGCTTTCCCGGATAATGGGTTCGGATATCCGATTCTATTCGGATTCCGTAACGTTCAGGTTCGGATATCCGATTCGGATATCTGGGTATCCAGATCCGAATCAATTCAGATTTTAAAAAGGGGTATCCGAGCATCCTTGGTCAAAGGGACAATAAAGATCTTTGGCAGCAAGTATCAAAAAAATAAGCTCTATAGAGCTTGCTTGATTTTTCCACCTTAGCTTGTTTGAATTTACTACTGAGAATATTTCCGTTTGTTCATTGGACTTGGCCAATGGGAAGCTTTGGGAATTTAATTATGCAAAATCATGGGTTCTCTGTCACTTTTAACACCTCACATGGCCCATACTGAGCAGAAGAATGCTTTTAATCTTTTGGCTTGCTAGATCAGCCTCATTATGACACTTTTCTCAGTGCAATTGTGAGAGTAGGGATGTCCTAAAAGCTATGCCTTGCGCACCAGGTGCCACTTACCAGTGTATATCCATATACATTCAATAACTGTGCCATCCGTAGAGTTGTAGCAGATTGGAGATCACCAATAAATCCAGCCACTATTCCATGTTCCATACAGGAGTAATTAGGAGCCGTCATCTTGTGCCCAGACAGGATCTGCAGAACATCTTTTATAGCTTTATTCACACTTCCACAGGAATCATAGGCGTGATATCCCAGAGTCATATTGGGCAGAAAATCCTCATCCCTATTTATCTCATCAATGGCAAATTTTAACGCAAGAAAATGCCTGTAGTGTTTGTCTTGAATACTGCAAAATATTACAATATCATCCTAGATGCATAATTTTAAAGTATACTGTGTATAAAAAAAATATAAAAAAGCAACACGTGTATTTTACAAATAAAAACAGAAATCATGCCATACATTTTTAACACCTGTCAAAAGAGTTATCATGCCTGTAGATATAAATAGAGACACAAATTTACTGTAGGCCCTTCAGACTATTCTTTAAATAACTCAATTTTAATTCACACATTTTTGAGCAATACAGAAGGTGCTGTAACCAAAAGTACACATGTAAAAGCACGTCGGTGGAGGCGAGTAAAATGGGTAATGGAGGTAATTGGTAATCTTACCTCCAGAAGAAGACTCTCATAGGTGGAACAAGGGAGTCTTTATTTTAAAAAAAGCGGTTATACTGTAGACAACGCGTTTCACGGGACACAGCCCACTTCCTCAAGTCAATAAAACAGATAACCTAGAATCAAAATATTTGTTTCAAAACATTTGCTTAAAGGAAAACTTAAGTCAAATAAAAAAAATGACATTTACGCACCTGGGGCATCCCTCAGCACCCCGAAGCTGGATGGTGCCCTCGCAGCCCCGCTCCGATCGTCCTGTCCCCGCCGGCGGCTACTTCCGGTTCGGCGACAGCCGCCGACAGGCTGGGAACGCGGCTGATTTTCCGCGTTCCCAGCCGCTGCTATCACCCTCTATGCTGCTATAGCGTATATATAGACGCTATAGCAGCATAGAGGGTGATAGCAGCGGCTGGGAACGCGGAAAATCAGCCGCGTTCCCAGCCTGTCGGCGGCTGTCGCCGAACCGGAAGTAGCCGCCGTCGGGGACAGGACGATCGGAGCGGGGCTGCGAGGGCACCATCCAGCTTCGGGGTGCTGAGGGATGCCCCAGGTGAGTAAATGTCATTTTTTTTTTTTGACTTAAGTTTTCCTTTAACCTCCCTAGCATTCTGGACGAGCTGAGCCAGCCAGCTGTGCTTATACTTTAGTAGAAGCAGACTGACTTTCTTTGCAACTACAACTTACTTGTTTATACAACCCTGCAGCCGCCTCTAATGTCTCAGTCTCTCCACGATATGCACCCTTCAGCCTCAGCTGGGCCCGCTCTGCTTACTGCCTCTCCACGCTGTGCTGCCTCGGCTGGGCCCGCTCTGCTTACTGCCTCTCCACGCTGTGCTGCCTCAGCTGGGCCCGCTCTGCTTACTGCCTCTCCCCGCTGTGCTGCCTCGGCTGGGCCTGCTCTGCTTACTGCCTCTCCCTGCTGTGCTGCCTCGGCTGGGCCCGCTCTGCTTACTGCCTCTCCCCGCTGTGCTGCTTCGGCTGGGCCCGCTCTGCTTACTGCCTCTCCCCGCTGTGCTGCCCCGGCTTGGCCTGCTATTCTGCCTCACTCTCCCCCCTGTGCTGCCCCGGCTTGGCCCGCTCTTCTGCCTCACTCTCCCTGCTGTGCTGCCCCGGCTTGGCCCGCTCTTCTGCTTCCCTCTCCTTGCTGTGCTGCCCCAGCTTGGCCCGCTCTTCTGCTTCCCTCTCCTTGCTGTGCTGCCCCAGCTTGGCCCGCTCTTCTGCTTCCCTCTCCCCGCTGTGCTGCCCCGGCTTGGCCCGCTATTTTGCCTCACTCTCCCCGCTGTTCCTCCACTTCAGCCTTGTCCACGTTTCAGACTATCTCCGTCGCTTGCCGGTGTCCCTCGCAGCCTCTCTGCCTGGTCTCCGCTGGTACTGTCCCACGCAGCCTCTCCGTCCAACGCTCCGGTCCCAATGGCGGCGCACACAAGATGACGCAGGTGTTTACAACACGTCATCTCGCGAGATTTCGAGAAAGAAGCCATTCGTGGGCCGGACTCAGTAGCTGAGATTGCCAGTGACGACAGCAATCCCACAATGCTACGCGCGCTGGCCAGGGAAAATCGCCAGGGGCGAAAATTAGACAGGGGGCGCAGCTTCACAGATCAGGACAGGAAAGCATTACTTTGCGGTAAATTTTTGTTTTTATCTTTACCCCACATCTATATATATTTATAAGAGGGGTTATTTTATGAGAAGTCCTTTTTTGGCAATAGGTTCTCTTTAATCTGCCAGAAGCAAATTTAAGACCAAAGTTATGCATATAGGAGAACTTGTATCGCAGACCACCACATATGCCTCTGGGCATTATGTACAGTAAAGGTCATTTACTATTATAACCATATATGAGATGCACATTTTATTCATTGTTGATAAGCTCCTGTATTTATGAATATGGATTTACACTAAGGCTATTTCCATCTGGCAATTACTCATGCAATACTGCTGTTACATCATGTATTACTATTATAGTGATGTATACCATGCATAGATTCATTCATATTGACGTTACGGAAGTGGCCAGAGTGCCTTGTGCCCGCCTCCTGGGCACTACCATCTCCAGTGACCTCAGCTGGAGGCCTAACATCACTGCCATCCAAAGAAAAGCCCAGCAGAGACTCTACTTCCTCCGTCAGCTGAGGAAGTTCGGCATGGCCCCAGAGATCTTGACCAGCTTCTACTCCGCCACCATTGAATCGATTCTCTGCTCCTCCATCCTGGTCTGGTACACTGGAGCCACCGCTAGCGACAGGCTCACACTTCAGAGAGTCATCAGGGCAGTGGAGAGGGTCATTGGGAGACCTCTTCCCCCACTTGACCTCCTACACAAGAGAAGGCTGAAATCGAGGGCACTGAGGATCGCTAACGATTCCACCCACCCGGGCCACCGCTACTTCTGTCAGCTCCCACTGGGACGGAGGCTTCGGGCCATCTCCACAAGGACTTCCAGACACAGTAACTCTTTCTTTCCCGTGGCAGTCAGCCTCCTCAATTCCCTCCACATACTCCCATCTGCTCACAACAACTAATGATAGGCCACTCTTGTCTTCTTGTCCTTGTACGGGTATAACTGCTGCTCTTGCATGTAAGGCAAATGTTAGTGTAATATAATGTGAATATAAATGCTTAGTGTAATGTAATGTGAATGTTAATGCTTGTCCTCTGTGTTATATAGTGTAATACAACTTCTGTTCTATTGCTGCCTCTTCGGAGCTATCTGTTCCGTGCCAAACCCAATTCCGGGCATGACCCAGTCATGCTTGGCGAAATAAAGTATTCCTGATTCCTGATTCCTGATCTTTTAAGCCAGAACGTATGTTATTTATATATATATTATACTGTTATATTTTTATATTTTTATAATTTTACTTAACAATACTAGATTTCTAGTCAATGCCTATGTGGACAACAACTGTATACGTAAACCTCAGCGCTATTCAGTCGCCCCAATCCTTCTCCTGCAGCCTGCAGACACCCAGTGCTCAACAAAGATATACAGTGTCCGCCACCATTGGACAAAACAATATGCCAGGCTCAGTAGGATTTTGTTCACAGGGGGTAAAACAAAAATACATATATGAACATCAGCACCCCAATTTATTACTGTGGAAACGTTTTATAGATGATATATTTTTTATCTGGAAGGGAAACGTACAATCCTTGGAAACATTTATCGGTTTTATTAATGCAAATGAGGATAATTTGGTTTTTAATTGTGAATATAGTACTGTGAATGTTAATTTTTTAGATCTAATAATTACAAATGAAAGGGGAGGTTTTAACACTAAAACCTATTTTAAATTGACTGATCGGAATAGTTATATCCCCCAAGGGAGCTGTCACCATCCAATATGGTTAAAATCAATCCCACGGAGCCAGTTCTTGAGAATTTTTAGGAATTGTAGTGAAATAAATGACTATCTGCAGCAAACCGATATATTGATAAACCGATTTATAGAAAAAGGCTATAATAATGAGGAACTACAACAAATACGAGCTGAGATTGCCACTAAAGACAGGCAAATTATAATTCATGGTAATAATATTCCAATAAGGCCCCATTCACACTTGCGTTTTGGCAAGTAAACGGACCGGATCCTGATCGGATCCTGACCTGATCCTGACCTGATCCTGATCAGAACCGTACGGTTCCGATCCGGATCCGATCCGGATCCGGTCCGTTTGCATCAGGCATGCATCAGGCTGCCATCCGGATCCGTGGGCAAAAAATAGCGAAATTTTAAGAAAAAAATGTTGGGGTCAGCAGAAGGTGCACCTGGTGCACCTGTAGAATCAGGTTCCTCTGCTGTAGGCCTCACCTCCACCTCCGACATTCTGCCAAACAGCTCCAGCACGTGTGTCACTGCTGCTCCACTCCAGACATGCTTGGCCCATGTGTCCCCATCCGAAATGGCCGCTTGGATATGCATAGGAAGTGGGGTAGAACGTCAGGTTTTTGTAGGCAGTGTGTTCTGTGCCTTCCGTACCCCATTGGTTTCTGTGTTCCGGATGGTGCTGTCAGGCTCAGGTCCGGCTCCGGTCCGGGTGCGTGGGCCGGAGATCCGGACCCAAAAAATAGCGCATGTTGGAAAAGAGTCCGGAGTCCGGATCCGATCCGGCTCCGGTACGTACGGAACAGACGCATGTGAACGTCCGCATAGACTTTACATTGCTATGCGGAACGTACGTTCCGTTTGTACAGTATGCGGTCCGGATCAGATCCGGAAAATCCGGATAGCGAACGCTAATGTGAACCGGCTCTAACAGAAAATGTGGCAACTAACAATCTAATAGATACTAAACCATTGAAACAGACAGAAATGCCGTTTATTACAGACTTTAACGTTCAGTATAAAGATATACAGAAAATAATTAATTGACACTGGCATCTATTACATCTAGATACAGATTTAATAAATGTTGTGGGAACAAGACCACGTATGGTTTTTAGGAAGGCGTCGAGTCTACAAAACGTTTTAACAAATTCTTTCAATCGACTACCCCCGCCCCGAACATTTTTATCGTTGGATGGATATTTTGAATGCAAAAAATGTTATAGTTGCAGAATGTGCAAAAATGTTCCAAGGAAACAATTAGAATTTAAGAGTAATGTTACTGGAAGGACTTTTAAAATTAAGAAATTCCTTACGTGCAAAAGTTCATATGTGGTCTACTTGTTGGAATGTGCTTGTGGACTCCGTAAGGAAGACAGAACGTGAAGGTAAAAGGAGAATATATGAGCATGTCCATAACATAGAGAAAGGAGAGGTGGACCATTCAGTCCCTAATCATTTTAAGGAACACCACAGTAAGGATCCAAGTGAACTGGTTTTCTGTATTATTGACCAGGTACACATTCAGTGGAGGGGTCAGAATAAAGAGAGAGGTCTTTTGAAACTTGAAAATGAGTGGATATACAAATTAAAGACTCTAAAACCAAATGGTCTGATTGCTGATTTTAGTATAAACTGTTTTATTGATAATTCATAGATTATGTTTATAATATGCCTCTTTATATATATGAATTTCTAGATGTATTTCTGAAATTGACCACTAGATGGCAGCAACAGCCTATATGGTCACGTAAGTCCGGTTTATGCAGCTCCACTTTGGATTGGAGCTACCTCTGGCAGCTCGATTTATTGCACCTACGAGTAGCGCTTGATAATTTCCTTTTGCAACACAGACTATGTGGACAACAATGCAGATACAGTGCTGCTAATAATAATAACATAAAGATGTACAGTAACATTGCCATGCAGATCTTTAAGCAAATGTTTTGAAACAAATATTTTGATTTTAGGTAATCTGTTTTATTGACGTGAGGAAGTGGGCGTTGTCCCGTGAAACGCGTTGTCTACAGTATAACCGTTTTTTTTTTATAAAGACTCCTTTGTTCCACCTATGAGAGTCTTCTTCTAGAGGTAAGAGACCTCCGTTACCAATGTTACTACCATTACATACATTTGGGCACCTCCACCGACATGCTTTAACTTGTGTATCCAACACTTCTCTGAGGTGCTATCCCTATCACTGGGCGACACGGCCAACCAGGGTACAGGACCATAGGAGGAGAGGGACCACCCAGATCCAGAGGGCCCGGGCTACCGAACGGAAACGTTTTTTCCCGCATGCCAATATGGTGGTTGAAGGACTGCAACCCACCTTTGTGAGTGTATATTATTCACAATTCTGTTCCTCCAAATTTCCTAACGATACTACACCATAAGGGCTCCCCGTCTCACCTTTTCCACAGGTCGAGGAAAACTCCCCTTGCTAAAAAGGCACCCCAGACTGACACAGATATGTAACCAAAGATGAAGGTAGAATTCAAAGATCAGCTGAAATTATTACAAACATCAAATATAAACTGTCATACAAAACTCGTTTACTGACCTAGGCATTCCTGGAACTATTCAAAATACTATAACTGTTCTAGGTCTAAATAACAATCCTCAAACTAAACATTTTGGAACACAGCAAAGCGGGACCTGGATCATGCGGTCTGCTTCCATCATCCTTCCTCAGTCTATCTGTACACGAGCAGCACGTCATTATGCTCAGTGCACAGAGGAGCTTCCGGGGTCACAGCGCGACTTTGCTGAAAGGCAAAATGGGTGGTAAGGGGGAGGGTATTACCAAATATTTGTGGGAATGCCTAGTGTTCAGGAGCCATGTACCCTAAACTCCAAAAATGTGAGGAAGCACTTGACTGGCTTTCACAGCACACCTTCTACCCCTTCCTCTCCTAACCTTTCCAGACCATCTTCCTACTGCTCTGATTTGGGCAACCCACCACAACTTACCACTAACCCCATTACCACTACCACCACTAACACCACAGCCGCTTCACTTAATGTGTCAGAAGAGTTATTTACACATCATCAGTTTGTGGAAATAAGTGATGCTCAAGCATTATTGCCAAAGGATGGAGATAAGGATGTTACACCTGATATGTCTCAGGAGACAGCACACCGATGGACGTAAGGTGCCATGATGACGTGCTCACTGCTGGTGCCTTTTGTGACTTGACAGATACAAGTGAAGCAGTTGATGATGACGATGTGTCCATGGATGTGACACGGGTGCCGGCAAGAAGAGATGAAGAGAGCACAGTTTAGATGGGAAACAGAGAGAAGGAGGAGATGAGTTGGAATCAGGGATAGCTCACAAGGAGCTAGTGGCACTGACAAACAACATGTATCGGCACCTGGGGTCAGCCAGCCAACACACCCACTTATGCTATTACCACTTACAATGTCATCTACCCAAAGCTCACCAGTGTGGCATTTTCTTTTGTGTATGTCCCTCTGACACCAGCAATGCCATTTGCAACTTGTGCCATAAGATTCTGAGTCGTGGGAAGGCTAATTGACACAAAGGTACAACTGTTTTGCGAAGGCACCTGATCTCCCATCACAAACGACAACATGACCAACACATGAGGAATAAGCAGCATAAAAAGTCAAAGCCACCCTCCTCCTGTCCAGCTTCTTCAGCCACGTCATCCTCTGCTGTCTTTGTCTCTTCTCAACCACCCTCCACTCCTCTTCTCACCTTGATCACTTCCTGCTCAACAGCGCACAGTCAGGTTTCTGTGAAGGATATTTTTAAGCATAATAAGCTGATGTCTCTAAATCAGCCCCTTGCCCAGAGTCTGACACTAAACTATTAGCTTGCCGGCTGTTACCGTTCCAGCTGGTGGACTCTGAGGCATTTAAAAAAATTGTTGCAACTAGGACACCACAGTGGAAAGTACCCAGCAGAAACTTTGTCTCCAAAAATTCAATACCGAACCTGCACCATAATGGGCAGAGCCAAGTAACTGCATCCCTGGCACACAGTGTTAGGGCAAGGGTCTATCTGACCACTGATACCTGGTCTTCAAACTATGGTCAGGGCAGGTATATAACCTACACTACACATTGGGTAAACCTGCTTGCTCTGCAGTGGAGTTGGTGACACCGCCACAAACTGTACATAGGCCTGCTGCCACCTTCTCTTCTATTCCTCCTCCCTCTCCGTTCTCTTCATTATCATCCTTGGCTGAGTCCTCCTCTGCTGCTCCCCAGGGCCTATTCCACATCCCAGGTATGACAATGTCACTCTGTTTTAGGGAGTACTTGCCATAAATCTGAGAGTTGCAAGAGTACAAAATGGTAAACTAACTCTTGGGTGCATGTAAAAATCTTTAAATGTTAATCCTGAATAACTACAAAATTGCATAAATAACATACAATACATATAACACTCAACTGACAATAGACTAAAAAGGCTAGGTATTGGACCCTAAATGAGCTTCCCCAGAGGCTGCAGTCCTCTGATTACTGATGGAAAATGTGTGGGTTTCAGTTAGTATGGATGCATACATCACTGCTGTTGTGTAGTAAATCACAAAAGTTCATGAAGCTGAAATTGCATGTAGTTGAAATTTGCAGGATAAACACCATCGCATGCACTGAACTAGCAAAACATGCAACTTGAATGAAGTTGCATGTTTTGCTAGTTCAGTGCATGCGATGGTGTTTATCCCGCAAATTTCAACTACATGCAATTTCAGCTTCATGAACTTTTGTGATTTACTACACAGCAGCGGTGTATGCATCCATACTAATGCTTACTACACACATCAGATAAAAGTCTTTGGAAAATGAAAGATCACAGACCAATTTTACCCCCTTCCATGTAGTATGAGAGCCATACTCTACACAGTCTATTCTATACAAATGTTCGGATTATTCTATGGAGCTGAACTCCCCATCAGATAAAATCTTTGCAAGATGCTGCACACAAAGATGCCTGTACACATTCAAAAGATCATTATTTGCAAAACATCTGTTCCTGCAAAAGATCCATTCCTGCAAAATGCATTCATAGTCTATGATATCTGCAGATCCTCATACACACCTTGTTTAACAGACAATCATCTGCAGATCATCTGCAGATCAGATCCACCAGGATGGATTTTCAGATCTGCAGATGATTGCCAGATATGCAGATGAAGTCTGTTAAACAAGGTGTGTATGAGGATCTGCAGATCACATAGACTATGAATGAATTTTGCAGGAATGGATCTTTTGCAGGAAGAGATCTTTTGCAGATAATGATCTTTTGAGTGTGTGCAGCATCTTTGTGTGCAGCATCTTGCAAAGGTTTTATCTGATGGGGAGTGCAGCTCCATAGAATAGACTGTGTAGAGTATGGCTCTCATACTACATGAAGGGGGTAAAATTGGTCTGTGATCTTGCCTTTTCCAAAGACTTTTATCTCAAGTGTGTACGAAGCATAACTGAGAACGACAAATGTTCCATCAGTGTGTTAGCTTTCTTCAGAACTGCTGTGCTGTGAGCAGTGCCATTGTGACAGTTAGTGTGCACTAGTGTCTTCTCCTCTGCTGTCTGACTGTCACTCGGCACTTGCCACATGTCAGGTGACACATGGCAAGTGCCACGTGACACGTGCCAAGTGCCATGTGACACGTGCCAAGTGCCACGTGCCACGTGCCAAGTGCCATGTGACACATGCCAATTGCCACGTGCCAAGTGCCATGTGACACGTGCCAAGTGCCGAGTGACAGTCAGACAGCAGAGGAGAAGACATTAGTGCACACTAACTGTCCCACTGGCACTGCTTACAGCACAGCAGTTCTGTAGAAAGCTAACACAGTAATACTACTACTCTAACAACTACTAGCACTGACTGCAATACTACAGTACTACTACACAATAACACAGTAATCATATCCCCTAATCCCTAACCTAACCTATACCTAAGGCTAATAGCTGGCCAGCAGGCAGCAGCTGGCCTGGTCTGTGCACAGCACACACACAGACACAGAGCAGCTGCCTGCAGCACACCCTCTGACTGTCACACAAATGACATCAAGATAATTAATGATTTAACAATAGTGTAGTGATAGTGAAGGGGTTAATCACTGAACAGCTTTCGGTTTATCACTGTGTACAGCCCTTGCTAGGTCAGCAGCACTGAAGCACACACTCTGACTGTCACACTATGACATCAATCAAGCTAATTAACGATTTGACAATAGTGTAGTGATAGTAGTGAAGGGGTTAATCACTGAACAGCTTTAGGTTTATAACTGTGTACAGCCCTTGCTAGGCCACCAGCACTGGAGCATGTCTCTCAGTGCGCATTCAGCAAGCTAAGACGATATGTCTCATCATGGCAGCCCTCCTTATTATACAGGGGGGCTGGCCAGTGTCCTGTTCTGTGATTGAGTGCCAGGGTTTAGGCTGGGAGGCCTCTGATTGGCTCAATGAGGTCAGGTGGGGCTAGCCAGGGTTCCCCTCTGTGATTGGTTGCTAGGGCTTCCCTCTGATTGGCTCCAGGACATCATCTCCCTAGTTACAGTATTTCAGATCTGGATATCCACGTTATGCGCCCAAATATCCACAGACAGCTATCCGGATTGAGAAAAAAAATCTGGAATCCGAATCCGAATCGGATAGCGGAAAAAAGTTTGGATATCCAAGTTACACGACTATCCAGAATCCTGATGAGCAGCACTGCCAACCAACAGAAAGCTCTGTTGGTGGGCAGAAAAGGGGGAGATTACTTGTGTGCTAGTTGTATGGCCCTGCAGTGAGGCCTTAAAGCTGCAGTGGCCTTAACTGTAAAAAAATAGCCTGGTCACTAGATGTAAGCCCAGGGTCCTCAAGTAGTTAAAGATTGGTCTCATGAAAATATTTTTTTGACCTGACTATTAGAATATGTGTATACATGTATGTAACTCCTAAACATACCGCAAACCCCAGTTTCCTAGACGGTACCATCTTTGGTCTTTATGAGTGGCACTTCCAAAGAATGGCTGAATAAATCTAGGAATACTTTTCTGCCTAGAATATTGTTATAAATCTTAATCTTATTATTGCTCAGCAATCACTTTCTTCATCTTCCACTCATAACGTTTTTCACAAATTTTGGATCTTTCATTCTATTGGCCAAAGTGTAAAATTCTATTTTTTTTTTCTAAGAAAGTTTGAGTGTATGTTGATTTAGGTTTAAAAAAAAAATACAATGAATAAAGAAAATTTTATTCTAAATATCTAAAGAGAAAAGAAAAAAAATGTTTATAGTGTATGGCTCTCTTTACAGAAAAAGTCTGAAAAAAAGCCTTCCTAGGCTACAAAAAAATAAGTAAGCAGACATCATTTAATAGATTGCCTGCTGTGTTTGCATGAATGCATAAAACACAATTATCATACTGTGCTATGTTTTTAACAGAAACAAATAAATAGTAGTGGCAGTGTTTTCACCAGTGACTAGATTAAATGTAATCTAATCTATCTAATCTATTTATTTATACAGCAAGTTGGAAGTGTAAGGACAATCTGAACCTCAAGCTAAATACTGTTACCATAATTGCAAACTGCAATGTTATATTTTAGCATTGTTTTAAAGAGATTCTGTAAGGGAAAAGATTGCCCCTATGGGGTACTTACCTTGGGAGGGGGAAGGCTCTGGAACCTTATGAGGCTTCTCCTGTCCTCTTCAGACTCGGGGATCCAGCACTGGCAACCCCCGAAGCGCAGACGCTGGTGGGGCTCCACTGTGCAGCAATAATTACCAATCCTCGCTCCTGCGCAGCCGCAAGCTTCACCTCGGGCTCTGGCAGATATTACCCAAGCCCAATTGGGCCCGCTCTACTGCACCAGTGGTGGGACATAATCGGAATGTGAAATTTTAGATACAGCAATGCAAAGCAAAAAGGTAGACCGCTACATTTACGTGTGTACACAGATGGGAGCAGGGAGATCAATGCCAAAAGTCCATAAATGTCCAAGGGACTTCCTTGGACAAATTTTAGATACAATTGTAATTGTAATTTCGTATGTAATAGTAATAATTCCTAATTTTGCGTAATTTTTCACATAGTTTTTGTCATTTCGCGTAATTTTTTGCCGACTTTAGCAGTGAATAGCAAAGCCCCCCTATATATGTTATTGACACCAAAATTGCTACATATGTAAGGAGAATAGTGGGGTACAAGTAAAAAAAAAATTCTAAAAGACCTTGTAATTTTTGAGAAAATCGATTCAAAAAATGCAAAGAAAAATGGCTTTTAAATTGTCAATTTTTTTTTAGTTTAAAAACCATGTTTTCTTTGCATTTTTAAAATCGATTTTCGATTGTCTCAAAAATGACAAGGTCTTTTTTTTTTACTTGTACCCGCTATTCTCCTTAACATATGTAGCAATTTTGGTGTCAATAGCTTGTATGGGGGCTTTGCTGTTCACTGCTAAAGTCGGCATCAAATTACGCAAAAATTACGCAAAATTTTACAGGAAATTATAAATGGCTATACGAAATCAATTAAATTTACAAATCATAATTACGTACAGGCATAACTGCAAAAATGTACGCAAAATTTTGCGTAATCGTAATTAGCTGATTACGGTCATCACTATACTGCACAGGCGACTAGCGCTTGTGCAGTACAGCGAACTCATCAGGCTGCCAGTACTGGACTCCAGAGGCTGAAGAGGATGGGGGAATCAGAGGCTGCCCTCTCTCGAGGTAAGTCCCCCATAGTGGCACTTTTTTTCTTACAGATTCTGTTTAGAGTGAATTTTGGAGCTGTAAAAAAAAAAAAAAAAAACCTTCTTACCCGGGGCTTCCTCCAGCCCCTAGCAGCCGCTATGTCCCTCACTCCGCTCTCAGCCGCTGGCTCCCAGTCCCCGATGGTGCAGCCACCGTAACAAAACTTTATTGTCCCCCCCAGACCTGCAAACAAACTTTAAGAATAGTCAGGTACGGAATCACGCTGTTCCGCCTATGGAGACGGATTCTGGAGAAGTGACTGGGTCACGGAACGCGTGAAGGGGACACGGGGAGATAGCGGATCAACCTTTGTAGGTCTGGGTAACACTTAAAACCCTTACTATTGCGGCTAATGAATGTTCATTTAAATGGATACTGTAGGGGGATCGGGGAAAATTAGTTGAAGTTACTCAGGGCTTCTAATGGTCCCCCACAGACATCCTGTGCCCGCGCAGCCACTCACCGATGCTCCGGCCCCGCCTCCGGTTCACTTCTGGAATTTCAGACTTTAAAGTCTGAAAACCACTGCGCCTGCGTTGCCGTGTCCTTGTTGCCGCTGATGTCACCAGGAGCGTACTGCGCAGGCCCTGTATGGTCTGTGCCTGTGCCGTGCGCTCCTTGGGACATCACAGGAAGCGAGGACACGGCAACGCAGGCGCAGTGGTTTTCAGACTTTAAAGTATGAAATTCCAGAAGTGAACCGGAGGCGGGGCCGGAGCATCCGGGAGTGGCTGCGCGGGCACAGGATGTCTGTGGGGGACCATTAGAAGCCCCGGGTACCTTCAACTAATTTTCCCCCGAACCCCCAACAGTATCCCTTTAAGATAAAAATAGAAGGTATGCTAATGATTTAGCCAGTGGTTTTTGAGTCACCAGTTCCATGCAGATATGACAATGATATTTGTATTACCGGTATGTACTTTGCATTATGGACTTTGTATATGATCCGCAGTGATCTACCTGTGCACTAGATGGTTTTTAATTGTTTTTAAGCATATTGGGATAAGTCCTTAATAAAGTATTATATTATATATTTGGCAACTGAGGATGATTATTGTATGCCTAAATGGACTCTTTTCTTGTACAAACCCGATGGTGCAGAACGCGATCTTGACCTCTATCGTGCCTGCGTGAGTGCCGCTGTCAATCACGTCCATGTTGTCTGGAGTGTACTGCACTGGAACAGAAGTTTTGCGCCTGCGCAGTACACTCCGGACAAGGTGGACTTGATTATCTTTTACTTCCTGGAAATATAAAATACATCTGCAACAAGTAAGACTTACTCAACACATAGGCGACTATAGAATGGAGATCCCTGGGTGCGCCATGGGAGAGTATTAGTGTTTACAGTGAAAATCCCCCCTATAATGATATCTCCATCCTGGAAATATTTATACTCAAACATATATTCCTTCATGGTGAGATGACACTGCTCAGCAGAGCTCTGCAGCTTAGATGTGGATAGAGAGACAAACGGGATCAGCAGCCAGAATAATATAGAAGGTAAAGTGCTATGAAAGTCCTGAAATTCCTGAATCACATTCATCTTTGTCCCGATTCCTCACTGCTAACACTGCACAGAGGATGAGCAATGTGTGCTGCAGTCTGCTGAGAGGAGTGCCAGTGGCAGCCTCTGCCTGTCTGCAGAGGGGATTATATCATGTAGAATGGGACATTCATAGCAGAAAGACAAAGGAGATAAATTTACTGTGAAATATTAGAAAGACTCGAAAAGCACAACTCACAGAGGAAAATAAAATCACTGTAAAATAATTTTACAAGTTACATTTGTTGACTGGTACTAAACAGCCTTGGGTAATTTCTGGACAAGGCCGGTTCTAGACGTTTTACTGCCCGAGGCAAACTTGTGATAATGACCCCCCCCAGCAAACCTTTTGAAGATGAGCCCCATCCTCCCATTTGGAATGATCGCACTGCACCCAACAATTTGAACCGCATGTCAGTATCTCAGTATAGGTAGGTAGGTAGGTAGACTGGTATAGGTGCCTCCTGTAGAGGAAGCCAGATAAAGGTGCCACAGTATAGGTAGCCAAGAAAAGGTGCCCGAGTATGGACAGTCAGGCATAGGTGCCACCAGTATAGGTAGCCAAGCATAGGTGCTCCTAGGATAGGTAGCGAAGCATAGCTGCCCCAAGTATAGGTAGCCAGGCATAGGTGCCCCAGTTTAGGTCAGCCAGGCATAGGTGTCCCCAGTATAGGTAGCCAGGCATAGGTGCCCCCCCGTATATGTAGCCAGGCTTAGGTGCCCCCAGTATAGGTTTGCCAGGTAGGTGCCCCAGTATAGGCTAGCCAAGTATAGGTGGCCCCAGAATAGGTTAGCCAGGTAGGTGCCCCTAGTATAGGTTAGCCAGGTAGGTGCCCCCAGTATAAGCGAGCCAGGTAGGTTCTCCCAGTATAGGTAGCTAGCCTGCACCCCCCCCCCCCCCCTTCCCCAGCCGCAGCTCATTTACCTCTTGGAGTCAGCAGCCCATCCTGCACAACAGTCCCCTCCCCACATACTCTTTGCTGCATGCACAGTGGTGCAGCGTGCAGCAGAGGCATCAGTGGTGATGCGCAAACAGGAGAGTGGTTCCCCTGGTAATGGTACACATATAGGAAGTAAGTATTTCCTGTATACGCGCCCACTAGGAGGAGCCGCTCTCTTGTCTGCGCATCACAGCTGATGCCTGTTCTGCATGCTGCACCACTGGGGATGCAGCGAAGAGGATCAGGAGAGCGGACTGGGGTGCAGGATGGGCTGCTGACTCCAGGAGGGCGGCCTGAGAGAAAGGGGGGGGGTGAGTGGGTGGACGGAATGCTGCCTCGTAGATGACACCGCCTGAAGCATGTCATTCAGGTGGCGTCATGGGTGGACCGTCGCTGTTTCTAGAGAGCCATTTGACTTAGGAATATGTTTTTGGATAGTGGTAGGAAACTACAGCACCCAAAGGCTACCCACTCTAACATGGGGAAAGCATGAGAGTTCTACAAAACAAAAGATGGATTTGCTACAAGGATGTCGTGGCAAGGCCAGAAAAATATCTTTTAAGCCAGAGTCAACCAATAACCCTCTCATAGGGTATTAAGGAGATGGTTGAGGTGTGTGTTATAAACTGTTCTAATCACCTTTTTCCGGCACCAGCAACTTCTTATAGTTGCGTCTCACGGACTGTGAGATAACTTGACTCTCAACACAGCAAGCAGGAGATAGACTTTCTCAGGCTTCTTCAATATTCACGTTATTTATTCAGGAAACAGAAATACAGATAGATACAGTTCATCATATCCTAGCCACGCCAATCTTCATGTTGCGTAACAAGCTTCTTGATTAAACTTCCTGCTGAAGTCAATCAGGTACCTTCTTTCTAACCTACGTTACACTAGACTACCTATGTACAGCATACATTATATCAGATTACAGAAAAGAATGAAATACTTAGAGGTTCCAGTCAGCATTTAGAGCTAGTGTGAAAGTAAGAAGCAGAGTGAGCTCCCATCGCTCACTCGGGCTTTAATACCGACTAGAAAAGAGTTAAATATGACATCATCTTCGCCATCCCTTAGATCAGACTATTGGTGGACCCACTCGTGGTGTCATCATACACACCCACTCGATTAATATTCAATGCGGCTTTTGACATACATACAAGAATTTGGTGTTTGGTAAATATGGCTGATGTTTATTGTTCTAGTGGTGTACATGCCCAGGTCAGGGAGACCTGTGGCCTTGTCCATAGAACAGCTTCTTGGTATGTTCTAGTTCTGACAGAACTGAAGATTTTCTCTCTAAGAGAAAATCCCCTTAAAGGGCAGGTCTGCTCCCCAAGCGTTTTTGACAAACTCAGTCCAAATAACTGAGGCCTACTTAAATTATAACAATCCCCCCTAAAAAGGCTTGACCCGCAGATCTCAGCTTCTGAACCCACCAGTACCTGGTTTCTTTTCTTTATGTTTCACTTTTCGATGTTCGTGCTCACACAACTTCTCTGCTCTAGGCGGTTATCCCTGGAAGAGAGAGAGCAAGACCTCTTGGTCTTCCTGTAACCGGGCTCTCTGGGAAAGCCCTACTTCTAAGTCCCTCTATACCACATGCTCAGCATTTGCGTCACTTGCGTATCACTCACAAACTTGCATGACCACAGAAAAGTGAAACTCGTTTGGTTGTTACACAACGGAGCAGTGCCAGGTGCCTTCTAAAAGAGCACCTTTATACAATCAGCTCCATCACCGGTACTACTAAACCTATACCCGTAACCCTGTATATCCCTTAATTTAAAAATATTGGTTCATGAGATTGTTTATGAGGCACCAATCTCTTGACCAGGTTAATTTGTTCTACGTAATTTTAACACACAACCTCACCTGGATAATGATGCCTAAAGTTGTCATCCCCATCCAGACGACCAGTGGGTGTAGGAAGAACGTTTGACCTGCAGAGGCCCAGTCCGAGTATCCCTGGAACATCACCGGAAACCTTTTCCACCAGGTCAGACTGGAACTCACCTGCTTATTTTTGTGTTCTACCTCGTTGAGATCACCTGGATCATGGTGAAATCTTACCTCTAACTTAGTGTACTGTTTGTTTAACCTTTGTAACAAAATGTGGTCGTCTTAGATCAAACCCTGTTCCCCTTTGTCCCATGTCGTGTTCTCTTTTAGGAGGGGCACTTCCCGTGAAACTTCGAACTTTAGAGTTCTCTTAACCATTTGAAAAATAACGTCATCAAACCTGGATGACTGGATCCATATGGGATCTCCGCTCACCCAATATGTTCCCCTGGACAGATCCCCCTTATTGGAACAATTATGAAAATGTACCTTGAATGTGTCCTTAGACATGATGCTAAAAAAACAAACCTTTCCTTCAGCCACCGGAACTATCGGTTTGGCTTCAGGGTGGATCTTTTGAATGGTAGCCTCGCATTCTGCGTTATTGAGCCTGCAGGCTTCTTCACTAAATTTGACTTGCCCCGGCAAACACAGGTACCTCTGGGAGAATTGCCCGCATGAGGACAACTCTACTCGTTTCACCTCCCCGTCTAGCACCTAAAAAGTTTGACCTCTCAGGTCATGGTGTAAGACATGTGTTGAGGTGGGAACTAAGGAAGTGGCGGTGCCTAAAGGAATGTTGCACCGTTTCCATTTGTTCACCCAAACATCTTGAAGCTTCCATGCAAAAGATCCTTCTCCAGAAAAATCGATATACCTCCCCTTGTCCAATCTCAGTTGGACAGGATCTTTAAGCATCTCCCTGACAATATATGTCCCCAACTGTCCTGATTGGACCTCTTCCCCCCTTATGTCCTGAGGCACAATATGTACCAGAGGTTGGGAAGACTGTACTCTCTGCAATCTTTCAATTAAGAGTACCTCTTCACTTACCCAACTAGCATGAGGATAAGCGGCTGCATATGGACTGTGTAATATCGTCCCCTGTTGTGACCCGTGTAATGTGAATGGGGTTCCCTGTGTTGGCTTTCCCTCCCCCGGGACCACTCTCCCCACCCTCTTTGTCACCTGGAAATGTGGCTCGATCTCGATTTTTACTTCTTGTTTTTCGAGAACCACCACCCCTCGGCTTTTCCAGCCTTTACGTGTGTATAGTTGCTTCAGAGGCACTCTCTGTTGGTAGTTCCAGAGTGTGATGTTGTCCCCCGCGTCTCTCCGGCAGGAGAATTGACGCCTCCTGCTCGTTCCTCTCCAATCTGGAACCATCTCACTCTGCATAACCAAGACAAGGGACCCCTGAATCACACACTCCACCTTTTGCATGTACCCATTGTACTGCAATGTACCTTTTAACAAAACTTTGGATCGGTGCATCAATTCTGGGAGTGTGACATTCAATAGCAGATTTACACTGCCATTTAATGTCCACTGCCCTGAAATTTGTCTTCTCCTGGCACAAGTGCTCTTTTCCTCCATCCCTGCTTGGTCCATCTGTGCCAAGCGGAGGGAGGTGTGAAAGGATTAGTACCTTTGTCACCAAACATTAACCTGCTTGGGCATTGCATTCTCATTAACCCCTTATTATACATGAAAATGTCCTCTCTTCGTTCTCCTAGGACGAAATGGCAACCTAGGATCACCATCAGCACGGTACTCTTCATTATAAAAGCACCACCTTGGGAAAGAAAAACGTTAGCAATTTGCACTATGCTTTGCTCAGTCAGTTTTTTTAGTCGTTTTCCGATCTCAGGAATCTCGTTTTTTAGTCTCTTTCCAATTTCAGGAATCTCGTGTTTTAGTCTCTTTCCAATTTCAGGAATCTCGCTGTTCTCCAACCTCAGATTGGCATCTGGAACCTTTCGCTTATCCGACTGACATCTCCATCTTTGCTGCCAGCACTGCAGCTGTCTCGAGTCCATATTGCCAAACTCCTGAAATCGAAATACAAACAAATCAATTCTTATTAATGATTTGGGATTCGCCCTGCGGCTTGTACTCTGTACACTTTCAATTGATCAATATATACCGTAATTGATCTCGTTGCTTTATGGTTCTCATGAACTCTGTTTACTCTTTTTGGTAGATTGGAGTTAAACCTCTCTCCCCTACCTAAGTACTATCCGAAGTACTTACCTGTGTAAAATATGCTCCCTCGGACTTCACCTTTGTAAGCTCTCACCTCATTGCAAGCTCCCTCCACCCCCCCCCCCCCTATCTGTCCATGCGCGGCCGTCGCATGCACAGATTACGGATGCCACACTTGTTGCTGCTTTGCAGGTGAGCCTGCAATGCTCTTACTCATTTTCGCATTTACTTATCTAGAACCTCATTGCGATACCAGCTCTGCTAGAAATTCTGGGTGTTGTACCCTCTGACCAATGTTTGCCGTGCCACTACCCTCAGACTACAAAAAAAAAACGTCTGCCTCCCTGTAGGAAGGAGCACTTTGCACTTAAACTACACAGGGAGCAGGGCTAAGCATACCAGCGTCACATGCCTGTATGCAGATCCCTGAATGCCCACGTGGTAGGTAGTCATATGGCAAACACCGTCCTGATACACTGTCACTCTGTATGGCAATTCTTTCATTTGTATAATTGCCCCATGAACTGCTGTCAGTTCTTGTTCTTTGTGCTACACTTGATAGGAGCTGGAAAAAAACATATTTGACCAATCAGTGGATGGAAAAAACGCACAAAAAAACAGCCCCAGCCCAGCATAGACCTCTTAGTCAAACTCTGGACCTGTCCACGACAAAAACCGGAAAAAAAAACGTTACCGCTCTGCAGCAGCGGTGACGGATACTAGTGTTGGGCGAACACCTAGATGTTCGGGTTCGCGAACGTTCGCCGAACATCGCCGCGATGTTCAGGTGTTCGCGCCGAACTCCGAACATAATGGAAGTCAATGGGGACCCGAACTTTCGTGCTTTGTAAAGCTTCCTTACATGCTACATACCCCAAATTTGCAGGGTATGTGCACCTTGGGAGTGGGTACAAGAGGAAAAAAAATATTTGAAAAAGAGCTTATAGTTTTTGAGAAAATTGATTGTAAAGTTTCAAAGGAAAAACTGTCTTTTAAATGTGGAAAATGTCATGTTTCTTTGCACAGGTAACATGCTTTTTGTCGCCATGCAGTCATAAATGTAATACAGAGAAGAGGTTCCAGGAAAAGGGACCGGTAACGCTAACCCAGCACAAGCAGCAGAACACGTGATGGAACAGGAGGAGGCGCAGGAGGAGAAGGCCACGCTTTTTGAGACACAACATCCCAGGCCTTGCATCCCTCCAAATTTCCTACCCTGTGTGCTGCTTATCCCCAAGGCAGATCAGCTTCAGCAACGCTTGCTGACGCATGCCAACAGCTGTGCTGCACTGCTTCCACGATCCTACTGCTGCTGGGTTAGCGTTTCCGGATGAGGTACAGCTTTGAGATGCGTTGGAGGAGAAGGAGTCAGAGAGGTAGGTGCTGCTGTTGTTATCCAGTGGGAGGGACGGCGGTGCAGCTGTTTGCGGCGTGGGCAACACCCGCGTCGTAGCAGGTGAGGAATCGCTGCCAGGCTCCACAAGGTTCACCCAGTGCGCGGTAAGGGAGATGTATCGACCCTGGCCGAACGCACTCGTCCAGGTGTCAGTGGTGAGGTGAACCTTGCAGGCAACGGCATTCTTCAAGCTTCGGGTTATTTTGCTGACCACGTGCTCATGCAACTCAGGCACTGCAGAGCGCGCAAAGTGGTAGCGGCTGGGAACCACGTAACGTGGGATGGCCACTGACATCATGCCCTTGAAGCTGTTTTTCTCCACCACTCGATATGGCAGCATTTCGCAGGCCAGAAGCTTGGCTATGCTGGCTGTTACTGCCACGGCCCGGGGGTCATTTGCTGGCAATTTCCTCTTGCGATCAAACATCTCCGAGACAGACAACTGAATCGTAGGGCTGCACACTGAAGGGCTGTTGGTTGTTGTGTTTGATGAACACTGGGAGACCTCAAGAGCACTACTCCGGAAAGTGACAGTGTCAGCGTCTGATGTTTGTGAATGTTGTGAACCACGCAATGGCTAGGCTACTGCTGCTGCTGAGGCGGGTCTGGTGGTGAGTCTGGTGACCCCAAGGGAGGCAGTGTTGCTGGTACCCAAGGGCGTAGGGCCTGTGGTCGCAGCGGTCATGCGCCCGTGCGCGCTGGTAGGAGGGAGCCGCAGCCGCGGGGAGGGCAGCCCGACCTCTCCCTCCCTTCCTCTCCCCGGGCCCCCCCCCCCCCTCAGATGCAGAGTGAGCGGCTCACGGAAGCGCTGTAGGCAGAACTCACCTCCCTGCGTTCCACTCGCCGCTGATCTCCTCTCTGGCTGGCTCTGCATAGATGTTGTTACACACGCAGCTTCCGGCTAAACAGGAAGCTGCGTGTGTAAGCATCTATGCAGAGCCAGCCAGAGAGGAGATCAGCGGCGATTGGAACCAGGGACGGAGGTGAGTTCTGCCTACAGCGCTTCCGTGAGCCGCTCACTCTGCATCTGAGGGGGGGGCCCCGGGGAGAGGAAGGGAGGGAGAGGTCGGGCTGCCCTCCCCGCGGCTGCGCCCCCCCCCCCTCCATTATGGGGACGGGGCAGCTACCTAATCTATCCTGGGGGGCACCTACCTAATCTAACCTATCCTGGGGGGCACCTACCTAATCTATCCTGGGGGGCAGCTACCTAATCTATCCTGGGGGGCAGCTACCTAATCTAACCTAATCCTGGGGGGCAGCTACCTAATCTATCCTGGGGGGCAGCTACCTAATCTATCCTGGGGGGCAGCTACCTAATCTATCCTGGGGGGCAGTTACCTAATCTAACCTATACTTGGGGGCACCTACCTAATCTAACCTTATACTGGGGGGCACCTACCTAATCTATCCTGGGGGCAGCTACCTAATCTATTCTGGGGGGCAGCTACCTAATCTAACCTATACTGGGGGGCACCTACCTAATCTATCCTGGGGGGCACCTACCGATTCTAACCTAATCCTGGGGGGCAGCTACCTAATCTATCCTGGGGGGCAGCTACCTAATCTATCCTGGGGGGCAGCTACCTAATCTATCCTGGGGGGCAGCTACCTAATCTATCCTGGGGGGCAGCTACCTAATCTATCCTGGGGGGCAGCTACCTAATCTATCCTGGGGGGCACCTACCTAATCTAACCTATCCTGGGGGGCACCTACCTAATCTATCCTGGGGGGCACCTACCTAATCTAACCTATACTGGGGGGCACCTACCTAATCTATCCTGGGGGCAGCTACCTAATCTATCCTGGGGGGCACCTACCTAATCTAACCTAATCCTGGGGGGCAGCTACCTAATCTAACCTATACTGGGGGGCACCTACCTAATCTATCCTGGGGGGCAGCTACCTAATCTATTCTGGGGGGCAGCTACCTAATCTAACCTATACTGGGGGGCACCTACCTAATCTATCCTGGGGGCAGCTACCTAATCTATCCTGGGGGGCAGCTACCTAATCTAACCTAATCCTAGGGGGCAGCTACCTAATCTATCCTGGGGGGCACCTACCTATTCTAACCTAATCCTGGGGGGCAGCTATCTAATCTATCCTGGGGGGCACCTACCTAATCTATCCTGGGGGGCAGCTACCTAATCTATCCTGGGGGCAGCTACCTAATCTATCCTGGGGGGCAGCTACCTAATCTATCCTGTGGGGCAGCTACCTAATCTATCCTGGGGGCAGCTACCTAATCTATCCTGGGGGGAAGCTACCTAATCTATTCTGGGGGGCAGCTACCTCATCTAACCTATACTGGGGGGCACCTACCTAATCTATCCTGGGGGCAGCTACCTAATCTATCCTGGGGGGCAGCTACCTAATCTAACCTATACTGGGGGGCAGCTACCTAATCTAACCTATACTAGGGGGCACCGACCTAATCTAATTTATACTGGGGGCACCTACCTATCTAACCTATACTGGGGGCACTTACTTATCTAACCTGTATTGGGGGCACCTAGCTAGCCTATACAGGTGGCAACTAAACTGGCTACCTATATTGGAGGCACCTACCTAACTAACCTATACTGGGGGCACCTACCTATCTAACCTACACTGGGGGCAACTATTCTGGCTACCTATATTAGAGGCACCCACCTAGCTAACCTGTACTGGGGGCACCTATCTATCTAACTTATACCGGCGGCGCCTGCCTATCTCACCTATACCGGGGGCAACTATACTGGCTTACCTATGCCTGACTACCTATACTGGGGGTACCTATAGCTGGCTATAGGGATTTTGATATGTGTGTGCATCCGTCGGGTGTTGCCGGGGGAGGGGGGGCTGTTGTTGACGGGGGGGCCCACATCCAGATTCCGCATCGGGGCCCAGAGGTTTGTAGCTACGCCACTGCTGGTACCCTGTCCTGCCGCGTTTACCCACAGAGTGGGATGTTTGGATAGCATGTGGCGGCTCATGCTGGTGGTGGAGAGGTTGTTAATACTTTTCCCCCTGCTCAGGCGGGTCTTGCACACCTTGCAAATCGCCATAGTACCATCCTCAGTGCAGTCTTCAAAGAAAGCCCAGACTTTGGAGCACCTGCCTTGCTGGCGATTTCTGTTTGCGCCTCTTTTGCCTCTCACTTGAACTTCCACGCTTGTGGTGCCTGAAATTGCGTGCCGCCTACCTTGTGGCACAAGGCGAACTTGTGCAGCAGTGGGTTCCAGTGATGCTCAAATACCCCTTTTCAAAATTCGAGTTAGGTCGAATTCGAATAGTAAATTATTCGAGATCAGTCGAATATTCGAGTCGAATAATTTTTACTATTCGATTCGACCTCGGAATTCGAGCTCACTATTCGAGTCGGTATTCGAGCTCATTATTCGAGCTGACTATTCGAAATGGCCTTAAATAGCTTCCAACACTTGTTTTGAGGGTGAATGATGCAAGAAACCTCTTTTTTTCCAAGTAACAACAGCAAGTGATTATGTGGGGATGTTCCTTTAAAAAAAAAAAGTTGAAAAGAGAAGTTGTGTCCAGAAATTTGTTCAGTACTGTATATACTTCTTCTTCTTCTTCTTTATCTTCTATATCTTCTTCTTCTTCTTCTTCTATATCTTCTTCTTCTATATCTTCTTCTTCTATATCTTCTTCTATATCTTCTTCTTCTTTTATATTGTCTTCTTCTTCTTCTTCTTCATCTTCTTCATCATCATCTTCTTCTTCTTCATCTTCTTTTTCTTCATCATCTTCATCTTCTTCTTCATCTTCTTCTTCATCTTCTTCATCTTCTTCTTCATCTTCTTCATCTTCTTCTTCTTCATCTTCTTCATCTTCTTCATCTTCATCTTCTTCATCTTCTTCTTCTTCTTCATCTTCTTCATCTTCTTCATCTTCTTCTTCATCTTCTTCATCTTCTTCATCTTCTTCTTCATCTTCTTCTTCATCTTCTTCATCTTCTTCATCTTCTTCTTCATCTTCTTCTTCTTCATCTTCTTCATCTTCTTCATCTTCATCTTCTTCATCTTCTTCTTCTTCTTCATCTTCTTCATCTTCTTCATCTTCTTCTTCATCTTCTTCATCTTCTTCATCTTCTTCATCTTCATCTTCTTCTTCTTCATCTTCATCTTCTTCTTCTTCATCTTCTTCTTCTTCATCTTCTTCATCTTCTTCATCTTCATCTTCTTCATCTTCTTCATCTTCTTCTTCTTCATCTTCTTCTTCTTCATCTTCATCTTCTTCTCCTTCTTCTTCTTCTTCTTCATCTTCTTCTTCTTCTTCTTCATCTTCTTCTTCTTCATCTTCTTCATCTTCTTCTATATCGTCTTCTTCTTCACTTATTTCTCTTTTCAAATTTTTTTTTTTAAAGAAATGCAGCTATTTTTGAGCGTAACAAATAGCTGGTGGCGCACGCATGTTGGAAGCGCCATTGTATGTGCTCCCTGAGTCCCTGGCAGTGGAAACACACAGACAGCAGGAGGTAAATTCAGCAGCAGGAGGAGGAGGATGAGTGTGTGGCAGCAGGCAGTCAATGAGGCAGGCAGCGTGACATAATAGCCCTGGTACCTAGCGGTGATACCAGGGCTGTAAATAAACACAGCAGGCAGGAGGTCCCAGACAGCGGTCGTGCAGCCCACATTGTGTCCAATACACAACTGGGACAACACAGTTTTCAACCCGGGCACCTCAGAAAAATTAAACCTTTTTTTTTTTTATGGTTTTGTAGTTTTGGTTTTACAACCAATTACACAGATATAGCTATTTTTTGACGTAATAGCTGGTGGCAGAGTGGCAGCAGAAGGTAAATCTGTGTACCCTGGCGTTGGGAAACACAGACAGACAGACAGCAGCAGCAGCAGCAGGAGGAATGGAGGAGTAATGTGAGCAGCTATTGTTTGACGTAATAGCTGGTGGCAGAGTGGAAGCAGAAGCTAATTCTGTGTACCCTGGCAGTGGGAAACACAGACAGACAGCAGCATCAGCAGGAGGAATGGAGGAGTAGTGTGAGTGTGGCAGCAGGCAGGCAGCGTGACCTAATAGCCCTGGTACCTAGCGGTGATACCAGGGCTGTAAATAAACACAGCAGGCAGGAGGTCCCAGACAGCGGTCGTGCAGCCCACATTGTGTCCAATACACAACTGGGACAACACAGTTTTCAACCCGGGCACCTCAGAAAAATTAAACCTTTTTTTTTTTTTTTTATGGTTTTGTAGTTTTGGTTTTACAACCAATTACACAGATATAGCTATTTTTTGACGTAATAGCTGGTGGCAAAGTGGCAGCAGAAGCTAATTCTGTGTACCCTGGCAGTGGGAAACACAGACAGACAGCAGCATCAGCAGGAGGAATGGAGGAGTAGTGTGAGTGTGGCAGCAGGCAGGCAGCGTGACATAATAGCCCTGGTACCTAGCGGTGATACCAGGCCGTAAATGAACACAACAGGAGGTCCCAGACAGCGACACAGACAGACAGCAGAAGGGCAGTACACAGCAGCCCACTGTAGGTGTAAAATGTGTGGCTGCAGGCGACGTAATAGTCAAAGTGAACCAGGTTGGCTTAGTGAGCAGGAGCCAGGAGGTGGTAAAGGGTGGTAAGGCACATTAACAATGGTTCTTAGCCAGTTCATGTCCCCCTCTCGCCGACAACAGGGGCCAGGAACTCGCCTTCCACCCACGCCTGGTTCATCTTGAGAAACGTCAGTCTGTCCACAGACTTGTGAGACAGACGTGAGCGTTTCTCGGTGACCACACCACCAGCTGCACTGAAGCAGCGCTCGGACAGCACGCTGGAAGGGGGGCAGGACAGCACTTCCAGGGCGTACTGCGCCAGCTCGCTCCAGATCTCCAGGCGCTTGACCCAATACTCCATGGGATCAACAGGGGCATCGCTGTCAAGCCCGCTGTAGGACCCCATGTAGTCAGCCACCATGCGGGTCAGGCGCTGGCTGTGACCGGTGGAGGATGCTGCTGCATGCACCTCCTCTCTAGTCACTGCTGCCGGAGCCTCTACAGTCCTGTAGAGCTCGTGGCTGAGAGACAGCAGGTCTGTGGGGCGCTTGCTGCTGGATGCAGGCACCTGCTGCTGCCTCTGAGCTGGCTGCTGGACAGTGGGGGTGGAAGGCTGGGGGAAGGCTTCCTCCAAGCGCTCAACAAGGGCCTGCTGCAAGCTCCTTATTTGTTGCGCTGGGTCTCCTCCTGCAGGCGGCAGGAACTGGCTCAACTTCCCCTTGAGGCGTGGGTCCAACATCATGCTGATCCAGATGTCCTCTCTCTGCTTCATCTGGATCACCCTGGGGTCTCTGCGCAGGCACGTCAGCATGTGCGCTGCCATTGGGAAGAGGCGGGCCACGTCTGCTGGCACATCGACGGCAGTGCTGCTGTCCTCATCCTCCTCCTCTGCCTCGTCAGCCTCATCCTCTCTCCACCCCCGCACCAACTCAGCTGCACTGTGCTGCTCCCCCTCATCAGCAGCAAGGTCAGGGACCTCCACCAAGTCCTCCTCCTCCTCCCCCTCAGAGGTGGACTGTGCAGCTGCTTGCCGCTCCTGCTGGTCCAAGGCTGCCGCTCCCTGTTCCAGCAAAGCATCGAGGGCCCTGTTCAGCAGACAAACCAGGGGCACCCACTCGCAGACCATAGCATGGTCCCTGCTCACCATGTTAGTGGCCTGCAGAAAGGGAGCCAGCACTAAGCACACCTGCTGCATGTGCCTCCAGTCATCATCGGGGACGATGGACGGGATGTTGCTGGTCTTGTCCCTTCTCTGAGTGGCGGAAACAGTGGCCAGGGCAAGGTACTGGTTGACAGCGTGCTTCTGTTCAACCAGACGCTCCAACATCGCCAGGGTGGAGTTCCAGCGAGTCGGAACGTCAAGGATCAGCCGATGGCGTGGCACATCCAGCTCCTTTTGCACGTCTTCCAGGCTCGCACAGGCTGCAGCCGAGCGCCGGAAGTGACGCACAACGTTCCTTGCCGTTTCCAGCAGTTCGCCCATCCCCTGGTAGGTGCGCAAGAACTTCTGCACTACCAGGTTCAGCACGTGGGCAAGACAGGGGATGTGGGTCAGGTTTCCCCTGTCTATTGCGGCAACCAGATTGGCCCCATTGTCGGCCACCACCTCTCCGACTCTGAGGCCTCTGGGGGTCAGCCAAATCCTCTCCTGCTCCTGGAGTTTGGCCAACACATGGGTTGCCGTCAGCTTGGTCTTCCCAAGGCTGACCAAGTGCAGCAGCGCTTGGCAGTGGCGGGCCTTCACGCTGCTGCTGAGGCGGGGGGTTTGGCCAGGTGTGCCGGAGGATGGCAGAGGATCGGAGGAACCTGCTGCAGTTCCCCTGACCCTGCGGGGTGGCACCACCCACTGTGTTGCTGCTGCTGCTGTGCCCGCTGCTGCTCTCCCATCCTCACCCCCTTCCACCAAGCTGACCCAGTGGACAGTGAAGGACAGGTAGCGGCCTGTCCTGAAGCGGCTGCTCCAGGAGTCCATGGTGACGTGGACCCTTTCACCAACCGCGTGCTCCAGCTTTCGCTCCACATTGGCCATCACAAAGCGGTGCAGTGCAGGAATGGCCTTGCGGGAGAAAAAGTGTCTGCTGGGGAGCTGCCAGTCTGGGGCTGCGCAAGCAAGCAGCGCACGAATGTCGCTCCCCTCCTGCACGAGCGTGTACGGCAGGAGTTGGGAGCACATGGCCCGTGCCAGCAAGCCGTTCAGCTGCCGCACGCGACGGCTGCTGGGAGGCAGAGCCCTAACCACCCCCTGGAAGGACTCGCTCAAAAGGCTCTGGCGTGGCCTTTTGCTGGCACGGGAATCAGCAGACACAGCGGAGGAGGCCACTGAGGACTGGCTGCCAGAACAGGCCTCAGTGTCGGCGGCAGGAGTTGCAGAGGGGGGAGGAGCAGTGCGTTTCCGCACTCCTGCTGGTGCTGCTGGAGGAGCAGGAGGGCGGGTGGCTGCTGTTGCTGCTGCTGCTGAAGGCTGTGCAGTGATGGGTGTGGTGCCACTGCCAGCACCAGATGCCTTCAGCCTCTGGAACTCCTCATGCTGGTGGAAATGTTTTGCAGCAAGGTGGTTGATGAGCGAGCTGGTGCTGAACTTTAAGGGGTCTGCACCTCTGCTCAACTTCCGCTGACAGTGGTTGCAAGTGGCGTACTTGCTGTACACAGTGGGCATGGTGAAATATCGCCAGATTGGTGAAAGAAACATCCCCCTACGGCATGGAAGCGCTGCTGCCTGTCTCCCTGTGGTGGTTGGGGGGGGGGCTTGGGTGCGGCTGGTGGTGGTACTGGCAGATGCTGCTGCTGCTGCTGCTGAGCCTGAGACACCAGCAGGCTGTGGGACCTGCCTACTGCTGCTGCCAATGCTTGCAATGATGCGCCTCCTTGCAAGGCCCACAAGAGCATCCTCCTCCTCCTCCTCAGAGCTGCTGTGGACAACATCCCCTGGAGGTGGTGGCACCCAGTCTCTGTCTGTCACCGGGTCATCATCATCCTCCCCCTCCTGAAACATGTCCTGCTGGGATGAGGACCCCCCAAACTCCTCTCCTGATGCATGGATGGGCTGCTTGACTGTCGCCACAGTCTTGCTGTCCAATCCCTCATCCCCCAAAGTGCCCATCAGCATCTCCTCCTCAAAATCGCCAACAACAGCAGACAATTGACTCATGATGCCTGGGGTCAAAAGACTGCTGAATGACAGGTCGCCAACTGACGGTGAACTGGCCTCCTCCCCAGGCCCTGCTGGGCGGCTGCTGCGAACAGGGGTGGTGGTGAGGGTGGAGGCCTCGGATGCAGAGCTGATGGCGGGCTGCTCATCCTCCGTCATGAGTTGCACCACAGTGTCTGCATGCTTTTCCTCAATGGGACGTTTCCGACCCGGCTGGAGGAAAATCGGAGCAGGTGCTACACGCTGCTGCTGCTGTGTCTCTGCAGCGTGAGTTGCAGATGCTCCTGCTGGGCGGCGCCCAAGGCGTCCACGGCCAGTGGCTATGGGAGGAATGTTAGCCACTGACGCTGCTGCTGCTGCTGCGGAACTGTGCATGGTGGCGCGGCCGCGGCCTGCCACAATGCTGCTCCCTCTCCTCCTGATTCCCTTGCTGCCCTTCCCCTTGCCCAAACCGCGCTGGCTGCCACTTCCAGACATCTTCGATGTTTTGGGCGTATAGACAAAAGTTTTTTAAAAGGGCGGGTGAAAAGTGGGGTACTTTAATGGAGTGGGTTGGTGGGTGAGGTGACTGAGTGAGTGTCCCTAGTACAGTAAGTAAGTAGTAACAGTCAGGAAGTACAACTAGCAGTTACAATAATCAGTAGTAATCACAAGTAAATTTAGTGTGTGTACACTACAGACAGTGAGTGCACGCACGCGCAAACACGCGCAGGAGCTAGCCTATGAACAGTGACTGAGTGAGTGTCCCTAGTACAGTAAGTAAGTAAGTAGTAACAGTCAGTAAGTACAACTAACTAATTACAATAATCAATCAGTTATCAGAAGGAAATAGAGTGTGTGTAGTGTGTGTACACAGACAGTGAGTGCACACACGCAGGAGCTAGTAGACTATGAACAGTGACTGAGTGTCCTAGACTCCTAGTACAGTAAGAGTAAGTAGTAACAGTAAGTACAACTAACTAATTACAATAAGCAATCAGTTATCAGAAGGAAATAGAGTGTGTGTAGTGTGTGTACACAGACAGTGAGTGCACACACGCAGGAGCTAGTAGCCTATGAACAGTGACTGAGTGTCCTAGACTCCTAGTACAGTAAGAGTAAGTAGTAACAGTAAGTACAAACAACTAACTAATTACAATAATCAATCAGTTATCAGAAGGAAATAGAGTGTGTGTAGTGTGTACACAGACAGTGAGTGCACACACGCAGGAGCTAGTAGACTATGAACAGTGACTGAGTGTCCTAGACTCCTAGTACAGTAAGTAGTAACAGTAAGTACAACTAACTAATTACAATAATCAATCAGTTATCAGAAGGAAATAGAGTGTGTGTAGTGTGTACACAGACAGTGAGTGCACACACGCAGGAGCTAGTAGCCTATGAACAGTGACTGAGTGTCCTAGACTCCTAGTACAGTAAGTAGTAACAGTAAGTACAACTAACTAATTACAATAATCAATCAGTTATCAGAAGGAAATAGAGTGTGTGTAGTGTGTGTACACAGACAGTGAGTGCACACACGCAGGAGCTAGTAGCCTATGAACAGTGACTGAGTGTCCTAGACTCCTAGTACAGTAAGAGTAAGTAGTAACAGTAAGTACAAACAACTAACTAATTACAATAATCAATCAGTTATCAGAAGGAAATAGAGTGTGTGTAGTGTGTACACAGACAGTGAGTGCACACACACAGGAGCTAGTAGCCTATGAACAGTGACTGAGTGTCCTAGACTCCTAGTACAGTAAGTAGTAACAGTAAGTACAACTAACTAATTACAATAATCAATCAGTTATCAGAAGGAAATAGAGTGTGTGTAGTGTGTACACAGACAGTGAGTGCACACACGCAGGAGCTAGTAGCCTATGAACAGTGACTGAGTGTCCTAGACTCCTAGTACAGTAAGTAGTAACAGTAAGTACAACTAACTAATTACAATAATCAATCAGTTATCAGAAGGAAATAGAGTGTGTGTAGTGTGTACACAGACAGTGAGTGCACACACGCAGGAGCTAGTAGCCTATGAACAGTGACTGAGTGTCCTAGACTCCTAGTACAGTAAGTAGTAACAGTAAGTACAACTAACTAATTACAATAATCAATCAGTTATCAGAAGGAAATAGAGTGTGTGTAGTGTGTACACAGACAGTGAGTGCACACACGCAGGAGCTAGTAGCCTATGAACAGTGACTGAGTGTCCTAGACTCCTAGTACAGTAAGTAGTAACAGTAAGTACAACTAACTAATTACAATAATCAATCAGTTATATGAAGGAAATAGAGTGTGTGTAGTGTGTACACAGACAGTGAGTGCACACACGCAGGAGCTAGTAGCCTATGAACAGTGACTGAGTGTCCTAGACTCCTAGTACAGTAAGTAGTAACAGTAAGTACAACTAACTAATTACAATAATTAATCAGTTATCAGAAGGAAATAGAGTGTGTGTAGTGTGTACACAGACAGTGAGTGCACACACGCAGGAGCTAGTAGCCTATGAACAGTGACTGAGTGTCCTAGACTCCTAGTACAGTAAGTAGTAACAGTAAGTACAACTAACTAATTACAATATTCAATTACAATAATCAATCAGTTATCAGAAGGAAATAGAGTGTGTGTAGTGTGTACACAGACAGTGAGTGCACTCACGCAGGAGCAGCTAGTAGCCTATGAACAGTGACAGTGAGTGTCCTAGTACAGTTACAGTATATAACTACAATACTAATACAATCAGTAGTAAAGGACAGCAGAAATACTGGTATAGAATAGAGAGAAATAAACAGAGGACAGGAGGACAGCTGCCCACACAGGCAAGGCCCTGAGGCCTAAAGCTGTAAGCCTGCAGCAGCTGGCCTGTCTCTATGTAACACAAAAGCTACTAACTAAAATACAATGTCTAACTAACTAACAACAATATAGGTGTGTATAGGAGGTGTATGTGAGCAAAAACGCTAGGTAAATGACCACAATAAAGCTCTTGCTAAGCCAAAGCACAAAGGAGCAACTCTCTCTCTATGCAAGTCTCAGGCAAGGACGGAGAAACGTAACATGGCGGCCGCTATTTATAGGGTAGGGGCTGGCCAGGGTCCCCCTCTGTGATTGGCTGCTGTCAGAGGGCCTGGGAGCCCTCTGATTGGCTCTAAGGACATCAATCTGGGCTATGACGCTATTCGAGCTCGGTACCGAGCTTGAATAGCGCCGTTTGCTCGAATAGCTCGAATAGTGAATGGGCTATTCGAGTGTACTCGAATAGCCCATTCGAATAGCTACAGCTATTCGGAGCTCGAATACCGAGCTCGAATAGCTGGAAAAGAGCTCGAATATTCGAGCTACTCGAATATTCGAGCTCTGCTGAGCACCACTGGTGGGTTCTTCAACAGAATCATCTGTGCTGCTGCTACGACGGCGATGTTCTCGTTCACAAACAAAATCTGGGTCTCTGTCCACATTGTCCATACCCTCCTCTTCCATCTCCTGAAACTCGTCATATGTCATTGTGGGGGGCCGCCGCCGTGGAGTAGAGCTCCCCAGAACAACCTCTGCGCAGCTCACTCCAACGTCGTCTTCCAGATCTTGTCGGCCGACCTCCTGCAATTGCAACCCCTCCTGCCCAACTTGCTCTGGGATTTGGGTTTCCGAGTCCTCCTCGGACTCGCCTTGTATTTCAGTGCGCGGTGCATTTCCCACAGTTAATGGTTGTGAATCCGGGCACAACATTTCTGGCTGTTCCTCCATTGACCTTTGAAAGGTGGAAGTTTGTTGGGCTGGGAATAGCTCCTGCGAATACCCCATTGTGTCCTGAGGTAATTCATCGGACTGGTTATCTGGCAGTTGTGTGCGTGGTGTCGCTGCCGGTTGTGTCAGCTTTGTGCCCACTGGCTCCTTGTAACTGGCTGAGGACTCGGACCTCGTGCGTGATGTGCTGGTGCTGCTTAACCCACTGCTGGACGCTTGAGAGGTCATCCAAGTAATTATCTGGTCCTGTTCTTTTGGATTTGTGAGGGTTGTTGTCCTGGACAACATGGGCGGTATTGAGTGGGTTTTCTTGGGTGCTCCCCTGTGGCCTGTACGTGAACCATCAGGGGAAACACCTCTTCCCTTGCCCCTCCCTCTTTCACCGGATTTCTTCCTCATTTCACTTATCCTTAAAGTACACGCTGACTGGCAGCAGTACAGTGGCAGTACAGAAATGCTATACAGTGGTGGGTGAGCGGTGTACCACTATTCCCAGCAGCGACACAGAGCACAATGCTATACAGTGGCGGGTGAGCGGTGTACCACTATTCCCAGCAGCGACACAGAGCACAATGCTATACAGTGGCGGGTGAGCGGTGTACTACTATTCCCAGCAGACACAGAGTGGCAGTAAACAGAATGCTATATAGTGTGGCTGAGCGAGGTACACAGAGTGGCAGTAAACAGAATGCTATATAGTGTGGCTGAGCGAGCGGTGTACTACTATTCCCAGCAGACACAGAACAGTAAACAGAATGCTATATAGTGTGGCTGAGCGGTGTACCACTATTCCCAGCAGCGACACAGAGCACAATGCTATACAGTGGCGGGTGAGCGGTGTACCACTATTCCCAGCAGCTACACAGAGCACAATGCTATACAGTGGCGGGTGAGCGGTGTACTACTATTCCCAGCAGACACAGAGTGGCAGTAAACAGAATGCTATATAGTGTGGCTGAGCGAGGTACACAGAGTGGCAGTAAACAGAATGCTATATAGTGTGGCTGAGCGAGCGGTGTACTACTATTCCCAGCAGACACAGAACAGTAAACAGAATGCTATATAGTGTGGCTGAGCGGTGTACCACTATTCCCAGCAGCGACACAGAGCACAATGCTATACAGTGGCGGGTGAGCGGTGTACCACTATTCCCAGCAGCGACACAGAGCACAATGCTATACAGTGGCGGGTGAGCGGTGTACCACTATTCCCAGCAGCGACACAGAGCACAATGCTATACAGTGGCGGGTGAGCGGTGTACTACTATTCCCAGCAGACACAGAGTGGCAGTAAACAGAGTGCTATATAGTGTGGCTGAGCGAGGTACACAGAGTGGCAGTAAACAGAATGCTATATAGTGTGGCTGAGCGAGCGGTGTACTACTATTCCCAGCAGTGACACAATGACTGGGGGGACCCTGGCTAGCGTGGCTGGAGCGCGAACTACCCTGCCTGCCTACCCAAAGCTAAACCCACAGACAAATGGCGGAGATATGACGTGGTTCGGGTATTTATTTACCCGAACCACTTGACAGTTCGGCCAATCAGAGCGCGATCGGGTCCGAACCACGTGACCCGTTCGGCCAATCACAGCGCTAGCCGAACGTTCGGGGAACGTTCGGCCATGCGCTCTTAGTTCGGCCATGTGGCCGAACGGTTTGGCCGAACACCATCAGGTGTTCGGCCGAACTCTAACATCACCCGAACAGGGTGATGTTCTGCAGAACCCGAACAGTGGCGAACACTGTTCGCCCAACACTAACGGATACCTGGATTGGTCAACTCCCTTTTTTTCCAACTCCGGCACCCCCTTGATGCACTGTCCCCCCTTCACTCTATTGGGAACTCATGCTGCACCACCCATTAAGGTGCCCCACTTACAGGAATAATCCCATAAGCAACTCAGTACAGACCCTTTCCTGATCTGCGCTGCTCCGTGTCTCCCTGCACCTAGCTGGGAAACAATTCCTATCCGTGACCATGCTATTCTTACAGTAATAGCTTGGTGCACGTATTCTGGCATTCCTATCCCTGGACCCAGGCTATGGGGAAATACTTTGGGATCCGAGATACTCAGTAGAATGTCTCTGTATTTCTACCCCCCTTCCTTACAGCTGCTCTGCCCGGAGCCACGAGCACAGCCTGACGTGACGTGGATCCCCCCAGCCCCTCCTCCCCCCCTGCCATGACGTGTGGGAGCCATGACTCTTGGGGGCGGGCGGGCCCTCCCCACTGCCGCCATTTTGAGTCCTGGACTGCCAGCTAAGATGGCTGCTCCCATAGCAACCTCTCAATCCTATAAACCTTAGGAGAAAAAACAAACTCAAACAGAACAAACATTTTATGCATAATTACACATAGCATCGATACATATTGCAGAAAAACAGCATTCCGCTACCTACACTCTCTTGAAAACCTAGTCTCAGCTGCAATTCTAAATGCTATACATCTTAGTATCACCCGGTGACGTGGAAATCCCTCTCACTACATCGCAGACATAACTCAGAACTGCCCGAGGGCGCTATACAACTCCAAACCACTTTAACTGTTACCATCCCAGCTAGAAACTTGTTCTGAGACGAACATTTATCAGCCGGAGCTGACCAAACAACATTACACATATGCAGACATTTAGAAACGTTTTAGCAGCACTGACTGGAGACGCACAAAGGAAAGACAAACAAAAAAACAACTCACCCATTATCTCAGCTGTAGCTACAAACTTACTTTCACAGCGACCCAGAGACAAGGGCTGTGCCTTCCTGTCTACCCAGCTCATCGAAAAAAAGAGAAAAAAAAACCCAGCTTACCACTGTCTCTCACTCGCTTTCCACTCCTCTCTCCCTTCCCTCTCCCCCTCATCCAATACTAACAGACTGAAACACTGCTGGCTTCTCTCTGCCGTGGGGGACCCCCCCCCCCCCCCCACCCACATCTGGCATCCTTCCCAGTCTCTGGACAGGGAGAGAGAAAAACAAAAAAAAACAGAGAAGGAGGAAAGAACGAAAGAAAAAACAATGAAGCACACAGCCTCCAAGCTGCAATTAACACAGAATGTACACATTAACAACTCCATTGTTATAACACCAAATACAACACAGATAACGCCATATAACAACGTAAATCATACATGCCTGATCTGCGGACTCTTCGCAATTCACCAGCTCTCGCAACTTTCCCTCCGCGAAACTCAGATTGGACTCCGGAACTTCTGGGGGGGGGGGCCTCCCACCTTCCCCCACAGCGGATCGATCTCCAGCGGCAGTTGCGAGCAGCCGTAGCCTCTGAGGGTTCCTTCCGACCCAGGTTTAGGCTTGTAACTGTTGTGCACATTCAGTTACAGTGTAACGTCCAAGAGTTTCGCCGCTGATATCCTCGAATTGCAGCCCGTGTGCTTGGCTCACGCACACTCCCCACACCTGCTTATCAGCTTGATAAGCTTTACAGTCCGCGTCTATTCCGCTTGTTTTGCTGTGGAATATCTTGAAAACTTCTTGAAAACTTCTTCGGCTCCTGGCCCCCTGTCTGCTTGTATTGATAGGCAGCGAAGGGTTTCGGCACCATTGTTATAAACTGTTCTAATCACCTTTTTCCGGCACCAGCAACTTCTTATAGTTGCGTCTCACAGACTGTGAGATAACTTGACTCTCAACACAGTAAGCAGGAGATAGACTTTCTCAGGCTTCTTCAATATTCACGTTATTTATTCAGGAAACAGAAATACAGAGAGATACAGTTCATCATATCCTAGCCACGCCAATCTTCATGTTGTGTTACAAGCTTCTTGATTAAACTTCCTGCTGAAGTCAATCAGGTACCTTCTTTCTAACCTACGTTACACTAGACTACCTATGTACAGCAGACATTATATCAGATTACAGAAAAGAATGAAATACTTAGAGGTTCCAGTCAGCATTTAGAGCTAGTGTGAAAGTAAGAAGCAGAGTGAGCTCCCATCGCTCACTCGGGCTTTAATACCGACTAGAAAAGAGTTAAATATGACATCATCTTCGCCATCCCCTAGATCAGACTATTGGTGGACCCACTCGTGGTGTCATCATACACACCTACTCGATTAAGAATTCAATGCGGCTTTTGACATACATACAAGAATTTGGTGTTTGGTAAATATGGCTGATGTTTATTGTTGTAGTGGTGTACATGCCCAGGTCAGGGAGACCTGTGGCCTTGTCCATAGAACAGCTTCTTGGTATGTTCTAGTTCTGCGCAAAAAAAGTGGGATCAGCGCATCACCAGGCCGCCTCTGAATGGCCTCAGCTCAGAGATGCGCTGAGCCCCCCCAGAGACTACAAACGCACCTTGAACCCAAACAGAGGCTCTGCATATACACCAAAGGAAAACTATTAAGTGGGAGCAGCTGACCAGAAATCAATCAATCAAACATAGCAAAGAAATGAACAGCGCTACTTAAAAACAGATGAATGTTTACCTGCAAAAAAGTGCAAACCCCACTCATGGGATAAAATACACAATGAGCATACACATGACCTGTCTACCACTTGGAGGATGTTAGTTTCCACTAACAGCTTGCATGCAATTTGTTAGGTACTCGTCCCTCCCACTGTCGAAGAAGTCTTTCCTCCATGGGAGGGGACCTAACACTAACTAAATTCTACCTATGCATATGCATAGCCTGGGCGCGCTACCAGTAAAATTGAGAATTGCGCAAAAAAAGTGGGATCAGCGCATCACCAGGCCGCCTCTGAATGGCCTCAGCTCAGAGATGCGCTGAGCCCCCCCAGAGACTACAAACGCATAGGGTTGCCACCTGGCCGGAAACTCACCGGTACAGCCGTTAAATCAGTTAAAAAGCCGCTGCCGGAAAAATGTTTTTTCCGGCAATGTATCTGCCCGGTAATTTGGACTATTCCACAGAGGGGGAGACGCCAGGTCTGTTATAACAATACTTTTCTAACCTTAGATGAGGCTACAGCCTGCTCTCTCTCTCCCTTCCTTCTTGGTGATTGCACAGCTCCCTGTCACTGCGGACGGCGGAGCTGATTACATTGATTGACTTCAGTGCGCAGAGGAATGTGCTGCATCTCCCCCTCCTCCTCCCCCAGACAGACTGAGAACGGCCGGAGAGGAGAGAGATACAGTCACGTGGGGAGCTGCGCTGTGACTGCCAGGAGAAGGAGATGCTGCTGCTATACGAGAGGTGCTGGTTGTCACTGATGTGTGTGTACATGTGTGACGGGGCTGAGCCGAACAGAACAGGGAATTTAAGCCAAGCCGAGCAGGAAGAGAGAGATGGCTGGCTTCTAGCTAGTGAGTGTGGAGGAGATGCTGCTGACACCTGTAAAAATGGAGGAGGTAGAGAGTGTGTGAAAAGTTTGCTGGCATATTGTTTACTTTAGCTGCCTGGTCCTGAGCTACTGTGGAGAGCGAGTGACCAGCGAGGGAGGGGGAGGCACTAATTGAATGATTGCTCAGCAATGATAATGTAGTAGGTTTTCTTACTTGTATTTCATAGTGTGCAAAGCTCTGCTGTACCCCTGTGTTATATTATATACAGTGCTGCGGATTACTTGCTGCCCATACAATAGGTTTACACTGCAGCTGGCTGGCTTCTATCAGTTCCCCTATATTCATGCAGCCCTGTCTCTCTTATCAGGCAGCTCTTCTCCTCCCCCAGTCTTCTCCCTTTACATTCCCACACAGACTCTAAAAACTATTCCCGTGGGTTCATCTAAAAAGTGGCCATACATCAGGCGACTTTGCGGCAAATCGACCATCTGATTAGATCATTATGACCTCATGGGATGATAATTGGTGCCGCTAAGAGCATGCTTGATTGACGATGCAACAAAATTTCGGGTTTCTGGAAATTGGTTACATGTAAACTTGCTTGATCGGGTACATGGCGGTAACGGCGTACAATATCGGGACGAACACAACGGAACGCGCTGTCCTCCCTAATGTAAAATGTTCCCCCTAGTGCTGTATACTTTACTTGTCTGTCACTGGCTTTGGGCTCTGTCTACATACAGGTGCCCCACCTGGTTGTCAGGCATTACATGGGTGTTGTCACACATGTGCCCAAGTATACGCTGGCTAGGCTACCACATGGGGCGCATGTATGAAGCCAAAGCCAGTGACAGACAAGTAAAATGTACTGCACCGGGCACTGGGAGGGCATTTTACATTAGGGGGACAGTGGAGGTCGGTGAGATGGTGGATACGGTGTCACAAGGAACCAGGAATGTCAGAGGTGAGCAGACGAGCCTCAGACTGGAGAAGGGAAAGACAAGGTTAATGCCAGTGCTGCTGTTATACAGTTCAGGGAAACACAGCCATTCCTATATTGCACTAATGACATCATTGTGTGTTCTATATTAGCAGAAATGTGTCATTGTTGCATTATAGGAATAGCTCTCTACTTCCCTGAGCTGTGGAGAGAGATTGGGGCTGTTTGAGAGAGAGCAATGTAACCCTGCCCTCCTAGGTGCATATTGCCAAAGTTATTTAAAGTAATTAAAAGTAAGTTCCTAACCTGTAGAGAGCGAATCCTCAGCATCCTATTGTGGCTCCTCTCTGGGTGGTCTAAAGGTCCCCATTGCTGAGCGCAGACGCCCCCACATCAGGGCTGCGCAGCACGTCTTCCTGGATTGTGGCCGCACAAGCCTGTCCAAAATTGAGCAGTAGCACGGCGTCTGAGGCTCCGACTTACTGCGCATGTGCGAGCTGGCTCGCGTGGCCATGATCCAGGAAGGCGTGCTGCGGGGCCCCGATAGGATTAGTGACAATGCGTTGTTGGTAATCTTCCAGGAGGGCTGCGCTCAGCGACGGGGGACATCAGAGCAGCGAGGGAAGCCTTAATACGATCCTGAGGCTTCCCCTCTTTAGGTAACTACATTTGAACCTGAGTTGCTAGGTGAACTAAGCTTTTTTTTTTTTTACTTACCTGGGGTTACTTCCAGTCTGTGTCTCTCGCTGCAGCTCCGGTCTTCTCCAGCGGTCTTCTCCCTCACAATTCCTCTAAGCTTGATGGTAACATTATACTGTGTCTACGGCAGGTTTGCTCTCACGAGTAACCACGAATGGTTACTTGTGATTCAAATGAGGATTAATTTCTGCAGGTGTGCAGCGGGGATATAAGGTGTTAATTACCTATAATTCCGCCTTCCGCCCTGCGTTCCAAACAGGCTGCATGCGTCTTATTGGATGCATTGCAAGCCTCACTATGGGCACTTCCTCCTACTGGCTTGAAGGAGGAAATGCCTGTAGTGAGGCTTGCAACGCGACCAATAGGACGCATGCAGCTTCCTTGAAGCGCAGGGTGGAATTATAGGTAATTAACACCTTATATCCCTGCCGCACACCTGCAGCAATTAATCCTCATTTAAATCATGAGTAACCACTCATGGTTACTCGCGAGACCAAGCCTGGTCTACGGTAGAGTTGAGATTAGGTTGTGAGCACCTAAGGACAGCCAGTGACATGACTGTGTGCACTGTACAGTGCTGCAGGAGTAGTGTTGGGCGAACAGTGTTCGCCACTGTTCGGGTGATGTTCGAGTTCGGCCGAACACCTGATGATGCTCGGCCAAACCGTTCGGCCGCATGGCCGAACTAAGAGCGCATGGCCGAACGTTCCCCGAACGTTCGGCTAGCGCTGTGATTGGCCGAACGGGTCACGTGGTTCGGACCCGAACGTGCTCTGATTGGCCGAACGGTCACGTGGTTCGGGTAAATAAATACCCGAACCACGTCATATCTCCGCCATTTGTCTGTGGGTTTAGCTTTGGGTAGGCAGGCAGGGTAGTTCGCTCTCCAGCCACGCTAGCCAGGGTCCCCCCCAGTCATTGTGTGTCGCTGCTGGGAACAGTAGTACACCGCTCGCTCAGCCACACTATATATAGCATTGTTTACTGCCACTGTGTACCTCGCTCAGCCACGCTATATATAGCATTGTGTTTTCTGACACTCTGTGTACACGGCTCAGCCTGACTATATAGCATTGTGTGTACTGCCACTGTGTACCTCGCTCAGCCACGCTATATATAGCATTGTGTTTACTGCCACTCTGTGTACACCGCTCAGCCAGACTATATAGCATTGTGTGTACTGCCACTCTGTGCACACGGCTCAGCCAGACTATATAGCATTGTGTGTACTGCCACTCTGTGTACACGGCTCAGCCAGACTATATAGCATTGTGTGTACTGCCACTCTGTGTACACGGCTCAGCCAGACTATATAGCATTGTGTGTACTGCCACTCTGTGTACACCGCTCAGCCAGACTATATAGCATTGTTTACTGCCACTCTGTGTACACGGCTCAGCCAGACTATATAGCATTGTTTACTGCCACTCTGTGTACACCGCTCAGCCAGACTATATAGCATTGTGTGTACTGCCACTCTGTGTACACCGCTCAGCCAGACTATATAGCATTGCGTACTCTGCCAGTCAGTGTGTATATTGCTGGGATCAGTAATACTCCACTCACCGCCAACCACTATATGAGCTCACCATGAGTTCCTCAGAGACCTCCACTGTGAGCAGCACTCCCAACAACAGCAACAGCCAACGCCCTACGCAAGCTATAACATCCACCCCAGCAGCCAGTGGTCAGCAGCAGCCCTCCCCGGAGGAGAACGTTGTGTCCATCGGTCCGTCGCCAGAGCGATTAATGAGGGCTGCCATTGAGGAGATGATGGGGCCTGATGTGGAGGAGGAGGTCTGGCTCAGGCCAGCATCCCAAGTTAATGTTGAGGACGATGAGGGGTCTGTGTCTGGGGATGTTGGGGTGGCAGAGGTGGTGGGTGGGTCAGACTCAGGAGAAGAGTTGTATGATGAGGATGATGATCGGGACCATCTGTATGTGCCTCAGAGTCCGACCCCGGAAAACATGTTGTATCGTGTGTTTAGGTACTAAAATCTGCGTTCCCACTTCCCAGTACTGCCCGCAGTGCCCGGGTCCACGGATCCATATAATTTTTTGGGCAGCACTATCAAACTGTGGTACTATGAGTGAGTTGCCATGGTCCTTCTGTGCTGCCTGTCACACTCACCGTCTGTCTGCAGATGGATTGTTCAACACAGCTACGCCATCTGACATGTAGTCCTGGACCTTGACCATCTTCTCCAGGCGATTGGTGTTGGAGGACGTGGAACTGCCCGATTGCTGTTCTGTGGGCTGCTGCATGGGTGTCAGAAAATGTTCCCACTCCAAGGACACTGCTAATACCATTCCCTTTTCGGCACTAGCAGCAGTTTGTGTTCTTTGCTGCCCTCCTGGTCCTCCTGGGTTTGCTGAAGTCAGTCTGTCGGCGTACAACTGGCTAGAGAAGGAGGAGGATGTCAATCTCCTCTCTAAAGTCTCCATCCTCAAGGGCCTGCTGGAATTGTTCCATTTTTGACCTGTCTGACACTTTCTTCAATCAGTTTTTTAACATTGTGTTTGTATAAACTGGGTATAAACCCAGTAATTGGTGTTGTCCAGATTCCAGAATAATGAATAATAATGAATAGTGAATAATGCGCGGGCCGCGTTCAATGCAGTCTAGCATGAATTGAGCCATGTGTGCCAGAGAGTCCTGCCAGACTCCTCTGTCTTCATGTTCTTGTGAGCGTTGTGATTGTTGTGATGCACCATATTCGTCACCAGCATCACTTTCTTCCTCTTCTGCTGTCCATTCCCGCTAAATTGTGGAAGTCCAACGTGCACCGCTCTGTCCCTCGGCAGTGGGGGCATCCAATTCCTGCTCCAACTCCAGCTGTTCCTCGTCCTGTTCTTTGTCATAGCTGGGACCAGCGTTTCCTGAGGCAGGTTGCCTGATGTTGGTATCATCACGCTGATCGTTTTCATCTTCAGAATCCCCCACTTGCATCATGCCAGCGGTTTCCATCTTCAACATTGATTTCTTCAGTAAACACAGCAGTGGTATTGTAATGCTGACTGTAGAGTTGTCACTGCTCAGTCACGCAACGTGGATTGCTCAAAATTTTGGAGGACTTGGCAGAGATCCAACATGGTGGCCCAATCAGATCCACAGAAGCTTGGTAGCTAGCTGCTGGAATGCGCCTTGGCACTGCGCAAAAGCGTGCTAGCATGTGCAGCGTAGAATTCCAGCGCGTAGGGAGGGACATCACCCAACGAGCGATGGTGCGCTAGATTAAAGCGCTCCTGCATCTCTTGGTGAGTCCTTCAGAAGCGGTACTGGACTTTTAACAATGTTTTTTTTTTTTCCTTCAACAGAAGATCTGCCACGTTGGAGTGAGGAGGACGCCGCCGACCCCGACACCAAGCTGAACCCCAGCGAACTCCAAGCAGAGGATCTTCAGGAACCCTCAAGGCTTTGAGCAAGCTGAGGAGGATCAGCAGTCCCGATGAGACCTCTCCTCATATGCGACTGAGTGCAGTGGAGCTCCCCAGAACAACCTCTCAGTTGTCACTTTGTCACTGGTCACTTTGTCACTTTGTCACTTTGTCACTTGTCACTTTGTCACTTGTCACTTGTCACTTTGTCATTTTGTCACTTTGTCATTTTGTCACTTTGTCACTTTGTCACTGGTCACTTTGTCACTTTTCACTTGGTCACTTGTCACTTGGTCACTTGTCCAGATGATCTCGGTACACCTCCTGCGATTCAAATTCCTGCACACATTGCTCTGGGATTTGGGTGTGATGAATGATGCATCTAACTGGCCACCAGAGGCAATTAAGGCCTTCAAAACATTGAAAGCAGCTTTCTGTTCCGCCCCCATTTTGCGTCATGTTGAGTTGTTGACGTCATGTTCATCCTCGGCCTCGCCTTGCATTTCAGTACGAGGTGCATTTTCCACAGAAAAAGGTTGTGAATCCGGGCACAACATTTGTGGCTGTTCCATTGACCTTTCACAGGTAGAAGATTGTGGGGGTGGGAATAGCTCCTCCGAATAGCCCATTGTGTCCTGAAAACTACTCATTGCATTGCTTTGCGCACACATTTTTTTGTCCTCATGCAAGGCCTGAGTTGCACCTGAAAGCGTGGCCTTCTCCTCCTGCGCCTCCTCCTGTTCCATCACGTCTGCTGCTGCTGGGTTAGCGTTGACGCCCGGTCCCTGTTTATTGAACCTCTTATCTTTATTACATTTATGACTGCATGGCGGTAAAAAGCATGCTATCCGCACGCTTCTTGTCCTCATGCAAGGCCTGGGTTGTTTTGTCTCAAAAAGCATGGCCTTCTCCTCCTGCGCCTGCTCCTGTTCCATCACGTGTGCTGCTGCTGCTGGGTTAGCGTTACCGGTCCCTTTTCCTGGAACCTCTTCTCTGTATTACATTTATGACTGCATGGCGACAAAAAGCATGTTACCTGTGCAAAGAAACATGACATTTTCCACATTTAAAAGACAGTTTTTCCTTTGAAACTTTACAATCAATTTTCTCAAAAACTATAAGCTCTTTTTCAAATATTTTTTTTTCCTCTTGTACCCACTCCCAAGGTGCACATACCCTGCTAATTTGGGGTATGTAGCATGTAAGGAAGCTTTACAAAGCACGAAAGTTCGGGTCCCCATTGACTTCCATTATGTTCGGAGTTCGGCGCGAACACCCGAACATCGCGGCGATGTTCAGCGAACGTTCGCGAACCCGAACATCTAGGTGTTCGCCCAACACTATGCAGGAGATGTCAGTGCTATATACAGTAAAAAATATAATAATAATATGGGATGAAATTAGACTTTGACTATGGTAAGATTAGGTTGTGAGCTCCTGTGAGGACAGTTAGTGACATGACTATGCGCTCAATACATAATAATAATATGGTAGGACATTTGGAGTATGACTATGGTAGGATTAGAGTGTGAGCTCCTCTGAGGACAGTTAATTACATGACTATGTGCTCTGTAAAGTGCTGTGGAAGATGTCAGTGCTATATAAATACATAATAATAATAATAATAATATGGTTGGACATTAGACTGACTATTGGAGGTTGTGAGCTCCTCTGAGGACAGTCAGTGACATGACTATGTACTCTGTAATGTGCTGCAGAAGATGTCAGTGCTATATAAATACGCAACAATAATGGCTGGCTGTACGATAGATAGGACCTTTTAATTTCTCTTCACAGGCTGGGAGTCACATCTATGGGATACCATGGATAGGCCTCTATATTTTAATGTTCTGCCTATTATCAACCATAATCTGTTGTAATCATGCCCTCTTCTTCCTGTTCAATTTTGGCAGTCATCTTGAGCAATTTTGTAAAAAAAAGGGTGTAACAGGCCACACCCACTTTTAGGCCACACCCCCAAGCCGGTATTTTTTTACCCAAAAGGTGGCAACCCTACAAACGCACCTTGAACCCAAACAGAGGCTCTGCATATACACCAAAGGAAAACTATTAAGTGGGAGCAGCTGACCAGAAATAAATCAATCAAACATAGCAAAGAAATGAACAGCGCTACTTAAAAACAGATGAATGCTTACCTGCAAAAAAGTGCAAACCCCACTCATGGGATAAAATACACAAAGAGCATACACATGACCTGTCTACCACTTGGAGGATGTTAGTTTCCACTAACAGCTTGCATGCAATTTGTTAGGTACTCGTCCCTCCCACTGTCGAAGAAGTCTTTCCTCCATGGGAGGGGACCTAACACTAACTAAATTCTACCTATGCATATGCATAGCCTGGGCGCGCTACCAGTAAAATTGAGAATTGCGCAAAAAAAGTGTTTTGTAGTCTCTGGGGGGGCTCAGCGCATCTCTGAGCTGAGGCCATTTAGAGGCGGCCTGGTGATGCGCTGATCCCACTTTTTCTGCGCAATTCTTAATTTTACTGGTAGCGCGCCCAGGCTATGCATATGCATAGGTAGAATTTAGTTAGTGCTAGGTAACCTCCCATGGAGGAAAGACTTCTTCGACAGTGGGAGGGACGAGTACCTAACAAATTGCATGCAAGCTGTTAGTGGAAACTAACATCCTCCAAGTGGTAGACAGGTCCTGTGTACTGTATGCTCATTGGCCTCAATTCACTAAGCTTAACTCCTGTCTTTAATAACTCTTCTGTAATAACTCTACTCTGCTGTTTTACAGTTATCACCATGGTGATATAATTGTGATAACTGTAAAACAGCTCTGAAGAGTTATTAAAGACAGGAGTTAAGCTTAGTGAATTGAGGCCATTGTGTATTTTATCCCATGAGTGGGGTTTGCACTTTTTTGCAGGTAAGCATTCATCTGTTTTTAAGTAGCGCTGTTCATTTCTTTGCTATGTTCTAGTTCTGACAGAACTGAAGATTTTCTCTCTAAGAGAAAATCCCCTTAAAGGGCAGGTCTGCTCCCCAAGCCTTTTTGACTAACTCAGTCCAAATAACTGAGGCCTACTTAAATTATAACAGTGTGGACAGAGGGTGTGAATAAAAGGGCACATAGCTCCATGCAATACATTTTGTGTCCCAAACCTCCAGTGCACCCCACACCCCAGTCGTGTCATGGCTTGCCTGCCCCCTACATACTATTTCGCAGCTTTTTACCTCCTACCTACTTGGGAGGGGAAACTATATTCAGGTATTAAGAATGGATCTAGAGGTCAGATTTAGGTGTCACAGGTGTCAGAAAGTAATTGATATGGGGGAAAGATTAGACATCAAGGTCAGACATTCAGATTTGCTGCTATCACATCAGTTTACTATTTACTTATTTGATACTATACTGATGAAGGCAGGGCTGGTTCTAGGTCCAATGATGGGGCCCTGGGGCAAGTGTCTTGGGGGCCCTCCTGACCCCCCCCCCCCCCCAGGGTTGAGTAAACATGTGACAGGCTTGGGGGGGACCCCCTGGACTCTGGGGCCCGTGGGCAATTGCCCCCCTTGCCTTATTTATGCGCCGGCCCTGGATGAAGTGCACAGCTGGGATGATGCATACCTTTAACACATGATATCATCCCTCTGCTGAACCTGCACAGAGAGTCCTCCAGTTTCCCCTGTCACCTGACACCAGAGTGCAGGAGATAAGCTCCTGTCAGCAGCCTCCCGTGAAAAGTAATTTTCATTCCAATCCAATCAAAAAAAAACTTTATTTGGCAGGACTAAATACATTTATTATTGCCAAAGCAAAACAAATCATTAATATGGGGGAGGGTTCTGCGAATATGGTAAGGGTATAGGGGGTTGGGGTATATAGTCCATAGGGTTTGGAAGATGTGAGGGACAATATGGTAGGCTGGTATATACAGTCCATAGGTGGGTATTGGGTGTATACAGTCCATGTGGTATCATGTTCCTCTCAGTTGGTGGTAGGCAGTGACATATCGGGCCGCTATTTGCACGGTTGTTTCCTCTTCCCCGGTAGGATGTAGTTTCCTCTCCTCATCTGTGGAAGTGAAATCCTGGATGTGGTCGGGAAGTCTCTGGAAGGGGACAGTCCTCACAGGTGCACATTTGCTGCAGTGTAGAAGGAAGTGGGCCTCATCTAGTGATGGGCGAACACCTGGATGTTCGGGTTCGGGCCGAACAGGCCGAACATGGGCCAGATGTTCGGCATGTTCGGCCCGAACCCCGAACTCAATGCAAGTCAATGGGGACCCGAACATGCCGCAATACGGCCCCCCTATGGGGTCGCAGGCATAAGGGGGGAGCATGCCCCGATCGCGGGGGGGGTCGGAAATCCCCACCACCCCCTCCGCTAGCGCTCCCCCCTCTGCCCGCTTCCCCATAAAAAAGTTGGCGTAAAGTTAAATATTACCGGTGGTGGCTGCTGCAGTGGCTGGCTGGCAGTGGTGTGAGTGAGGACTAGGAGGAGGAGTCCGAGTATGACGCGTTGAGGCCAGGCAGCGGGCGGTTCAGCGGTAGTACCCTTGTGGTACTTCCGCCCTTTCTCTGACCTCACGTCCTCTACGTGATGACGCATACGATGGTACGCGTGACGCGTACCCTCGTATGCGTCATCACGTAGAGGACGTGAGGTCAGAGAAAGGGCGGAAGTACCACAAGGGTACTACCGCTGAACCGCCCGCTGCCTGGCCTCAACGCGTCATACTCGGACTCCTCCTCCTCATTCACACCACTGCCAGCCAGCCACTGCAGCAGCCACCACCGGTAATATTTAACTTTACGCCAACTTTTTTATGGGGAAGCGGGCAGAGGGGGGTGCACTAGCGGAGGGGGTGGGGGGAATTTCCGACCCCCCCCCCCCCCCCGCGATCGGGGCATGCTCCCCCCTTATGCCTGCGACCCCATAGGGGGGCGGTATTCGGCCGAACAGGGCCCTGTTCGGCCAAACAGGGGCCCTGTTCGGCCCTGTTCGGCCGGGCATTTAGTAGTTCGGGCGAACCCGAACGGTTTGGCCGAACACCATCAGGTGTTCGGCCGAACTCGAACATCACCCGAACAGGGTGATGTTCTGCAGAACCCGAACAGTGGCGAACACTGTTCGCCCAACATCCTACAAGACCCTCTGGACACATTATCTGCACAGTCTCTTCTCATGGGGCTTCCATGTCTGTCTGTGCCACCCTGTCTCTATCTCCTGGCTGTGGGCACTAAGTACAGGCTATGGGTCCGTCTGTCTGTCTTTGTGGTGGTGCAGCCTCTCCAGATATGGGGCCATTGTGTACTCCCTCTGTAGTGATTGGTAGACGGTGAGTTTTTGAGAGTTTCATTCCTCACAGAACACTGCCCCAGTCACAGGAAAGAGCTATCCCAGCAGCATCCAGCCAGCCTCTACGTAATAACAAATTGTTAATTCAATTGACTTTGTATAATCATTGGTAATTACTCACAAATTTACGCGTTATTTATGCATAATTACGTGCCAAATGTGGTGGTGAATAACAAAGCCCCTACAAAGGCTATTGCTACCAAAATTGCTACATTTGTTAAGAAGATTAGTGGATACAAGTAAAAAAAACTCAAAAACACCTTGTAGTTTTTGAGAAAACCGATTTTAAAAATGCAAAGAATTTTTTTTAAACTCTGAAAAATTACTGTTTAAAAACCATTTCTCAAAAGCTACAAGGTATCTTTGAATAGAGATAGAGTGAATGGTTCGCGGAAATCTCAGCGGTTTGCGTTCGTGTTGAACCGAGTTCAACAGCGAGTTCAACCCACCCCTATACCACATCAATGGGCTAAACTTTGACCCTCTACATCACAGTCAGAAGACACATGACAGCCAATCAGGCTGCACTCCCTCCTGGAGCCCCGCCCCCCTTATAAAAGTCAGCAGCATCGGCCATCTTCTCACTCTGTCTGCTGCCTGCTGCTAGTGAGAGAAGGGAGCGGTTGCTGGAGAGATAGGGAAAGTGTTAGTTAGCTATTGTTGGCTTGCTCCTTGCTGATATTTGTTGCTGAAAGACACCCCAAAAAAAGCTCTTTTGAGAGCTATTGTTCTTGTGATGTGTTTTTTTTTTGCGTGTGCCACTGACACTGCATATACAGCCCTGTCTGTTGCAGTTGGCCCTTGAATATCTAATACCGGCCTAAGCTGGTTCAGCTCTGCGCTCAATATATCAACGTTCCAGAAATACTGGAGGTCTGAGTGCAACGTGAAGCTCAAATATGATATAATAAACCATACACGAAAACAGTACAGTCTGGAAATAATAAAAATCAATCAAAATCAATAGTGCTGGCTCTGCAGCTACTTCAAGCTGCGAGTCACACTTATGAATCAGTCCAGTTAATGTTGTTAAACACTTTTCCAATCTGATTTAGCAATAAAAAAGAAATCCCATATGATGTTACTTAAAGAGAATCTGTACTCTAATATTCTTACACTAAAAAGCATACCATTCTATTCCTTATTTTCTCCTGTGCCCCTCTGTGCTGTTTCTGCCACTCTCTGCTGCAATCCTGGCTTGTAATTAACAGTTTTAGGCAATGTTTACAAACAAACTAACCAGCTTCTAATAGGCTCAGCTAAGCATAGTGTGTGAGTATGCAGGGGGCCTGCAGAGGGTGTGTATCGCTTCTACCAATCACAAGCAGCCCTGCACATTCCACACAATCAAAGCCTTAGCCCGACAAACAGGACAGAGGAAAGATACATTGATTTATTACAGAGACAGTGTAATTAGGAAGAGCTGCAGTAAGCCCCAGCCCATTAGAACAGGCATAGGAACTCATAGGATAGAAGAACTAAGGCTGAAAAAATTGTTACAGAGTCTCTTTAAAGTGAGTGTTTACCGTTTTAAAAATAAAAAAGTCAGTTACTCACCTAAGGAGAGGGAAGGCTCGGTCCTAATGAGCCTTCCCTCTCCTCTCCCGGTGCCCTCGGTGCTGCGCTGGCTCCCCCGTTCGCGTCCGCCGCCGCAGGGACTTTGGAGGTCTTCGGGAGCACTCGGGCTTCCGAAGACGGGCCGCTCCATACTACGATCGCGCGAGTGCGTCATAGAGGGTGCTCGCGCATGCGTAGTATGGAGCGGCCCGAGTGCTCCCGAAGACTTCTGAAAGCTCCCTTCGGCATGCGGAAGTGGCAGTATTTGACCGAACTGGTCGAATACTGCCACAGGGGATCCTGCGCGGGACCGGGCACCGGGAGAGGAGAGGGAAGGCTCTTTAGGACCGAGCCTTCCCTCTCCTTAGGTGAGTATCCGACTTTTTTATTTTTAAAACGGTAAACACTCACTTTAATGCTTCGCTGTAGTGTAGTCATAGCAGGGTGAGTATGTCCCTTCAATCAGCATATACAAGGAAATTTGACCAGCGCTGCATAAACTCTCATGTGTCAAACCTACCACCAGCATCTTATGGGGGGTGACTCACCGATTGAGTTGGACCACTATTTACAATGGTCTAATGCGCATATGGGGCATTCACAGGCTCCCCTCGCCTATAACGATATGTTCCAATATTGCTGCAGCCACCACTGATAAACAGGTCTCAGGCAATTCCACTTCAATAGAGTTTCCTCAAATAAAATACATATACCGCATAGCGCAATACTGCATAAAATTCAAAGCTTTTAATCTAGTGTTGCACTTACAAACCCAGTAGATAGGTTGCGCATAGAGTTTTCCCCGCGGGCCCTCCCCTGCTCGGCCTCCCGGTATGGCCGAATGGTGTCCTTAATCCCTATGTCTGCGGGTCTGCTCCAGCCTTCCACCACTCGCTTGTGTTGGAAGAACGCCGTTTGTAGCTCCGCCCAGGGGCACCTGATGAGTCATGTGTGTATGACGAAATCGATTGGGCGGAGGTATGAACGGTGTTCTTCCAACACAAGCGAGCGGTGGGAGGCTGGAGCAGACCTGCAGACATAGGGGTTAAGTACACCATTCGGCCATACCAGGAGGCCAAGCAGCTGGCCCTTGCTATACTGTGCCAGGCCCAGCACACTGTATTATACCAGTCAGTGCATACCTTTCACTGCATCTCTGTGTGACTGCACACTGTATTATACCAGTCAGTGCATACCTTTCACTGCATCTGTGTGACTGCACAATGTATTATTTGGTCTGTCAGTGTGAAGCAGTACACTTCTTACACTACCTGATCCATGTATACACATGCAAGATGTTTTAAAGCACTTTATGCCTCCAATTTAGGAATGCAATGTGATTTCTGCCCTTTAGGGATTATAACCCTGCTCTGCGTCAAATCCGTAATTTTTCTCCGGGACTTTTGGCATGTATCCCACTCCGCCAGGCCTCCCTCCAGGTGTTAGACCCCTTGAAATATATTTTCCATCACTTCTGTGGCCACAAACAGTGTTTGTAATTTTTCAAGTTCGCCTGCCCATTGAAGTCTATTGCGGTTCGCTGAGTTCGCCGGTTTTCAGACTTTTGCGTAAAGTCGCGTTCGCGGTTTGCAAACCCAAAATCTAAGGTTTGAGCCATCTCTATTTTTGAACAAGTCTTTTTTTTTTTTTAGCTTGTACCCACTACTCTCTTTAACCTCCTTAGCGGTAACCCCGTGCTACACTTGTAGCCTATTACGCTAGGTGTTTCTTAGTTACCTGTGTGCATACTTCTAGTGTCTACTGTCTACTACTATACTACTAGTCTACTAGTCTAGTACCCGTTCACTAATTTTTTTTTCAATTTTACTGTGTGATTTTATTATCATCCGTAGTGTGTACAATAAATAAGAGTTACAACACATACAGGCCACCACACCAGCATCCGTTGTGAGTGACCTGTGACTGTCTGTCACCTCACCTGCCCGAGCCTATTGATTGATTGCGTCTGACCGTGTGTGACCGTTTGTAATTGTCACCGATTGTCTGCCGCATGACTTACTTGTAGCGTAGTACGCTAGGTGTTTCTTAGTTACCTGCGTGCGTGCATACTTCTAGTGTCTACTACTATACTACTAGTCTACTAGTCTAGACTAGTACCCGTTCACTAATTTTTTTTTCAATTTTACTGTGTGATTTTATTATCATCTGTAGTGTGTGTAATAAATAAGAGTTACTTACAACACATACAGGTAGAGTTGGGCCGAACGGTTTGCCTGCAAACGGTTCCATGCGAACTTCCGTGGTTCGCGTTCGCGTCCCGCAGGCGAACCTTTGCGGAAGTTCGGTTCGCCCCATAATGCACCATGGAGGGTCAAGTTTGACCCTCTACATCACAGTCAGCAGGCCCAGTGTAGCCAATTAGGCTACACTAGCCCCTGGAGCCACTCCCCCCCTACTAAAAGGCAGGCAGCGGCGACCATTACGGTCACTCGTGTGCCTGCATTAGTGAGAGTAGGGCGAGCTGCTGCACACTCTCTCTCATAGGGAAAGATTAGTTAGGCTTAGCTTGTCCCTGGCTGCATACCTGTTCTGTGAACCCACCACTGCATACCTGTTCTGTGAACCCACCACTGCATACCTGTTCTGTGAACCCACCACTGCATACCTGTTCTGTGAACCCACCACTGCATACCTGTACTGTGAACCCACCACTGCATACCTGTTCAGTGAACCCACCACTGCATACCTTTTCTGTGAACCCACCACTGCATACCTGTTCTGTGAACCCACCACTGCATACCTGTTCTGTGAACCAACCACTGCATACCTGTACTGTGAACCCACCACTGCATACCTGTTCTGTGAACCCACCACTGCATACCTGTTCTGTGAACCCACCACTGCATACCTGTACTGTGAACCCACCACTGCATACCTGTTCTGTGAACCCACCACTGCATACCTGTACTGTGAACCCACCACTGCATACCTGTTCAGTGAACCTGCCACTGCATACCTGTACTGTTCAGTGAACCCGCCACTGTATACCTGTTCTGTTCAGTGAACCCGCCACTGCATACCTGTTCTGTTCAGTGAACCCGCCACTGTATACCTGTTCTGTTCAGTGAACCCGCCACTGCATACCTGTTCTGTTCAGTGAACCCGCCACTGCATACCTGTTCTGTTCAGTGAACCCGCCACTGTATACCTGTTCTGTTCAGTGAACCCGCCACTGCATACCTGTTCTGTTCAGTGAACCCGCCACTGTATACCTGTTCTGTTCAGTGAACCCGCCACTGCATACCTGTTCTGTTCAGTGAACAGTTTGGTGTGTCAGTGTGAAGCAGTACCTTAATTACACTACCTGATTGATGTATACACATGCAAGATGTTTTAAAGCACTTTAGGCCTGTTATTTAGCATTCAATATGATTTCTGCCCTTAAAACGCTGCTTTGCGTCAAATCCAGATTTTTCCCGGGGACTTTTGGCGTGTATCCCACTCCGCCATGCCCCCCTCCAGGTGTTAGACCCCTTGAAACATCTTTTCCATCACTTTTGTGGCCAGCATAATTTTTTTTTTTTCAAAGTTCGCATCCCCATTGAAGTCTATTGCGGTTTGCGAACTTTAACGCAAACCGAACCTTCCGTGGAAGTTCGCGAACCCGGTTCGCGAACCTAAAATCGGAGGTTCGGCCCAACTCTACATACAGGCCACCAGGGTCCACACTACAGGCCGCCAGGGTCCACACTATGGGTCCACAGGGTCCACACCAGGGTCCACAGGGTCCACACTACAGGCCACAATACAGGCCGCCAGGGTCCACACTATGCATTGCCAGCTGCCAGTGCCACACGTCACTCCACCTCCTCCTGCTGCTGTTGTATTTATCCTGCTGCTGTCAGTGGTCCCACCGCCAGGGTCCACACTATGCATTGCATGCTGCCAGTGCCACACGTCACTCCACCTCCTCCTGCTGCTGTTGTATTTATCCTGCTGCTGTCAGTGGTCCCACCGCCAGAGTCCACACTATGCATTGCCTGCTGTCAGTGCCACACGTCACTCCTCCTCCTACTGCTGCTGTTGTATTTATCCACAAATGTTCACTTATAGCTGAATTATTGCAGATTTTCTTCTGTTTTACGAAGACAAATTACACCAAGCTTTGATTTTTTTTAGTAGAAGGTCTTTTTGGTCCCTTTTATCCACCTATACATTCCGAGTGGCTCGGGTCACCCTGAGCTGCTTGGTTACTCTGTTGTACTGGTCCAAGCCCTATCTTTTACAGCCATATCAATCCTTGCCATGTACAGAAGAGGACGCTTGAGAGGTCAACCAATTCATTAAATCTTCCCATTCTTGTGGATTAGTGAGGTTTGTTTTTTGACTGGGGCAGATGGGCGGCATTGAGGGGATTTTCTTATGTGTGCCACCACGGCCTGTAAGTGAACCATCAGGGGAAACTCCTCTTCCCCTGCCCCTCCCTCTTTCACGGGATTTCTTCATAGTAGTCGTTACTTAGTCGTTACTTGTCACAAAGATGAAATTTTTTTTAATAAACAATACTCAGCAAAAGTCACAGAATATACATGTGGATCGGTGGTACGCAAGTGATCCCACTTGGCGGCACTGAAAGTGTTTTTTTAATAAACAATACTCAGCAAAAGTCATAGAATATACTTGTGGATCGGTGGTACGCACAGTGATCCCACTTGGCGGCACTGACAGTGTTTTTTTAATAAACAATACTCAGCAAAAGTCACATAATATACGTGTGGATCGGTGGTACGCAAGTGATCTCACTTGGCGGCACTGACAGTGTTTTTTTAATAAACAATACTCAGCAAAAGCGAAAAAACCCTGGAGTATACCAATAAATGTTACTTTTGTTGAATCACACAGCTTTTTGTGTCTGCTTGAAGGAGGTAAGTCCACCACTGCTTCCTAAGCAATTTTAAACATTTTAAATATTGTTTTTATCCTTTTGGCACCTCTGTTCAGCTTATAATACATTTACATCCACCCTTGGTGGAGGGGGATACCCCTTTTTCTTCACGTCTACAGAGAGCGACTTCTTAATCCTGAGTGGGGACAGGTTAATCTCCTCACCTGCTTATACAGTGGTTGCCTGGAGGTAACCCTGGTTTGTGAGTATACATTTTACTCCTTCTCATTATACCAATTGCCTTGACTTACTACACTATATTGGGCTCTCGGTTCTCCCTTTTTATAATACTCAGCAAAAGTCACAGAATATACGTGTGGATTGGTGGTATGCAAGTGATCCCACTTGGCGGCACTGAAAGTGTTTTTTTAATAAACAATATGCTACAAAAGTCACTGAAAATACGTGTGGATTTTTAACAGCCCTGTGGGTGCTGCAGCTGCTGTCAGCGGTGAGGCTGGGGCCCTGTGGCTGGCCTGGCTGGCAGTGAGGCCCTGTGGGTGCTGCTGTCAGCGGTGAGGCTGGGGCCCTGTGGCTGGCCTGGCTAGCAGTGAGGCTCTGTGGGTGCTGCTGTCAGCGGTGAGGCTGGGGCCCTGTGGCTGGCCTGGCTGGCAGTGAGGCCCTGTGGGTGCTGCTGTCAGCGTGAGGCTGGGGCACTGTGGCTGGCCTGGCTAGCAGTGAGGCTCTGTAGGTGCTGCTGTCAGCGGTGAGGCTGGGGCTCTGTGGCTGGCACTGGCAGACAGTACACTACGCTACGCTAAACTCCCTACCTACCCAAAGCTAAACCCCAAAGCAAATGGCGCCAATCACACGCGTTCGGGTATTTATGCACCCGAACACGTGACCCGCTCGGCCAATCACAGCGCCGTACGGCCACATTCGGCGGAACTTTCGGTCAAGGACAAGTTCGAGCCACGTGGCCGAGCATCCATCACGGACACTGAGGTGTTCGGATGGCGTTCGCCGCGAACTCGAACACCACAAAATTTGCCGAATCCTGAACAGTGGCGAACACTGTTCGATCAACACTAATTTAGCTCTAGTTTTTTTTTTTTTAGTTTTTACTGTTTCATTGTCTCTGTTCAATGACACCTTCATATGCTAGAGCTCAAATCTATGAATTATTGACCTTTTTTTTATTCTTTCCTGCTTCAGGAAGCCATTTACTGACAGGAAATTATTTTATGGCTGTAACTTCTTATCACTGAGGCGCTACACCTGCTATTGCCGAAATTCTGTTTTGTCCCCACGTTTATTGCCTGATGAAGCGGGCTGGGCCTGCGAACGCGTTGCACTTTTTTTGAGGTACTATTTAATAAATGTGATTGCTATTATTCAGACAGTCTTTTGTGTCTGCTTTATTGAGGTAGGTCCACCACTTCCTCCCAGCAAATTTTTAAGTTTTTATCCGCTTTTATCCTGCTGGCGCCTCTGTTGTCCTACTGCTTATGCTATAGTCTGACCCTGTCTCTACCCGGATAGAAACTGTCACTTGCATACCTGATGTTTAACTCTTTCAGGCAGAGAAAGAAAAAAAAGAACACACCCTAGTTATCAGTGTGCTTGGCACTGTACATAGACACGTCTATCTCATCATGTCACATGTCACCTCGGTTATCCTTTAACCTCCCTGGTGGTACGCAGTTTCTGAGGCTGCGTCCCCGGGAGGGATTTTTTGAATTAAACTTTTTGTAAAGCTTGTAGCTAGCACTAGGCTAGCCACCATCCCCTCACACACTCTACCCACACACCCCCTCGGCATAACCTTATTCCTATCCATCCTACCCCTAGGCATTCACTCCCTGTTTCCTGTGGCCTCTAGAATGCCAGGTCCACCCGCAATAAGCTCACAGCCATTCATGAGCTGTTCATATCCAAATCCCTTACCTTCCTCGCCCTCCCAGAGACATGGCTCACCCCTTCTGACTGTACTGCTGCTGCAGCCCTATCCTATGGGGGCCTACACCTCAATCACACCCCCAGACCTGTAACAGGACTGGAGCAGGGGTGGGCTTGCTCCTCTCCCCATCATGCACCTTCTGGGTCCTTTCACCTCCCCTTCTCTGCACTTCTCATCCTTTGAGGCCCATGCAATTTGCCGCTACCATCCATTTCCAGCCATAATTGCAGTCCTATACCTCCCCCCCATCTAGCTCCACATCTCTCTTCCTTGACAACCTAGCCTCCTGGCTACCCCACATTCTGTCATCGGACCTCCCTACAATAATCCTCGGGGACTTCAATATTCCTATTGATGTGCTCAACACACCTGCCACCACTCAGCTACTTTCCCTCACCAACTCCCTTGGCCTCTCCCAGCACATAAACTCCCCCACCCACTCTGCTGGTCATATCCTCAACCTCATCTTCTCCAAATCCGCCTCCCTCACTAACCTGGACATTGCACCATTCCCTCTCTCTGACCATCACCTCCTCACCTTCACCATCTCCCAATCCTCCTCCTCTGCCCCCCCTACCATGCCTGGTCGATGGCAAAGGGATCTGCGCAATTTGAATCCAACCATCCTAGCTGACCCCCTCCTATCCCTCTTCTCCACCCTACCCATCCTGTCATGCCCCAATCAAGCACAGTAGTAGTAGCCGGCACCATCAATTTAACAGCTCTTTTATTGATTAAAAAGACACATGATAAGAAATCAGCAGCGAGGTTTTGGAGGAAACCTCCTTTCTCAAGCTCTATCAGTGTCTAAATCATACAAACATTTCACTTACTTTTATATATTGTATTATCAAATCATTTGCATGATCTTGTTTTGTTGTGAGTTTCCTGTATGTTCTACCTTGTATGTTACCCCTTTTATCTATTGTGCAGCGCTGCGTAATATGTTGGCGCTATATAAATACAATAAATAATAATAATAATAATATATTACAAGACGGAGCAATAGCCTATCACGCATCAGAGCCACAATGTGGCGCCCAATCCCCGTCTGTCTTACCTTGCAGACCTGATGGGGAACTTGTTTTCTTTACCCATCCTGACATGCGTACAAGTGGACGCATCATCCTACGCAAGCGGGGCGGGACAGCGCAAACCCACCTCCGAGACCATCAGAACGCCGACCAGTCACGATGAGGCAGCAGTTGACATCACCCACCAGTCACACCCACTATACGGCGGACCAGATGGGGAACTGTCTCTCATGCAGCCGATGACGTTGCCACCCACTGGACTGATGTTGAAGCACACGTGGGGGCGGACGTCAGCCACCCACGTGTGCTACTGATGTAAACATCGGAGATTAGGCACGCCTTCCGCCCTGCTGCGTAGCAACAGGGCAAGCCATGATAATACAGCCCGCGTATCCACAAACAATGTTATACATCCTCAATACAGAGCGTTAAGGGCTCTGCCTCTGACATGGGGGACCAGGGTTCGAATCTCAGCTCTGCCTGTTCAGTAAGCCAGCACCTATTCAGTAGGAGACCTTAGGCAAGTCTCCCTAACACTGCTACTGCCTATAGAGCACGTCCTAGTGGCTGCAGCTCTGGCGCTTTGAGTCTGCCAGGAGAAAAGCGCGATATACGGTAAGTGTTCTGTGTTTGTTTGTTGTTTGTTTGTATTAAATGCTGGGAGAGACACGAACAACATACATTTTAAGAATATAAAGTTGAAGAGAAATTGAGAGCCCAATATGGTGTAGTATGTCAAAATTGAATGGATAAATGAAACAGTGAGATGGTAATACTCACAAACACGGGTTACCACCTAGGTAACCACTCATTAGGCAGGTGAGGAGATTAGACCTGTCCTCACTCAGGATTAAGAAGTCACTCTCTGTAGATAGGAAGAAAGGGGGTAGATCACCCCTCCACCTGGGGTGGACTCAAATATATTGGTAGGTGAACAGAGGCGCCAGAAGGATAAAAGTACATACAATTTTTAAAAAATTGCTTGGAGAAAGTGGTGGACTCGCCTCCATTAAAACAGACACCAAGGACTGTAAATATATAGATATACACATTTATTGAAAATACCCCAAAGATGCAACGCGTTTCGCGGGCACAGCCCACTTCTTCAGGCAATAAGCAGGGCACAGTAAACTTTTTCAGGCCATAAGCTGTGACAGAGGTGCTCTGCTTGCTATAACTGAATTGCTGTTGTTTATCCCCTGCTTATGGCCTGAAAAAGTTTACTGTGCCCGCGAAACGCGTTGCATCTTTGGGGTATTTTCAATAAATGTGTATATCTATATATTTACAGTCCTTGGTGTCTGCTTTAACGGAGGCAAGTCCACCACTTCCTCCCAGCAATTTTTTAAAAATTGTATGTATTTTTATCCTTCTGGCGCCTCTGTTCACCTACCAATATATTTTAAGAATATATGCTATGAAATCAGACCAAAACTGATTGTTAAAATATAGTGTTTGAATTATAGCTTATTTTGCCTAAATAAGTGGTGTCATGTCATATTCCCTATTAAGTCCCCTAGGGAATAAAGTATCTAGTCTTCGTATCCACATGGATTCACAGTACAGTAGTTTTTTAAGTCTGTCACCCCCCCCCCCCCCCCAGTCTGGGTGCTTTTATCTGTTCTAGAATCTGGAACCGTAGTTGATTAACAGAGTGTCTTGCCTGTACAAAATGGGAAGGAACTGATAATTCCAATGCTGGTTTCCTAATGGTACTTTTATGTGCTGATAGCCTTTCCTTCACTCTCTGTGTAGTCTGCCCAATATATAATAGGCCACATGGGCCCTTTAAAGCATATACTGCATATCTAGTATTACAGTCATAACACTCTTTAATAAAGAATGTTCTACCACTATGTGGATGGGTGACAAAACTACCTTTGGTGACATTATTACAATGCACACATCCCAAACAGGGATATGTGCCATTGGGCGTACTGGATCTGTGGATGTTTTTAGTTGAACCTAAATCAGCATGAACTAATTTATCTTTTAATGTTGGTGCTCTCCTATATGACATGAGTGGAAAGGTCTGGAATTCATCTATTTGAGGAAAATTGTCCCTCAACAGATGCCAATTTCTCCGAATGGCTTTTGCTATGTCATCAATAGCCACATTAAATACGCTAATAAATGGAATCCTTTTGTTCTGTCCCCTCCTACGGTTAGTTCTGTCAGCTCTGTCACCTCTCTCTGTATGTAGTCTGGCCCCCCTCTCCAACAATGGTCCTGGGTACTGTCTCCTTTGGAATTTTATCTGCATTTCATCAAGTCTTTCCTGGCAAATATCATCATCTTTAACTATACGTTTAACACGTCGAAACTGACTCCCGGGAATAGATAACTTGGTACTCGGTGGATGGAAACTATCGAAAATTAAAGTTGAGTTAACGTCAGTGGGCTTAATATATAGGTCAGTGTTAAGTTTGCCACCACTCAGTTTCACTTGTACATCCAAGTAACTAACCTCAGCCTCATCATCATGAACAGTCAGTCTAATACTGGGGCACTGTTTTTCCACTTGAGTAACAAACTTAATAAGGCTCGAACGTGGCCCCACCCACACACAAAAAATGTCGTCAATGTAACGCATCCAACACATTGCATGTTGCAAAAAAATTGTGTTGGTATATACAAAAGTTTCTTCATATGCGCTCATAAAAATATTAGCGTAGGTGGAAGCCACGTTCGAGCCCATTGCTGTCACTTTAAGCTGTAAATAGAACTGATCCTCTACCAAAAAATAATTACATGACAGAAGTAATTGTAACAAATTGCACAAAAATCTATTCTGTGCTACAGAATAGTCAGATGCACATGTCAGGATGTGTTCAACCACCTCCATCATGAGGGATGGAGGTGTAGAGGGATTCAACATCCATCGTGACCAACAAGGTCCCCAATGGAATCTCTGGTAATCTCCTAATTTCTTCCAGAAACATATTAATGTCCCTAAGGTATGATTTTCCTGCAAGGACAAACGGTCTCAAGATCTGATCTAAATATTTGGCCAAAGGAGAAAAAATAGAATTAATTCCGGCTACAATAGGACGGCCGGGGGGATGGGTTTTATTTTTATGAATTTTAGGACAGATATAGAAGACCGGAATAGTTGGGTAGTCCTGGATTAAATACTGACTCAGTTTATCATCTATCATCTATAGGCTATTGGTCCATCTTGTTATATATAAAAGGAAGTGAAATGTTTGTATGATTTAGACACTGATAGAGCTTGAGAAAGGAGGTTTCCTCCGAAACGTCGCTGCTGATTTCTTATCATGTGTCTTTTTAATCAATAAAAGAGCTGTTAAATTGATGGTGCCGGCTACTACTACTGTGCTATACATTGGAATTGGAGTGCCTATTTCCATTTAGCCAGGCACATCGAATGTGAGATTGCTGGAGTGCTGTCCATCTACAATTGTTCAAGATGCCCTAATCAAGCAGCAGCACTATATAACAATGCCCTCTCATCAGCCTTAGATGAAGCTGTCCCTCTTACCTTCCGCCCCAACAACCCCCCCTCCCCAGGCCCTAAACCCTGGCACACCACCCACACATGCAATCTCAAGAAAGGGACACGAGCCGCTGAGCGGAAATGGAGGAAATCGCGTCTCAATCCCGATTTCCTGGATTATAGAGCTAAGCTACTACTTTTCCAAGGGTGTAATTGCCAGGGTAGTAAAAATAAGAAGGACACACTAAGGGAGGGGGGAGGCCCTGCCAAGGCTTACAATCTAAAGGGTGGGGGGGGGGGGACATAAGGTAGGACTGTGGAAAGGGTGATTGACAGAGAGTTAGAGTGTGGTAGATGTGGGGTAAACTATTTTAAAGACAGGAGTTTTGAGGGCTTGAACCGCCAACCTTTCAGTTAACAGCCAAACACACTAACTTATTGCACCACAGAGACTGTGCACACAGTTGTTGCTAAACGATTTTATGTGGATGTATGTGTGTCTTGTGGAAGGAGGAAAACAGTCTGCTCTAACAATTTTAACGCCACTTTAAACAAAACCTGTATATATCAAATTTCTACATATATTTCTATGATCCATTCATGATAACAAAGGCCAGAAAGAAGTAGGCAAAAGAGTGCGCATTTTTCCATACGGCTAAGCGGTCTCACTCACTTTTTCCTACAACTAAGCATCTGCAGTACAACAGCAGAGTGGCGCAGTGGAAGCGTGCTGAACACATAACCCAGAGATCAAAGGATTGAAACCATCCTCTGCTAGGTGTACTTTGGTTTTTACACCTTGCTTTACCACATGGGCCAATCGGTGGCCATAGCCCCGTAAGAGAAAGTGTAATTAGGGCCTTGCTGTAACATAGATAGTAGTGTAACTATTTCAACTAATGTACCCTTTTTAAACTTGAAGATTGTATACAAATGTAAGCAGATTGCAGAGTGGCGCAGCAGAAGTGTGCTGGGCTCATAACCCAGAGGTTGATGGATTGAAACCATCCTCTGCTAGGCATGATTTCATTTGTGCACCTTGCTTTATCGCATGAGCAAAACAGTTTCCATAGCCCTGTAAGAGAAAGTGTAATAAGGGCCCTGCCGTAACATAGATATTACGGTAGCTAAGACTACTCCTGGGCCTTTCTTGTAGTTGAAGAGATGAGTGAACTGTGACACCACACTTAAAAAAAATAGCAAACAGAGAAGCGTCCCCATATTGGAGCATTGGATTTGGTAAAGTCTTAAGCCAATGTGTTGTAAGACACAAGTAAGGTTTAGGTTAGCAGGAATGGTTGCATGGCCACCTAGCTTTTCATCCTTCTCACCCTTGCCCTGGAATCTTCCAGACTTCAGATTGCTGTCCTTTGCTGTGGGTGTTACCCCAGCATCATCCAGGGGGCACATGATCTTTCTGAAGTCTTGAATTGAAGCCTGTTAGCAGTATCACCATGTGTCCCACTGCTTTCATCTAGCAATTTAGGCAAATAAGCAAGCTCATTTTTCTCTTGGTATATCACAATGGTACATGCTAGGCTGGCTTCTGCATGTAGCGTTGGTGGTACAGTGGTGAGCATAGCTGCCTTCCAAGCAGTTGACCTGGGTTCGATTCCTAGCCAATGTATGTGAGGTTGCTTTTGACATCCTACAAATTTCTTAGCAAGCTCATTTGACTCTTGGGTATATCACAATGGTACATGCTAGGCTGGCTTCAGCATGCAATATTGGTGGTATAGTGGTGAGCATAACTGCCTTCCAAGCAGTTGACCTGGGTTTGATTCCTGGGCAATGTATGTGAGCTTGCTTTTGACATCCTACAAATCCCTAAGCAAGCTAATTTTTCTCTTGGGTGTATTACAATGGTACATGCTAGGCTGGCTTCAGCATGTAGTGTTGGTGGTACAGTGGTGAGCATAGCTGCCTTCCAAGCAGTTGACCTGGGTTTGATTCCTGGCCAATGTATGTAAGCTTGCTTTTAACATCCAACAAATCCCTGGAAGATAAGACAAGACAGGAAGAGAAGGAAGGAAGGAGGAGGAAGGAGAAAGGAATTACACTCCCTGATTGATGTATACACATGCAAGATGTTATAAAGCACTTTAGGCCTGAAATTTAGCATTCAATGTGATTTCTGCCCTTAAAACGCTGCTTTGTGTCAAATCCAGATTTTTCCCTGGGACTTTTGGCATGTATCACACTCCGCCATGCCCCCCTCCAGGTGTTTGACCCCTTGAAACATCTTTTCCATCACTTTTTCTGGCCAGCATAATTTTTTCTAGTTTTCCAAGTTCGCCTCCCCATTGAAGTCTTATGCGGTTCGCGAAAGTTTGCGCGAACCGAACTTTTGTGGAAGTTTGCGAACCGATAATCGGAGGTTCGGGCCATCTCTAATGCCCAACACAGTGTGTCGGGCATGCCACTCAAGTGGTTTTGCTGGCCACAGGAGTCCCCTCCTATAAAACTATTAGGTTATCCGGCTGTGTAAGATGTCAGCTAGCACTAGGCTAGCGAGTAGAAGTGTGCACAACCCCCCAGTTGCCTCCAATCCCCCCGATCCATCCGCTTATACATTACCCAGCCTGGTTCCAGCGATCGGCGCAGCCTCCCCACACAGCTCCGGTCTTCTCTAAGGGGATGATCAGGTCTGCGCATGATGTCATGATGTTGGTGACATCATAAGTACGATCCTCCTCATAGAGTAGACCAAAGCTGTGCGGAGAGGCTGTGCCAATCGCTGGAACCAGGCTGGGTGATGTATAAACAGATGTATCGGGGGGATCGGAATCAATCGGGGGGGGGGGGGTTGTGGCATCATATACTAGCGAGCCTAGTGCTAACTAACATTTTATACAGCCGCATAATTTAATAGTTTTATAGGGGGACTCAGGCTAGCAAAACCTCCTGAGCGGCATAAAGCTCAGGAGGTTAACAGTGGAAGAATGGCAGCAGTTAAATATTCCCCTTGGAAATCAATTGCTGAATTTTGATTAGCTTTTATAGGCTCCACCCACTTTTCTGAATATTAATCCCAGTCACCCAGTGACCAACTGTGCAACGTTTGAGAACCCTACAATTAATAGTGTAAGAATGGCTGCTGTTTACATTTTCCCAGTGAAATTTGTATTTGTCTCCACCCACTGATAACCCGACATTGCCCACATTTTCTAACCCATACGCATCATAACTCAATTACTCAATGACCAAGTTTGTGAGCTTTGTGGTCTTTGACATCAATAATTTGCATTGAATTGAAACACATCTTATTGGCTGTTTGTGGCTCCACCCCCTTTTCTGAATTTGAACCCCAATCACCCAATGGCTAACTAAACCAGGTTTGAGGCTTGTGCCATTAACAGTGCAAGAATGAAAGCAATTAAACATCCCCCTTGAAAATCAATAGGTAAATTTTGATTGGCCTTTGTAGGCTCCACCCACTTTTCTGAATATTAATTCCAGTCACCCAGCGACCAACTGTGCAAAATTTGAGAACCCTGCCATTAACAGTAAAAGAATGGCTACTGTTTACATTTTCCCAGTAAAATTTGCATTTGTCTCCACCCACTAATGATGCAGCATTACCCAGGTATGTATTTGGCTGGTGTTTACATGCGGCCACTTTTTGTAGCCGTAACACTCAATTATTCAATTACTCAATGACCAAGTTTGTGAGCTTTGCAGTCTTCAGCATTAATAATTTACATTGAAATTGAACAAATCTGATTGGCTGTTTGTGGCTCCACCCCCTTTTTTCTGAATTTGAACCCCAGTCACCCATTGACCAACTGTACCAGGTTTTAGGCTTGTGCTATTAACAGTGCAATAATGGCAGCAATGAAATATTCCCCTTGAAAAGCAATAGGTGAATTTTGATTGACTTTTGTAGACTCCACCCACTTATCTGAATATTAATTCCAGTAACCCAGCGACCAACTGTGCAAAGTTTGAGAACCCTACCATTAACAGTGTATGAATGGCTGCAGTTTACATTTTTCCATTGAAATGTGTATTTGTCTCAGCCCACTTTTTGGTTATTGGAATAAAAAGTATCCTATATTTTTTTCCTGGTAATGTACTATGTGTGTGCCAAATTTCCTTCAAATCCGATCAGCCATTTTTGCCATAATATTAGTAGCATGATACAGGGATTTTTGGTGACCATTTCCAATTGAGATTTCATATCAATACCTTAAAAAAATTGACAACGATAGCCTACGCTGGGGGGCTCTTAGCTCCACCATCACCCTCGTCAGACAACTATGGCCATCATGATTCCCTGGCTATCTATACTGGGGGGAGGCTACCTAACACTAGGGGGCAAATCAGGCTGTCTATACTAGGGGGTGAGGCTAATTAATACTGGGGGCCGAGATTAAACTGCCGTCTGGGAAGATGGCGCCTTAATTGGCAGCCATGGCCACAGCATTCTGGCTTTTTCTTTTTTTTCTTTCCTTTTTCCCACCAATTCACCTTGTTTTCCCCCTGAGGGTGTGCAGTGTTCTCCACTGTAGCCTGGTACATTGGTGCGGGTCATGGGGAGTCCTTGAGCTTTTTCCACCTTGCCGCTGCCTTGGTCCATTGTCTGTGCAGGTAAAGACCTTGTAGAGTCCACCACTGCTACCCAAAAGATCAGGACCCCACTGAGGTAGGACATTGCACTGATCGGGAAACCTTTGGCCTCACTGGATGCTGGCTCCATACATCCATCCATCCATCCATCCATTATAAAAAGGAAATAAGTGGTTTAAAGCACTGTAGATAATCAATTGCTTTATTAATAGGAAAAATTCGATGAGATAAACCTGAAGGCTGAAGGCTCTATAGTTCCATAGCTATCCCTTATTATAGGTGAGAACCTAAGGTTTTGTGTTGGTTTTTTCACCTTCACATTTCCTTTAACACTGATGCAGGTTCTCTCAATGCCTTATTTCAAATCAGAAGGTTGAAGAGAAATTGAGAGCCCAATATGGTGTAGTATGTCAAAATTGATTGGATAAATGAAACAGTGAGATGATAATACTCACTAACACGGGTTACCACCTAGGTAACCACTCATTAGGCAGGTGACGAGATTAGACCTGTCCTCACTCAGGATTAAGAAGTCGCTCTCTGTAGATAGGAAGAAAGGGGGTAGATCACCCCTCCACCTGGGGTGGACTCAAATATATTGGTAGGTGAACAGAGGCGCCAGAAGGATAAAAGTACATAACATTTTTAAAAAATTGCTGGGAGGAAGTGGTGGACTTGCCTCCGTTAAAGCAGACACCAAGGACTGTAAATATATAGATATACACATTTATTGAAAATACCCCAAAGATGCAACGCGTTTCGCGGGCACAGCCCACTTCTTCAGGCAATAAGCAGGGGATAAACAACAGCAAGGACGTCTGCCCTTGACGTGAAACGCGTAGGGGGGCGTGGCCTACGTGCTGTCATGGCGGCTGACTAACTGGATCCATATGGGTTTGCCTTGAGGTCCACAGATAACGGAGCTATATGGACATTGTTACTCGGGGACATCTTGGTTTGGAAGCGGATTGGGTGAGAGCCTTCCTGTTTCATTTCTGCATATGCTACATATCGCTCTATACTGTCTGCCGCAGCTGGCCTCCCCCGCTCCTCAGATGTGCCCCATGTGCTGCTTGGCTATTTGCTGTACGCTGTCTCTGTGACAATACACCTTGAACTGTGAGCTTAGCAATAAGTGTGCTGCTGTAATCTGCCCATAGCTCTGTACGTGGACATGTGCCCTACCTGTGCTCTCAGGAATTAGTGTTTCCTTTCATTTGCTCACGCAGATTATAATCCATGAATCCGTGGGAAATTACTTTATGAGAACAATTATTGGAGGTTTTATATCCCCTTTAGTGAAACTGGCCGGCTTAGGTAGCATGTGTGTGAGTTGTGTGAGAACAGGATGGTCTGAGTGTATACAGTGGCCACTGTACTTTGAATAGCAGCCATTATTCTAGTGACAGCTTTGATAGGCTGAGGCTTTTTAATCATTTTACTGTAATTTTGTACCTTTTTGCATGCTAAGAAACTACCTTATCTCATCGAATTTTTCCTATTAATAAAGCAATTGATTATCTACAGTGCTTTAAACCACTTATTTCCTTTTTATAATTATGCTTCAGTACGGTTGCACTGCCCCTTGAACTAAGGGCCTCAGCTTGGTCAATTTCTAACTAGAATTGAGAATTGGAGGAATTAGAGGTTTATCCTTAACTTTTTTCCTATATTATCCATCCATCCATTGGTTGCTGCTGCTCCACCGCAGCAGGGACACCTCTGGTTCAGCCCCTCCATGATGCCAGCCACTAAGCTGGAAGTAAGGGCTGCCACAGCCGGATGCTTCTGTGACAGCCAGATTATCTTGGCCAGCCCTGCTGAATGTTGCACAGGAATCGGGACCTACCACAGAAATGAACACTATTGCACCTTTTGAACTGGAACACCTTGGCCAGCACTGCCAGATGCCAGATGTCAGCAATCGGGATCATCATCAGCATCAGCCATCACGACAGGTTTCTATGAAGAACTGGGACATCACTGCTGAACCTTCGTCTCCCTCTGCCCCCCCCCCCCCCATGTCTTCTTAGGGATGACAGATGATTGCCTAGTGTGACTGGTGGCGCCACAGTATGGCAGTCTCTGCTCTTGAGTTTCAGACACTATTCTCCCATCCTTCCAGACCAGAACCTGTATGAGCCAAAACCAATTTCAGGTACAATGGAATTGGGTTTGTACTTGGCAAAATTAACGATTATGAGTCTGAATATCTATTTTTGAGGAGAAGCTTCCTTATCCTGGAGGGGCACATCTGGATAGATATACTGAAGGGGCTACCAAATCCTGGGGCACATTGAGCTATCTATACTGGTGGGGAAGAGAGAGGCTATCTAGTTCTGGGTCGCACATCTGGCAATCTAAACCAGAGGTTGAGGCTACCTAACACTGGCGACATAGGCATTTCATAGACAACAGAAGTTACAGTACTTGCATACAAGGCTAGGTAGATTGCGCAAAGCCCAGTAAACTTTATGTGTGCTCTCTGAGTACTTACATTTTACTAATATTTTGTGAAGCTACTCAATGGGAGATATACAACACTATTTATATTTACACTATAACATTTATATTTACACTATTTACAGTATATTGTACTGTATTCTCCCAATAGGCTTTATTCAAGTAATGTTTTAGTTTTAGTTTTTTTGTTTGTTTTTGTTTTTTTACTGGAGTTGTTTTTACACTTTATTAATAAAATACCCTTTAAGCCTCCAACAAGCAAGAAAATACTCAAAATAAGCTTTATGTTACTTATTAGTATGTTTAGTACTTTTTATTTTAATTGCTAGGGGCTGAAAAACTATTTTGTAAATGCCATAAAAATGATTATCCTAGATGAAAAGTTAGCTGAAACAGAGCCAATGAGTAAGAGTACTTCATTTGTTTAACCTACAGGGAGTGCTTATGTAATAAATGTTTTCTGTAATTCCTTTCAGGCCTCAGTAATATATTGTAGCATTTAGGGAAGAATATGCAGCCCATTATTCCAATACTAGAGGCCAGTATAGCGAATATCTCCACAATGACCATTTGTTTCCCCTTACTGCTCAGGTAGGCTGGGATGGCAGCAATCCAAACACTGCAGAACACCAGCATGCTGAAGGTGATGTATTTGGCCTCATTAAATAAGTCAGGTAATGTCCTCACCATGAAGGCCAGAACAAAGCTCACAGCGGCCAGAAGTCCCATGTAACCCAACATAATATAAAAAGCCACAACAGAGCCTTCATTACATTGAATGATGATCTTTCCAGGAAAAGAGTGCATGTCATACTCTACAAATGGTGGAGAAACTAATAACCAAGTAATCCCAGTGACAGTCTGAACAGATGAGCAGAGTAACATCACTGTATTGGGAAATTTGACTCCTAAACACTTCCTCCAGACAGAATCTGGTTTGGTAACTTTGAAAGCAATGCAAACCATGACAGTTTTGGCCAAGACTGATGATAGAACAATAGTGAAGGACGTCCCAAAGAACACTTGGCGTAGCAAGCAGGTTGTATCCACTGGCCGATCAAGGAAAAGAAATATACTTGACATACTAAGTACGAGGCACAGGAGTATAACAAAACTGAGACTCCGATTGTTAGCAGTCACTATGGGCGTGTCCAAGAAATATGAAAATAATCCTATTATAAAGACAGATAACACAGAAAATATTATAGAACTTACAATGAACAATAAGGCCACATCGTCATGTAAGGATAGAAATTCCTGAGATTTGGGAACACATTGATTTTTTGCTTCATTAGGCCACTCATCATCAGGACATTTCTGGCAGTTCTCAGCATCTAAAGGAAAGAAAAGACATATTAGGCATGTCCTTAAAATTATGTTGTTAATAATACTTAATTTACTGTCAATAATCTGACATGTATGAAAATAATTTCTGCTTATTTACATTTCAGGTAAATTGTCGTGACTTATACCAATAAAAAGTCATTTTACTTTTATTTAGTAGCTAGCTGTGACTTTTTAACATGGGTAAAAATGACAAACCAAGTTTGCTTGAGACTATGACAACATAATTATATTAGATATACTCCTACCTCCATTTGTGACATTGCAGGGGCGGAGCTTTGGGGGGGTCGGGGTAGGACAGGTGCCCCCGGGTGCTGGATCCCTAAGGGCGCCTTGCTCGGGAGTCAGGGGCAGGCTCACACGCCACCGCGCAGCATCCAGAACATGTGGAACGCAGAGCCAGCCGCCGGAGCCAATCGCTGGTGAGGAGGAGGCTCCAAGGCTGGCAGGGAAGTGTGTGCGAGTGTGGAGGGGGCGGGGTAGAGCGGGCCAAACAATCTGAGTTGTCTCTGCAGATGCTGCTTGTCCAATGCCACTGACGAAGCGGCTGCTATGGAGCTCTTGTGTGATGTGGGGGGTCTGTAGCGGGCTCCGAAGTGAATATTATCTGTATTAACGGTAGGAGCTACGAGCTGAAGTCTCCACTCTCCAGCGTGCACACAGGCTCAGGCTGTCCCACCCCTCTTCCTATCTGTGTTTCCTCACACAGCATGTAGCCGTGCACAGGAGTTCAGAAAGCCTGGCGTTCAGCGACTGGCCCCAGTGAACATAGTACTCAGCGGCTGCTTGATTTATGGCCTGACTTGTCAGGTCAGTGTCTGTGTGTCAATGGAGCAGGGGGAGGGAAGCAGCCCGGACAGCACAGGAGTGTCTCAGTGAGTCTGTGATTCACTGTGCAGAGGTGATCATATTCACTGGGCCTGTGTGCAGTTCATGTGCAGAGGTGGGAGACACAAATCATCAGCACTGTTTTTCACAAAATGGGGGAAAAAGAGTGCCCTATATGCTGTATGTAGTTAGTCAGTCAAATAGTGTCTACTGTCTAGGCTTCAGAGTAGTATTGACATGTACAAAATTATTCATAATGTTGTTTTCAATGATTTGGAGCAAAACTTGAATGTTACACATGAAGATTGTGTGTGTGGGGGCTAACACACCCTTATCACCACCTCTGCCACTGCGCATAGCGCTCCATTCTACCGATATCAAAAGTATTGGAGAGCTGGAACATGATGTGGAGTGCAAGGGGCAGAGTTAGTGACAAGGGTTTGTTAACTTCCCCCTGCCACAATCCGCATGTGTAACATTCAAGTTCTGCTCCAAATCATTCAATACACCATTCTGAATAATCACAAACATGACTCCAGGGTCTCCTGGCTTTTATTTTCCTGACCAGTCCCCAGAAGCACCCGCAGCTGTGAAAGAGAGCATTTTCACTGGGCCTGTGTGTGTGTCCCTGGGACAGTATGGGCTAGTGCACACCAAACCCCTCTATGAGATCCGCCAAACGCTAGAGGTTTTTGAGGCAGATTTCAGAGTGATTCCTAGTCATGTTTAGGCCGGTTACACATTACAACGCGTGCAGGAGAACGGCTCCTGCACGCGTTGCGGCATGTCGCCTGGAATCTACGGTGCGACGCTGAGTAGTGGCGGTAGTATCAATTAACCCGACGGGGAAACGCCGATTCCCGACTATAAAATGCGCCAGGATGCGTCGTATCGAAACACAGCGTCGGGTGTGAAAGGTAAAATGAAAGTCTATGGACTTTCCTTTTACCTTGGTTAATGCAAAGTATAGACTTTGCGTTAAAACGCTGAAAAGGGCTCTGGTGTGAAAGAGCCCTTAGAGAGATTTTCTAAACATGCCTTGCGTTTTTTGGAGCTTTTTTGTGTATCAGATGTCATATTGTTACAGTAACTGAACAGCTACTGTAACAAAAACACCTGGAAAACCACTCTGATCTGGCGTTTTTCAGAGCATTTTTCCTATACTTAACATTGAAGGCCGAAACGCTTTAGAAATCCAAAAAATGCTGCAGCCCGGGAGTTTGCGTTTCTGGAAAAAATGACCCGCTCTGGTGTGCACCAGCCCATTCACTTTCATTAGCCAAGTGGTTTTCCCCCTGCAAGCGCTTAAAAAAAACGCTGCAGAACCGCTCTGGTGTGCACTAGCCCTATGTTCATGATGTATAATGTCTTTTGCAGTTGCTCTTTAAGAGTACCTGTGCTTTACTCTTAACATTTTCTGCACACTGATTCCATCCGTTCCATAGCTTGCTAATATTGTTAAATCTGTAAGTGCCCTCCTGTCTTCAGCAATACTCCTGCTCCACAGTTGCAGTCATGAATGAGCACATTTGTACTCAACATGTATGAGTTCATGAACTGCATATGCTCTGTAAAAAGAAGCGCTTGCACACATCTTCTTTTGTTTATACGTGAAAGAGGAGTTCCTTTTACTGAGCATGCACAGTTAGTGAACCCATGCATGCTTCGTACAAATGCGCTTATTCACAGCTCAGACTGTAGTGCAGGAATGGATCTGAATATGGGAGGGCATTTACAGGCAGTCAAGAGAATCGGAAATAACAAGAAATGAGAGGCATTCTGGAGGACACAGAGCGCACAAAGGTAAGTACCCTTAAAGAGGCACTTATAGGGAAGGTTCAGGCAGCGCTTAAAAAAAATAAATATCGAAATCCACTTACCTGGGGCTTCTTCCAGCCCGTGGCAGCCAGGCTGTGCCCTCGGCGCCGCTTCGCAGGCTCCAGGTGGTCTCCGGTGGCAAGCCCGACCTGGCCAGGCCGGCTGCCAGGTCGGGCTTCTTCTGCGCTCCACAATGCGTGTCATTGGTGCGCGCTGACGTCATCCGACGTCCTCCGGGCTGTACTGCGCAGGCGCAGTAGTTCTGGCACAGCCTGGCTGCCACGGGCTGGAGGAAGCCCCAGGTAAGTGGATTTAGATTTTTTTTTTTAAGTGCTGCCTGAACCTTCCTTTTAAGTCATGAAAAAAAGAGTTTTACTCACCTGGGGCTTTCCTCAGTCCCCTGCAGCCGATCGGTGCCCTCGCCGTGTCTCTCTGATCCTCCCGTCCCCGCTGGCGACCACTTCCGGTTTCGCCGTCAGGACCCAACAGGCATGGGAACGCGAGTGATTCTTCGCGTTCCCATGCCTGTCGGGTTCATGACTTAAGGTTCACTTTAAAGGGTCGCCAACTGAAAAAAATGAGTTTTACTCACCTGGGGCTTCTATCAGCCCCCTGCAGCTGTCCGGTGCCCACGTAGACTTGCTCCAATGCTCCTGGCCCCGCCGGCAGCCACTTCCGGTTTCGGCAACATGAGCCGACAGGCTGGGTATGCGAGTGATTCTTTCGCGTTCTTGGCCTTAATAGCGCCCTCTATGCTGCTATAGCATATAGTATATAGCAGGGGTGGGGAACCTATGGCTCGCGAGCCATATATGGCTCTTTTCACCACCGCATGTGGCTCTCTGGCTCGCTAAAGTATGTGTGACGGAGCGGCCAGAGAGCCTGTGTTTACTTTTAGTCAGAGCGCCGCCTCCGTGCCCGGCCTTTACATTTGCATGCGTGCCTCCTTCATCGGCACCGCATCCCGCCTCCCCACACATTGCACGCTGAGCGCCGCCTCCTCCAGCCGCCGCGGCCAGCGTACTGTAGCTCCGCCCCCATGGTGACGCGGCGTGCAGGGACTGGAGGACTGAGAGTGTTGCGGCCAGTTACGTCAGCCGAGCCTGCGCTTTGGGACTCCGCGGTGAAGCTGACTGGAAGCTGCCTGGCCTGGTAAGTGTGAACCGCTGTCTTTCATGCATTTCCTGGTGAAAAGCTGTCTCTTATGTGCATTTACTGGGGAACCGCTGTCTGTCATTATGTGCATTACCTGGTGAAAAGCTGTCTCTTATGTGCATTTACTGGGTAAAGGCTGTCTGTCATTTCATGCATTTACTGGTGGAAGGCTGTCTCTTATGTGCATTTACTGATGGAAGGCTGTCTGTCATTTCGTGCATTTACTGGTGAAAAGCTGTCTCTCATTATGTGCATTTTCTGGGGAAAGGCTGTCTGTCATTTTGTGCATTTCCTGGTGAAAAGCTGTCTCTTATGTGCATTTACAGGTGACATATTGTACGGCTATCACGGAAATTTCATTTTAAAATATGTCGTGTTTATGGCTCTCTCAGCCAAAAAGGTTCCCTACCCCTGTTATATAGCATATAGCAGCATAGAGTGCGTGTTGCAGCTTAAACATTTGGAGTAAGTGAGTGCATACCTGTCTATGGACTGCTGTGTATTTTGATAACGCTTGGACAGCTCATTGCTATACTACAGGAGCAACTTAAGTCTACTTCACTGCTGCTTTTTTATATCATGTAGTCTTTTGCTTATTCCTTTATATGACTCTCAGCTGGAGGAGCTCACAATATAATCCTACCATAGCCATAGTGTAATGTCCTCAGTGTTCTCCTCAGAAATTTTTTCCTGCCGGGTGGCATGAAAAAGTAGGCGGGTGAGCCGAGATGAAAGAATGCAGGGCCGGTGCTTCTCTGCACATTTCTGCTTACAGCATAGGAGGAGGCAAGCCGATGACAGCCGAGTGCTCATCAAAACTAGCTGGGTGGAGCACCAGGCTAAAAGAGCCTGGGGAGAACACTGGTCCTACCATATTATTATTATTATTATTAATATTATTATTATTATGTACTAGTAGACCCAGCCCGTTTAAAAACGGGCTCTAGGTCTACGGCCGACGCCAGTGCGCAGGCGCGCACACGCTGCACACGCGACCGCCGAACGCAGAGCGCGCCCGCACCCGCCCACCTCGCTCGCCTGTCCAGCTCCCTGGTCCCAGCTGTCAGTTACTGCGCACATGCGCAGTAACAAAAATCCTGGGACAAGGACAAAACTGCTGGATGCAGCGACAGTCAGCTTTTATTAGGTAGTATTTATATAGCACTGACATCTCCTGCAGCACTTTACAGCGTACATAGTCATGTCACTGGCTGTCCTCAGAGAAGCTCACAATCTAATCTCTGCCATAGTTATAGCTCCACCCAAGCCATGCTCACATTATGATGCATGGTAATGCCTATTTTTTTGTGTCTCGTAGGACTGTCCGGGGTAGCGCGCAAAAACTTTCTTTGTCCCCGGGCGCTGAAAACCCTAGCTACGCCGCTGTGACATTGTTATTATTATTACTGAGATGTCCCCATGAAGCAGGAAGTAATATGTCAGCAGTCCCAGTATCTCTCTGTTGTAAGGCTTATAAGGCTTGACAGGTTATGCCCACAATCAGTCCCTAAGCCCCAATCTATTGCCATGAGTCTGGCCCATGGTCTTCACCTTTAGACAAGCGCCCCACGGGAACAGTTGATTTGTCTCCTGACTACGGTTACCCCCAGGTGTTAACATGCAAGGCATACAGACTGAAGTGGAGTGAACAATAACCCCTCAGAGCCCCACTGAGCTGGTATCAATACAGTTCACAAGTTCAAGTATGAAAGTACTTGAGATGATGAGGATGAGGTGTAAGGGTATGGAGCCATGTTCTGCAATGTATCTGTATTAGTGTACCTGCACTATTCACTTCAGTTAGTATATGGAAGCAAAGGATAAGGAATAAGTTACAATGCAGTGTATAGTAATGAAAACATATACTCTTTCACCTTTCGAAAAGTGATTAAGGCAAATTTAGGGGAGTAATCTGAACCCCACAGGTGTGCTAGTGAACTGTATTTACAGGTTTGTGGCTGCATGAACAAATTAGATTAGTGCATCACAGATTATTTAAGTAGGAGGGGTTGCCAGGGCAACAGGAAGTGAGAGCTGTGTTTTTTGCCAGTGGCTGCTGTGAAGAGCTGGAGAATCTGGTGGCCTAGTGACTGCATAGGATTGCAGAATACATCTTTGAGGAGCCTGAGAGGAACTTGTGGCACACAGAGGGGACATTACTACAGCACCTAAAGACATTTTTGCAGTGAATTATCCGGGGGGTTTCCTGTCTGTGCAGTTTGGCTGTTGAAAGACCTGTGGATCCATAAGAAATCACTGAAAGGTGCTCAAAGTACCCAAGGAACTGTAAGTGCAGCTTCGATGCATCATAGTGCATACCAGTGACATTTTATATATTACAGTACATTGCCAGAGACATACTTTGCTTGGCTTGGAACTACAAATAGGGAAGCCTTGTGTAAAGAGACGGACATATTACCTGTGGATTACAAAGCGGACATATTACCTGTGGATTACAAATAGTATTGCACAATACTTAAGGGTGCACCCCGAAGACAAAGATGACATAGGAACATTCAGGTGCAGCCAGGCTGCTTTGTGGACTGTGGGAGAATATTTAGTAAGAGCTAGTTGTTTTAGGTTAGACAGTATTACTGTCACTGTGTGATTTATGCTTTGTTATCTTACTGTTTATACATGCCCAGCTATTTATCCTTTACTACTACTCAGTAAACTTTACTGCTGGGTAAAAACCATTGTCTGTATCTGTGTGGCATCGTGTACCCTCTGTATCTGTGGGCCCACCCCTCGGGTCATCTTACAGAGGCCCACAATGGAGGTCAAATATGTAGCAGGCAGTATTCAAGAGTATCCAGGTAACAGGCAAGGGTCGGTCCAGGCAGCTAGCAAGAGTATCCAGGGAACAAGCAAGGGTCGGTCCAGGCAACAAACAAGAGTATCCAGGTAACAAGCAAGGGTCGGTCCAGGCAACAAACAAGAGTATCCAGGTAACAAGCAAAGGTCGATCCAGGTAGCAAAAGAGAGTATCCAGGTAACAAGCAAAAGATGGTCCTGACAGCAAACAAGAGTATCCAGGTAACATGCAAGGGTCGGTCCAGGCAGCAAACAACAGTATCCAGGTAACCAGCAAAGGTCGGTCCAGGCAGCAAACAAGAGTAGTCAGTAACCATCCAAAGGTCAAACAGCAATTCAGCAATCAGGATTCAAAGTGTTCACCCAGCAATTAGCCACAGCTATGCTTATCACGGGCGATGACTGGGAGCACTCAGCAGGTTTAAATACAACTTTCATCCAATCAGTGGCCGTCCACACTCCGCACATCCAATCATAGAGCGATCCGCCTATCATAACGTGCGGCCTGCATTCCAGCTGCCGTGCTATCACCGGGAACAAGTACCGAGACTCGGAAGTGACAGCCTCAGCCCGGGTCTCGGCATTACTGACGTGTAAGTCCCTTACATTTCTTCATTTTTTCTAATTCCTTTTGAAATGCAATTAAAATAAAATAATTATTAGCAAAAAGTACCACCCAAAGAAAGACTAATTTGTGGCAAAAAATGTATATAGCATTTTGTTGTTATAAGTAGCAATAAAGTTATTGGCGAATGAATGGGAGGAGCGTGAAATGTTGAAATCGTTCTGGTTTCTAAGGGGAGTTGACCTGTGGTGGGGAAGTGGTTTTAAATTGCACCCAAAGTGACATGTGAAATTATGACATAGTCGTGTCTACGTACAGTGCCAAAGATACAAATAACTAGTCTGTGTTCCTTTTTTTAATTTTTTTGCCTAAAGGTGTTACATTTTCCGGTATGCAAGTGACAGTTTCTCTCCAGTCGGGGACTTGTAGAAATATAGTGTATTCCTCACTCATAAGGAATTACAGTCATACAATGCTTACTGGGTACAGAATGGCTTCTGAGTGCACAGGATCGATAAGAAAGGTCATTACGGTACTTTAGCTTCTAGGACACTAAAAGACTCCATCAGGTATATGAGACAATACAACATTAAACCTACTTTTTTAGCTTTTAAAAAGAAAATAAAAATCTGGTATTGTTGTAGTAGTAGGGGGAGAGATAAACAATTGTTTATCTCATAAGTTTATTTTCACCTTGGATTTCCTTTAATCTGCCCTATCTATCTTTGGCTTTGATGCAGCTCTTGTGGCTTCAGTAGTTTGTGTCACAGAAAAGGGTTCAGCAGGTCTGGGACAAGGCTTCCCAGCACCAGAGGCAGAGGTTCCAAAAGCGTCATGTGTTCTCAATACTGCAGCGCTCTCAATCTAAATCTACCCTTACTTCACAAAAGGGAGAGTCAGATTGAGGCAGCTATTTGATGTGTGTGATTCTCTCTCTGCCCCTTTCAAAGCCCCCTTCCCCCCACCATACCTGCTTCTTCCCAGGTGTCCACAGTGACAACAGCTGGGTCGCTGTCCGTCCTGTCATTTGATCTGTGGGCACGGTCAGGCATTCACTGCTGAATGCTAGGAGGGAGTCCCTCCTCCTCCGTACAGTCCAGCTACATTTTACACCGCATGTGTTTAGTCTACTATAGGCAACTCTGCAGGAAGCCAACACCAGTTCCGCTACAGCAGAAGTCAGTTTCCTGCTGTTGCCTAGCAACACTATGCCACAGCTGTGCCTGTCATATCTTTGATGACAGTGCGGCTGTTACAGCTCAGAGCGGGCCGCGCTCCGTGCCAGATGGGAGGAGAACACTGAGGGGACTTGGGGAGATTAGTTTGGTGGGAAGATCACAAAGGAGGTGGGGAGAGGGAAAAGCAAAGGGGCAGATGAGCGGGTAGTGAGAGTGCAGCGGAATGCACCTTCACAGTGCTACGCTCAGAAGCTGTAGCCTGCCCAGCCTCTGCCTCGGCATGGCCCTGGGGCTCAGAATGTTACCCATGTAGCCAAAGGAGCAGGGGAATTCACTCTGAACAATGGAGTTTTATTTTTATTTTATTTTTTTTTACACCAATGACTTATAAGCTATTACAGGCAGAGGGTTTCCATGACAACTGAACAAGAAACAACAATATTATCGGTAATACCATCTTCCATATTGTACTTGTTTTAGGTTTTCTGTCAAAGTGCCTCTTGACAAACCATACAAACATGTGGTGTTATTTTCTTTTCCCTCCTATAATTACATTACTTAGCATAACAGTTGCTAAGTAATGTAAGTGATTACAGGGATTTCCTCTGTCCTCCTTATCTGCCCTTTTACAAAATTCCAGAACACTCCACCCACTTCCACAAGTGCTGCTCCTTCTATGCAGCCTGCTTTGCCCCAATTTTCTCTTACTGAAAGTGTCATGGTTACACTTGGGAGTACATCAGCTTATTGTGTATCAATACTTTCCTGCTCCTCCCACATCTTGTCATTCTACTGTCATATTAATTCCCCAGCCTTTCACACTGCTAAACCGAGTTCCTAAAATGGGATGTGGGGGTAGGATAAGCATATAGATCATTAGTATAACAAAGTGCATGCAGAGCAGAAAAGGTAAATATTACACCATAAAATAAATGTAAAAAAGCCACTTACCCCAAATAACTGAAATCTCTCCTTCTGAACATGGAACACAGTCATAGCAGCAAATGTGGTATCCTTCCCTCATTGCTTTCCTGTTCCCAGGAGAACAAGGCTCAGAACAGTGGCCTTGTGGCACCTAAGATAATTATGTGATATAATGCAAACTAAATTAACCACTTAAGCCCGAAGGGTTGAAATTTTTTTACATCCGAGCAACTTTCACCCCCCATTCATTTGCCAATAACTTTATCACTACTCATTACAATTAATTGATCTATATCTTGTTTTTTCCGCCACCAATTAGGCTTTCTGTGGGTGGTATATTTTGCTAAGAGCCACTTTACTGTAAATGCATTTTAACAGGAAGAATAAGAAAAAAATGGAAAAAATTCATTATTTCTCAGTTTTCAGCCATTATAGTTTTAAAATAATACATGCCTCCATAATTAAAACTCACGTATTGTATTTGCCCATATGCCCCGGGTATTTCACCGTTAAAATTATGTCCCTATCACAATGTATGGCGACAATATTTTATTTGGAAATTAAGATGCATTTTTTCCGTTTTGCGTCCATCACTGTTTAGAAGCCCATAATTTATTAAATCATATTGATATACTCCTTTGACATAAATATTTAAAAAGTTCAGACCCTTAGGTGACTATTTATGTTTTTTTTTTTTTTTATTATTGTAATTTTTTTTTTTATTTTAATTTAAACTTGTATGTGGGTATTTTTTGGTGTGGGAGGTAAACAGGGGTTTTTTTAATATATTTATAGGTTTATTCTTAAAACTTTTTTTTTTTAGGTGTAATTTGCTATTTGGCCACAAGATGGCCAGAATCAAAAAGTCCTGGGAGCGATCGATCTCGCTCCCAGGCAGAAGAAAGGAGACCAGAGCTCAGAAAAGCCGCAGCGTCTGAAGAGACGCTGTCGGCTTTTCTCCGGGGGGGGTCCGATCAGCGAAAGGGATTTATAATCCCTTTCACTGATTGGTGGGCTAGCGGCCAGCAGCGGGGGCGCGCACGGGGGGGCCCGCGGGGCGCGCGCGCGACCCGCGGGAGTGCGCGCAGCCCAACTGGACGAGAAATCTCATCCAGTTGGGCTTAAGTGGTTAAAGCACTTCAATAACACTTAGCACAAGATGACTGAAGACTGATAAAAAGAGCAAAATGGTTATATCACAATTTACATTAGGCACATTGTACAGCATTTCACAATGATGTGTAGATGGGGAATTGTAAGTGGAACAGGAGTTCAAGGAGAAATTAGACTTGGAATGAGGGGAAAAAATGGTGGTCACAAAAAGGGGCACCTTAAAGCATACCCGAGGTGATATGTGACAAGATGAGATAGACATGTGTATGTACAGTGCCTAGCACACACATAACTATGCAGTTCATAGTTACATAGTTACATAGTTATTTTGGTACAACTCCAGCCTGCTCCCTCACATATCCCTGTTGATCCAGAGGAAGGCGAAAAAACCCTTACAAGGCATGGTCCAATTAGCCCCAAAAGGGAAAAATTCCTTCCCGACTCCAGATGGCAATCAGATAAAATCCCTGGATCAACATCATTAGGCATTACCTAGTAATTGTAGCCATGGATGTCTTTCAATGCAAGGAAAGCATCTAAGCCCCCTTTAAGTGCAGGTATAGAGTTTGCCATAACGACTTCCTGTGGCAATGCATTCCACATCTTAATCACTCTTACGGTAAAGAACCCTTTCCTAAATAAATGGCTAAAACGTTTTTCCTCCATGCGCAGATCATGTCCTCTAGTCCTTTGAGAAGGCCTAGGGACAAAAAGCTCATCCGCCAAGCTATTATATTGCCCTCTGATGTATTTATACATGTTAATTAGATCTCCTCTAAGGCGTCTTTTCTCTAGACTAAATAAACCCAGTTTATCTAACCTCTCTTGGTAAGCGAGACCTTCCATCCCACGTATCAATTTTGTTGCTCGTCTCTGCACCTGCTCTAAAACTGCAATATCTTTTTTGTAATGTGGTGCCCAGAACTGAATTCCATATTCCAGATGTGGCCTTACTAGAGAGTTAAACAGGGGCAATATTATGCTAGCATCTCGAGTTTTTATTTCCCTTTTAATGCATCCCAAAAAAATTTTCGCTTTAGCTGCAGCGGCTTGGCATTGAGTACGATTATTTAACTTGTTGTCGATGAGTACTCCTAAGTCCTTCTCCAAGTTTGATGTCCCCAACTGTATCCCATTTCTTTTGTATGGTGCTAGACCATTGGTACGACCAAAATGCATGACTTTACATTTTTCAACATTGAATTTCATCTGCCATTTATGTGCCCATATAGCCATCCTATCCAGATCCTGTTGCAATATGACACTATCTTCCTGAGAGTTGATGATTCTGCACAATTTTGTATCATCTGCAAAAATTGCAACATTGCTCACTACTGCATCTACTAGGTCATTAATAAATAAATTGAAGAGCACTGGACCCAGTACAGACCCCTGTGGGACCCCACTGCTAACAGTCTCCCATTTTGAGCACGATCCATTGACCACAACTCTTTGTTTTCTGTCCATTAGCCAGTTCCCTATCCATGCACACAAACTCTTCCCCAGTCCTTGCATCCTCAACTTTTGCACCAGACTTTTGTGGGGAACAGTGTCAAAGGCCTTTGCAAAGTCCAAGTATATCACATCTACAGCATTCCCAATATCCATATTAGCATTCACTACCTCATAAAAGCTGAGCATGTTAGTCAAACAGGACCTGTCTTTAGTAAACCCATGTTGATGCTGAGAAATAAGATTATTTTCTACTATGAAGTCATGTATAGCATCTCTTAGTAACCCCTCAAATAGTTCCAGAGTCAGGACTGGGTCAGAATACAGTGTGACCCTCACTGATAAGAAATTACAAATATAAAGCAATTTCCTAGCAGAAAATGGCTTCTGGGAGCAGGATAGAGATAAAAAGGTCAATAGTTCATAGATTTTAGCTCTGGCATACTTGAATGAACGTGTCATTGAGCAAAAATAGTAAAACAGTAAAACCTTAAGAAGTAGATTTTTCTCTCTTTTCCTAAATAAATATAAAATAAAATTGTAGAATATCTTAAAGTGGACCCAAACCAAATATTTTTTTAATTCAAAATATTTAGTTGCACCACTCTGACACATACAAAGATAAATAAACACTCCTTCAAGCTTATGAGCATTTCAGCTCATGCTTTTCACCCTTCTCTTTTCATCACTAGGGTTATACAGGTGGCAGCCATTATCAATTCCTCCTTTGCTGGACACCATCTACTCCACCAGTTTGCCGGATTCTGTCCCGGCAATATGTAAGGAAAGGAGGAGTTCCTCCAATAAATGTAAAATATTTTATATTTGTCATCATGCAGCTGAAAAAAAGGCTGCTATTTATTATTATAATTTAGAAAATAGATTTTATTTCTGAAATCTTGTATTTTTAATTTGGGTCCACTTTAATTTCACCTCGGGTGTCCTTTAAGCTGAGTGTACACTACTCAATTATCATTCAATTTTTGTTTTTCATCAATATTACAATTGTAAGCACGATCGATATTATCTATCTATAGTACAAGCAATTCTTTTACAATCAACTGAATACCAACAATGCAGATCAATCTTTGATTGATTTCAACCCTTAATATTGATCATGATATTGATTGAAAATGAAATTGAATGATAACTGAATAGAGTATGGGTGTTTCTGTTTCTGGAAACAGGACCTATTGACCTCATCACAGATGTTTGGCATGGGCTCTCCCAGGGCGTGGAGTCTAAGTGGCCACAAGTTGCCACCAGAGCCCCCCCCCCCCAAGGAATGATGGGCTGCTACCCCTAGCGGGCAATGGACTTCTTTGCTGCCTGGTGTCCACCAGGTCATGACCCCTGCAATTGCCCTACCAGCGACATAGAAAAACAGGGGGAGCTGTGGTGTGGAGTCAATCAGAGGTTGCAGGTATACAGAGCAGGAGGCGGAAGACAAGGTAGGGGTCACTGACAAAGTTCGAGGCTGACGACAGACAAAACGTGTTGGGGTCACAGGCAAGGTTTGGTAGGCAGGCGGCAATCAGAGATGTAGCCGAGGGCACAGGCAGGGGCTGGTAGGCAGACAATGATCAGAAAGGCTTGGTCAGGTCACAGGCAGGGTCACAACAGGAATCAGAATAAATAAGGCAAATCAGGCTAATGCGCAGGATCAACAGAAGCTGCTATGAACAAACAGCACTGGACCTTATGAAAAAAGTTGCTTTCTTAACTTAATAAAGTTACTCTTAGTCACTTTCTGTTCCCTCGTAGGCCTTTGATATATTATAGTCACAGTAAGCATTGCCACAACAGTGTGACTTCTCAGCCCTCCTTACAGCCACCATCTGCTAGCGGCACTGAGACAAGCTGACGCTTTTTCCTCCACTGTGGATTCCCCCCAAGAAGACCAATGGTTGCCATCAGCTACAACCCACCTCCCTTCCTGCATTCTGGACTCCTCGCTGAGGTATCGTGCCCGCTGCTGACTGGAGAGCCCGATCCCCAGCTACCATCTAAGAGAGGCACAAGCTGATTTAGTCTGATCCTTACTGACAGCCACTACATTCCAAATGAGACCTGTTCTGTATAGGACAGTGTGATTGCTACTTTCTGCCAGTCTCAGGGTGTTCTTTTTGTTTGTTTTTAGGCCATGTACACTGGACCACAGAGCTGCATATGAGCAGGATTGCCTGATCACACCAAAAGGGGATACTCCAAAATCCAACCACATTCTATCACTACAGGATGGAGAATGGCCTTTTGGTCAAAACACTGAGAGAGAACTTCACCCACGGCCGATTCTGAAGCATCTACTTCAGCAACAAAGGGTCTGTCTGGATCGACATGTCTCAAGATGGAAGTGGAAGTGAACAGTTATTTTAATGTCTGAAAAGCATACTGGGCCTCTGAGGTCCACTGAAAGGATTGATGTTGTTTGGTTAGCTTAGTGAAGGGAGCCACAATGAGTGAAACGTTTTTAATAAACTTTCTATAAAAGTTGGTAAACCCTATAAACATTTGAACAGGTCTTTTATTGGTAGAAACTGGCCAGTCTAGGATAGCTGAGACTTTCTTTGGATCCACCTTCAAGCCTTCTGGTGAAATCTCAAAGCCTATGAACTGTATTTTGCGTTAAGTCCATGAGTATGAAGGTGAGACAAGACTTTCTTAACATGGATGTGGTGTTCGGCTAGGGATGCTGAAAAGACCAAAATGTCATCCAAATAAACGATCATAAAATCATAAATGAGTACTCTGAACACGTCATTGACAAGGTGCTGAAAAGTGGTGGGAGTGTTTCATAAAACAAAAGGCATCACCAGGTACTCATTATGAACGAAACGAGACCTAAAAGCTGTCTTCCACTTGTCTCCCTGCCTGATGCGGATGAGAGATCTAACTTGGAAAATACTTTGGCAGAATAAAGTCTTTGAAAACGGTCAGACATTAAAGGCAAAGGATATCTGTTCTTGATGCTGATTTGATTTAAAGCTCGGTAATCTATGCAAGGGCAGAGAGAACCGACCTTCTTTTCAACAAGGAATATGCCAGCTCCTGAAAGGTCTAATAAAACCTTTCTTTAGGTTTGCTTCAATGTATTCCATTAGTACCTTGGTCTCTGGTATTGGACAGAGAAAAAGTTCTACCAAAAGAAATGGTTGCACCAGACTGAAGTTCTATAGAGCAGTCTTAGATATAATGTGGAGGGAGAGTGCCAGGCTGCCAGCACCCTTTTTATCAGACACTAGCTGATTGCCCGGCGTTGCCCGGGTAATTATTTGTCTGGTGTTGGCTCTGCATACTTTTTCTAACCCTAACACACAATTACTCACTGACCAAGTTTGTGAGCTTTGCGGTCTTTGGTATCAATCATTTGCATTGAAATGAAAAAATCTGATTGGCTGTTTGTGGCTCCACACCCTTTTCTGAATTTGAACCCCAGTCACCCAATAACCAACTGTACCAGGTTTGAGGCCTGTGCCATCAACAGTTCAAGAATGGTAGAAATTAAATATTCCCCTTGAAAAGCAATAGGTGAAGTTTGATTCACTTTTGTAGGCTCCACTCACTTTTCTGAATATTAATCCCAGTCACCCAGTGGCCAACTGTGCAAAGTTTAAAAACCCTGCCACTAACAGTGTAAGAATGGCTGCAGTTTACATTTTCTCAGTGAAATTTGTATTTGTCTCCACCCACTGATGACCCGGCGTTGCCCGGGTATGTATTTGACTGGTGTTGGCTCCGCCCACTTTCTAACCCTAACACACAAACACTCAATAACCAAGTTTGTGAGCTTTGGGGTCCTTGGCATCAATAATTTGTATATTCCCATTGAAATTAAACAAATCTGATGGGCTGTTTGTGGCTCCGCCCCTCTCCAGCATTTGAACCCCAGTCACCCAATGACCAACTGTAGCAGGTTTGAGGCATCTGCCATTAACAGTGTAAAAATGGCAGCAATTTAAATATTCCACTTGAAAATCAACAGATGAATTTTGATTGGCTATTATAGGCTCCACCCACTTCCCTGAATATTAATCTCAGTCACTCAGTGACCATCTGGGCAACGTTTGGGAACCCTGCCATAAACAGTGTAAGAAGGGCTGCAGTTTACGCTTTCCCAGTGAAATTTCTTTTTGGCTCCGCCCACTTTTGGTAACCTGGACACAAAGTCACTACTCAATGCCCAAGTTTGTGAGCTTTGGGGTCCTTGGCATCAATAATTGGTATTTTCCATGAAATGAAACAAATCTGATTCACTGTTTGTGGCTCTGTCCCCTTTTCTGAATTTGAGCCCCAGTGACCAACTGTACCAGGTTTGATGCTTGTGCCATTAACAGTGCAAGAATGGCAGCAATTTTAATATTCTCCTTGAAAAGTGACATGTGATTTTTGATTGGCATTTTTAGGCTCCACCCACTTTTCTGAATATTAATCCCAGTCACCCAGTAACCAACTATGCTAAGTTTGAGAACCCTGCCATTAACAGTGAAGAAGGGCTTCAGTTTACAATTTCCCAGAAAAATCTGTTTTTAACTCCACCCACTTTTTGTAACCTGGACACACAGTCACTACCTAATGAGCAAGTTTGTGAGCTTTTGGGTTCCTGGCATCAAAATTGTGCTAATGGAAACAGTTTATCCAGCAAATAAATCTGGCTGTTTTTGGCTCCGCCCCTTTACTGAATTTGAACCCCAGACACTTAACGACCGACTGTAGCAGGTTTGAGGCCTCTGCTTTTAACAGTGTGAGAATGGCTGCAGTTTCAATATTCCCCTTGAAAATCAATAGGTGAATTTTGTTTGGCTCTTGTAGGCTACACCTACTTTTCCGAATATTAATCCTAGTCACCCAGTGACCAACTGTGTGATGTTTGAGAACCCTGCCATTAACAGTGTAAGAAAAGCTGCAGTTTACATTTTCCCATGTAAAAAGGTAGTTGTTTTTGGCTTTGCCCACTATTTCTAATCTTGACATACGGTCACTTAATGACCAAGTTTATGACCTTTGGGGTCCTTGGCATCAATAATTTGCATTTTACCATTGAAATTAAACAAATCTGATTGGCTGTTTTTGGCCCGCTCCCTTCAGAATTGAAACCCCAGTCTCCCAGTGACTGACTGTAGCAGATTTTAGGTCTCTGCCATTAAGAGTGTATGAATGGCAGCAATGTAAATAATCCCCTTGAAAATCAATAGGTGAATTTTGATTGGCTACTGTAGGCTCCACCCACTTTTCTGAATATTAGTCCCAGTCACCCAGTGGCCAACTGTGTCACGTTTGAGAACCCTGCCAATAACAGAATGGCTGAAATCACTCTAACAAATCTGATTGGCTGTTTGTGGCTCCACCCCTTTAGTGAATTTGGACCCCAGTCACCCAATGACTGACTGTATCAGGTTTGAGGCCTCTGCCACTAACAGTGTAAGAATGGTAGCAATGTGAATATTCCCCATGAAAATCAATAGGTACATTTTGATTGGCTGTTGTAGGCTCAACCCACATTTATGAATATTCATCCCAGTCACCCAGTGGCCAATTGTGTAAAGTTTGGGAATCCTGCCATGTTAAAAATGTAGTTGTTGGTACCGCCCACTTTTTCTAACCTTGACATACAGTCACTCAATTATCAAGTTTATCAGCTTTGGGGTCCTTGGTATCAATACTTTGTATATTCCCATTGAAAAATAAACAAATCTGGCTGTTTGAGGCTCCGCCCCCTTTCTGAATTTGGACCCTAGTCACCAACTGTACCAGGTTTGAGGCATCTGCTTCTAACAGTAAAAGAATGGTAGCAGATTAAATATTACCTTTGAAAATCAAAAGGTGATTTTTTATTGGCTGTTGTAGGCTCCACCCACCTTCCAAAATCTTAATCTCAGTCACCCAATGACCAACTGTGCAAAGTTTGAGAACCCTGCCATTAACGGTGTAAGAATGGCTGCAGTTTATATTTTCCCAGTAAAAGTTGTTTTGGCTCCGCCCACTTTTTGTAACCTTGACACACAGTTACTCAATGACCAAGTTTGTGAGCTTTCAGGTGCCTGGCATAAAAAATGTGTGAATGAAAGCAGTTTATCCACCATGGAAATCTGATTGGCTGTATGTGGCCCCACCCCTTTAGTGAATTTGGACCCCGGTCACCCAATGACCGACTGTAGCAAGTTTGAAGCCTCTGCCATTAAAAGTGTAAGAATAGCAGCAGTTTAAATATTCCCCTTGAAAATCAATAGGTGAATTTTGATTGGCTGTTGTAGGCTCCACCCATTTTCTTGAATCTTAATCGCATTCACCCAGTGACCACCTGTGCCAAGTTTGAGAACCCTGCGATTAACAGTCTAAGAATGGCTGCAGTTTACATTTTCCCATTTAAAATGAACGGCTGAAATTTGATTGGTTGTTTTATGCTCCACCCACTTTTCCTGGATTTGTAACCTCGGTCACCAAGTGACCAACTGTGCCAAGTGTGGGGACTCTGGCTTGACTACTGGCAGAATGGCAGCCTTTTACATTTTTTCCATTGACTTGAATGGGTGAAATCTGATTTTCTGTTTATAGCTCCGCCCACGTGTGCAGGGGGGACCCGAGACCCCCAGAACATATCATCCCAGGTAGTAAGGGATCTGTATACCAAGTTTCGTTCAAATCGGTCAAGCCGTTTTCGCGTGATCGCGGCACATACACACACACACACACACACACACACACACATACATACATACATCCGATTTTATATATATAGATTGAGAAAATCTTTTGAATGGAGATAGAATCGAGGAAAGCAGAATTGGGTACAATAACTGGAGGAAAAGTTCACTGTGGCGGTATCCCAGTTGATTGTGGGGTTATGAGCTTTAAGCTAAGGCGTTTCAAGGATGACAGGAAATAACAGGGACGGAATTAGATCAAAACTGAAGTAATTAGATAAAAACTGAGATCACAACTGAGGTATTTTCACTAATACAGGAAAAGTCTCTAGAGTGGTTGGCCCAGACTGGATGTTGGAGCTATCAGCAAGCTGGTTAGCGAGAGACTGATTCTTTGTGTGGGTAGGCGGGGTGGACAGATGAACATTTTCCCCAACCCCCACAACACTATTGGTAATGGGGGACAGATCTATTGTGGTTCTTATGGAAACATGGGTGCTAAACATACTGTAACAGCAAGCCAATACAATTGTATTGCTAATGGGGGAGAGGTCCATTGATGAATTGGACAGGACTCTTATAGAAACATGGGTGCTGAACACAACACCAAACCCACAGAACTTTGACCAATGCCTCAATTCTCAATTCTCCTGCCCCCCCCCCCCCCCCCCCATTAGCAGTAGAGTTCTGTGGGTTTGCCATCATGTTCAGCACCCTAATTACTAATGGGGAACAGTTCTGCAATAGACCTGTCTCCCATTACAATACTGTTCTGATGGTTTGCCGATATGTTCAGCCCGCAAATTTCCATAAGAGTTCTAACCAATGCCACAATTCACCTGACCTCCATTAAAGGAAACCAAAGACAAACTAAATTAAAAGAGTTATACCTACCTGGGGCTTCCTCCAGCCCCATTCCCACAGATCGCTCCCACCCTGCCATCCTCAGCCTTCTCTATCAACGGTACCGGGTCCCGTAACTTCGGCCAGTTGCAGCCAGCTTTATGCATGCTTAGTGCGCTCGCCTGCGCAGTACTATTCTCCGCCAGTGAGAGACGGAGAGAGCCCACTGCGCATGCTCAGACTGGCCTCAAATGGCCGAAGTTACGGGACCCGGTACCAGAGCTGGAGAAGGCTGAGGACGGCGGCGTAGAAGCAATTCGTGCGGATGGGGCTGGAGGAATCCCCAGGTAGGTATAAATCTTTTAATTTAGTTTGTCTCTGGTACACTTTAACAATAGAGTTATGTTGGGTTGGCTTGTGTAAAAATGTTGTTTCCGTAAGAGCCCTGTCCAATTCCACAATAGACCTGTCCCCCATTAGCAATAGAGTTGTAAGGGCTTGTGAAAACATTTTGTAATTCATTACCGATTATTGATAACATAGTGGGTGCCCAAATTTCCCAATGAGAACCTTTTTGCCGCTATTTACATTGTAAGTAATGATGTGCCCTTTTTTCCCGAGGTAGCGTATGCGCCCAAATTACCTGCTTCGAAGTGGGTTGCTTATACCAATAGAAAGATGCCTGCAGCAAGCTTCCCCAGCTTCCAGGATGGTGACTTACCTTGTTATTTTTCCATGTCATTAACTTCAGAGAAATATTCAGCTGCTGACCATCAGGTGCTGCTCCATCAAATAAACCCACAACAGAAATATTTGTTTCATTCAATGGGGATATTATCCAATTTTCAATGTGAAGAGGATCGGCTACTTCTCCCTTCTTATTAAAAAATATTTCCTTATTGGTTGGATCTTTATAGTAAACTCTCCTCATATACTCCAGGAGCTTAAAAAATGTAAGAAAATGTAAGGATATTTATCTAAGAAGTGAAGAGTGATGATGGTGATGTGTAGAGGTCATGGACAATCATGTGATCAGTCTAGTAAGGGGGTGTCCGGTATGATGAGGTCATTGTGGAACTTCAGTGACCGCACAGAAGAAAAGAGAGAGAAAAGACCAGGAGCATGAACTAAAGTCACAAAAGGGAAAATAAATCCACAATAATAGTACCGTATATACTCGCATATAAGCCGACTCGCATATAAGCCGACCCCCCAACATTTACCTCAGAAACCAGGCTAAAACAATTGACTCTCATATAAGCCGAGGGTAGGAAATGCAGTGGCTCCTGAAGCCACATCAGGTTTACTTATAGGACCGCTGTAGCGAAAAGTATGTGGAGGCTACCAAATTTTTTACTTTTTAAACAATATCAGTTGTCTGGCAGCCCTGCTGATCTGTTTGGCTGCAGTAGTGTCTGAATAGCACCAGAAACAAGCATGCAGCTAATCTTGTCAGATATGACAATGTCAAACACCTAATCTGCTGCATGCTTGTTCAGGGGCTGTAGCCAAAAGTATTAGAGGCAGAGGATCAGCAAGACTGCCAGGCAACTGGTATTGCTTAAAAGGAAATAAATATGGCAGCCTCCTCATACCTCTCACTACAGTTGACCTTTACATTTCCTTTAAGTAAATTGCATAGTGCTATTAAGGTAACAACAACAAAACATTTGTAAATAGCCTTTCTCCAGTAGGCCCCAAACTACACAAGCTTTTCTCAGATAAGTATAGTCCATGTTTCAGTGTGGGGCACCAAGTGGAAGCATACAGTTACCTACAAAGTGCCAGTGCTGCAAGCTGAATCATCTAACACCAGCAGTGAAAGAGTTACATCCTAGACACAGGGGGATGCCTGGCTAATGTAAACAGAGCTGGCTGGTGGGGGGCAGAAGAGATAAAACAGGAAAGGTGTCAGCTTACCCAGCCCGAAGTGTAGCTGTCTGTGCAGTGTCCTTGTCCTGATTAGCTTCATGAAGAGGCAGAAGGCTGGGAGGGAAAACTCCGTACTGAACACATGTAGATAGAGGGGGAAAGGCTGCAGACATTAGGCACGAACAGATCCCTCGGTAGCCATTTCAAATGACGCGCTAGAGCCGAGGTGCTGTCGCTTTCCCCTCACTGGCTGTCTGAGCAGGCAGGGGAAATAACCAATGAGCATACAGGCTGCAGACACAGCAGGAAGCATGAGTTTTCACGGAGGAGCGCTCCTGCCCGTGATTCTAGCCATTCATCACTCCTGGTCTGCTCTTCCCGGGGCATCCGATCATTCTGTTCCTGCTGACAGGCTGCTCTCTGTGCGCTCTCCTTCAGCCATCCACTGCACAGAGGTAACGGCATGTGATCCGCTGTTATCTGCCTCCACTGTGCGCCGCAGACATCCAGCAGCAGCCACCCTCTGTTCATCGTAAACCGTTCACAGAAGTAAATCCATGCATCAGTCCACAAACCTTCCACCACTGACTCAGGCTCTGCAAGTTGGAGACTCGCATATAGGCCGAGGAGGTGACTTTTCAGCACTTTTTTTAGGCTAAAAAATTCGGCCTATATGCGAGTATATACGGTACTTACAAACACGGGATGCTTTTAGTAAACCACTATTTAGGGCATGTGAGAAAAACGTCTCCACTCAGATGGAAAGTCCTCTTCCAGACTTGGGTCACACTCCAATCAAAAAGGTCAACTGGAACCACTGGATATCGGTTGCAGGGATAACCCATAAGAGGGGGACTAGACTATACAGGGTGGGAGGAGATGCTCCAGTGTGAGTGTAAACCATCAATTTGAAGAAGAAAGGTACCTGTGCTACAGAGATTAAAGGCATTGTCCCATATGCAATTCACTTTTTTACTTGACTTTTCTCCCAGGAGATAATTTTTCATCTTCGATTTAAAATAACTTTTCAGCACTTGTCAACTAAAAAAGTACCAAAAAGTATGTGAAATAGTACTATCAAAATTATTTTGAGTATTTTCTTGCTTTCTGGTGGCTTAAAGAGAATCTGTATTGTTAAAATCACACAAAAGTAAACATACCAGTGCGTTAGGGGACATCTCCTATTACCCTCTGTCACAATTTCGCCGCTCCCCGCTGCATTAAAAGTGGTTAAAAACAGTTTTAAAAAAGTTTGTTTATAAACAAACAAAATGGCCACCAAAACAGGAAGTAGGTTGATGTACAGTATGTCCACACATAGAAAATACATCCATACACAAGCAGGCTGTATACAGCCTTCCTTTTGAATCTCAAGAGATCATTTGTGTGTTTCTTTCCCCCTGCATCTCTCATGCACTGAAGTTTCAGGCTGCTCTTTTCTTCCTGCAAACAGCTTTGCCCTTGTTTGTAATTCCTCAGTATGTGAAAGCCCAGCCAGCTCAGAGGACGATTTATCTAGCTTGTAAAAGATAAGAGAGAAGAGAGAAGCTGCTCTAATCTAAATAACACACAGGCAGTGTGCATAGCGGGGCCTGGAAGGGGGAGTTCATAGCAGAACCACAACACTGAAGAACTTGGCAGCCTTCCAGACACAGGCTGACAAGTCTGACAAGAGATAGATAAGTTGATTTATTACAGAGACTGTGATAGTACAAAGTGCTGCAGTAAGCCAGAACACATTAGAATAGCTTTTGGAACTTGTAGGATGATAAAAAACAGGATGCAATTTTTGTTACAGAGTCTCTTTAAAGGGCATTTTATTGACAAGTTTCAAAATATCACCTAGGAGAAAACTCAGGTGAAAACGTGAATTGCATATGGCCTATTGTGTTATTAACCTGATGAATCGGATGAAAACTGACGCATCATTTGTTTTTGGTGCCCAGTATAAATTATTCTTTAACCTCCATATTGTGGTAAGACTGTTCCATATTACCTCCCATATTGGTAGTTTACATTCACACTGGGAAGCCTCCTCCCACCTTGTTAATGATCAGTAAAACAATTTGTAAAAGAGTGTCAGTAGAATATATTTTTCCCATTTTAGGGCAATTTGCTAAAAACAAATGTTTATACAGAAAAGTCAAACTTTTTTTTACTTGTTTTGAGAAGTAAAACATTGTGCTTTTTACAAAAAAAATTAACAATATATCAGAGCAAGAAAATTTGGAGGAAGCTTACAAGTGTCAGGAGTAATGCGTATGTGTCATATGTTGGGGACATATCTCCAGGTGCAGGCGTAGTCCAAGTGGCCGCATAACAAAACACCAGCACGGGCAGCCTTACCACCGCATTCATTTTTTAACATGTCTTGTTTTAATACACAATAAATGTATTTGTACTGTCTAGGAGGGGCATCCTGTGGTAATTTCTTGAATATATATATTAATGTTACTGCACCTATCAATAAGTGGAGATACATTATGATGGTAACACCCAATGATCAATTGTACCAGGTTTGAGGCGTGTGCCATTAACAGTGCAAGAATGGCAGCAATGTAAATATTCTCCTTGAAAATCAATAGGTGAATTTTGAATTGCTTTTATAGACTCCACCCACTTTTCTGAATATTAATCCTAGTTACCCAGCGACCAAGTGTGCAAAGTTTGAGAACCCTACCATTAACAGTGTAAGAATGGCTGCAGTTTATATTTCCCCATTTAAAATGAATGGCTGAAATGTGATTGGCTGTTTTATGCTCCGCCCACTTTTCTTGAATTTGTAACCTTGGTCATCAGATGACCGACTGTGCTAAGTTTGGGGACTCTGGCTTGAGCACTGTGAGAATAGCAGCCTTTTAAATTTTTTCCATTGACATAAATGGGGGAAATCTGATTGCCTATTTGTAGCTCCGTCCACATGTGCAGGGGGGGCGCGAGACCCCCAGAACATATCATCCCAGGTAGTAAGGGATCTGTGTAACAAGTTTCCTTGAAATCGGTTAAGGCATTTTCAAGTGATTGCGGCACATACACACACACACACACACACCTATTAAATGGCAGGTCATCAGCTATCCTGGGCAGGTAAGAGGTCCAAGTGTTGTTTGGACCTCCCTGACATTCAGTTTCTGCTGGATTTCTGTGCAAAAAGTGATCCAGTTAATTTTCATAACCATTTTCCTGTAACTTACCAAAATGTGTCAAGCAAGGGTCTAGTATACATTTTCAACACAAAATCAAAACTAAATTTCAAAATTACTCACCAAAATCTCTGATTATTTATACTGTACTTCCAAGCTGCAGCTGCTCAACCTTCACTAATATAAATGTAAAGGAAACCATACATCTAGCGATGATGAGCAGATTTGACAAAGAGACTAATCTCTCTCTAAACAAATCTGATTAGAGAGAGATCGGTCGGCTACCCATACAACGCAGGCTGATTCCCGCTTAATTTCAGCATGAAATCTCTCAGGAAGAGAGCAACCCGCATCCACTGCTGCCCTCCTAGTGCTGTATGGCTAACCAGGTATAGCAAGCCAGGTATAGGTGCCTCCAGTATAGCCAGGCCAGCTATAGCTGGCCCAGTATAGTCAGCTATAGCTGCCCCAGTACAGTTGCTCCAACCACTGGCACAGTGTCTGTTACTCACCATGCCTCTAGCCAGCGCCGATTGCATCACCTTGGGTCCTGGTCAATGCCTCTGCACAGCTCCTGTCTTGTATGTTGGAAGCGCAAATTTGGACAGAGGTGCCAGGCAGGTTAAAATGATCTAAAAACAACTAAAAAGGAGGAGTACAGGTGGACTTACCTCCTGAAATTATGGACAAACGAGATTGTTCAAATCGCAAATAACAATTTGTTTTGGCACTCCGCAACGCGTTTCTCAGGTATAACCCGCTTCATCCGGCAAGGAGTGCAAGCTCAAAAAGGTCCAATAGTGGCAATGCGCCATCATTTCAGGAGGTAAGTCCACCTGTACTCCTCCTTTTTAGTTGTTTTTAGATCATTTTAACCTGCCTGGCGCCTCTGTCCAAATTTGCACAGTATATAGTCCACCTTGGGTGGAGGGGACTCTCCCCTTCTTTCTATCTACAGAGAGCGACTTCTCAAACCTGAGTAGGGTCAGGTTCTAATGCTCCCCACCTGCATTTCAAGTGGTTGTCTATGTGGTAACCCGTGTTTGTGAGTATATCCACACCTGTTAAAGAGACACTGAAGCGAAAACAAAATTATGATATTATGATTTGTATGTGTAGTACAGCTAATAAATAAAACATTATGATCAGATACATCAGTCTAATTGTTTCCAGTACAGGAAGAGTTAAGAAACTCCAGTTGTTATCTCTATGCAAAAAAGCCATTTATTTCTACGACTTTCAAAAGTCGTGGAGAGGGCTGTCTTCTGACTTTTATTATCTCAACTGTTTACTTTTCCTCTGGCAGAGGAGAGGTCATTAGTTCACAGACTGCTCTGAAAGAATCATTTTGAATGCTGAGTGTTGTGTAATCTGCACATATTATAGACTGATGCAATGTTAGGAAAAACACCAAATACCTGAAAATAAAAATATGAGAATATTTTCTTTGCTGCTAATCTTCTAGTAATTATTCATAGTACACAACCAATTCATTATATCATATTTTTTTTTTCGCTTCAGTGTCTCTTTAATTATTTTGCCAACAATTGCTAGACTTACTGCACTATATTGGGCTCTCGGTTTTTCTTCTTTTTTGTTTTAAGTGTATGTTGGAAGCATTGGGGCTTGGTCATGACATCATCAACGTCACGTCGTCGTATTGGTATTGACATCATAACATTTACCTTGTATGTCTGTTTATATATGTTGAAATCTTCTATTTTTCTTCTATCGTTATTTGTGTGTAAAGAAATATACATGTGATGCAACGCTTGGACCAGCATGTGCACTGCAAGGTAGACTTTATACGTGGTTACTTCAGAAGGAAAGTTTTTATTTATTGTATCACATTCCCCTATGCTGCAGTTACTGAATCTTTCATTTTTTATTCTTGAAAAAACTAAGTTCTTCAATTTATTTTTTGATAGACACCAATGATAATTCATCAAGATATCTTCCTGCAATGGGTCATCATTGTGAAGGACCGATGAATAGCTTCTGAAAAACTCTTCCATTTCCGGTGCCAAGAATTTCGGAGGTGAAAACACCAAACTGCAGTTATGGGTGAAATAAATATCCGTACCAACTGACTGAGGATTTGTGAAAATAAATGTTTTACTTCTATGATGGCTCAACGAACTATACAGAAACCATAGAAAAGATCTGCTAAAGGTGCCACAGATAAGTATGATGTCAGTGGTTGAAGTCTGAAATTGTGAAGACATATTTACATATTTTCCACCAGACACAAGAATCTTGAATGCTATACAAATTTTGTGTTTGGCCAAATGCTTGCTCAGTTGCTGGAGTTCCCTCTCTCCATAGTCATCATCTGATGTCACAATCCCGACCCAATTCCACTTAAATGTCTCCAGCAGCTTTACAATTACCTCGTACTGTATCTGGTTATCTTGTACTGTTCGGAAAAAGTGTGGATAAAGTGTTCTGTCACTTAGCAAGGTGTCCCGGGCTCCATAACTAACCTGGAACAGTAGAAGGATATTGATTTTACACAATTACCTTTCTTCTATATACTTCTGGATGTCATCTCTAGTACAATTAATCAGTGGTGCTCACCGCCAGGTCGTGATCACGCTTACGCGTGGATTCACGACCATTTTGACGCATTCCGCCTTGGACACGCTAAGCCGTGAATAGATTTTCAACCACGAAAATATGCTTCGGCTTCGCGTGAATGCGGACAGAAATCCGCATTCATGCTCGTGAAACCCGGCGCTGAAGTCGTGGTTAGCGGAAATGCGTCAAACTATGCGGAAGTGACACATTGCAGGCCAATCAGAGGGCCCCAGCCAGGCCCTAGCAACCAATCACAGGAGGGGAGCTATGCCCTCCCCTCCTGAATATAAAGCGGCGGCCATGATGGAAAAGCTCTGTCCTTGCTAGACTGTGGTGCTGAGAGGATTATCTCCAGGCCATTGTTGTTTGAGCAAGTGCATTTATTGTGTTAAAAACAAAGCGTTTTTTTTTGCTAACACTGCTCTTATACTGTACACAGTTAGCTAGTCAGTGAGTGATTGCTGTAGTTAGTTGTAGTCAGTGTAGTGTAGTGGGAGTGTGGGAGTCTAGTGATTATTTAACTGTGTGTAGTGCAGGCAGGTTCAGTGCTGCAGTGTAGTCAGTGTAGTGGGAGTGGGGATTATCTGTGTGTAGTGCAGGCAGGCAGGTTAGTGCAGCTGCAGTGTTCACTTGTATATTCCAGTGACAGTTATACACTTGTACTATTTGCAGGCAGCCAGTCACACCGCCGGTGCCGCCACTCTCTGCCAGCGATGTTCATTCATTCTGTCAGTGACCTTGAGCCGTGCCCAGTGCCCACTGCTCGCTCGCTTGCATATAAGCATCTCATTACACACTTGTATATTATTTCAGTGACAGTTATACACTTCACTTGTACTATTTGCAGGCAGCCAGTCACACCGCCGGCACCGTCACTCTCTGCCAGCGCTGTTCATTCATTCTGTCAGTGACCTTGTGCCGTGCCCAGTGCCCACTGCTCGCTCGCTGGCATATAAGCATCTCATTACACAGTGTGACATCCTTGTGTACCCACTGCATCCTTCAGTGACCTAGTTGTATATCCAGTGCCCACTGCTGTGCCCACTGCATCCTTCAGTGACCTTGTACTGTGCCCACTGCATCCTTCAGTGACCTAGTTGTATATCCAGTGCCCACTGCTGTGCCCACTGCATCCTTCAGTGACCTTGTACTGTGCCCACTGCATCCTTCAGTGACCTAGTTGTATATCCAGTGCCCACTGCTGTGCCCACTGCATCCTTCAGTGACCTTGTACTGTGCCCACTGCATCCTTCAGTGACCTAGTTGTATATCCAGTGCCCACTGCTGTGCCCACTGCATCCTTCAGTGACCTTGTACTGTGCCCACTGCATCCTTCAGTGACCTAGTTGTATATCCAGTGCCCACTGCTGTGCCCACTGCATCCTTCAGTGACCTTGTACTGTGCCCACTGCATCCTTCAGTGACCTAGTTGTATATCCAGTGCCCACTGCTGTGCCCACTGCATCCTTCAGTGACCTAGTTGTATATCCAGTGCCCACTGATGTGCCCACTGCATCCTTCAGTGACCTAGTTGCATATCCAGTGCCCACTGCTGTGCCCACTGCATCCTTCAGTGACCTTGTACTGTGCCCACTGCATCCTTCAGTGACCTAGTTGTATATCCAATGCCCACTGCTGTGCCCACTGCATCCTTCAGTGACCTAGTTGTATATCCAGTGCCCACTGCTGTGCCCACTGCATCCTTCAGTGACCTTGTACTGTGCCCACTGCATCCTTCAGTGACCTAGTTGTATATCCACTGCCCACTGCTGTGCCCACTGCATCCTTCAGTGACCTTGTACTGTGCCCACTGCATCCTTCAGTGACCTAGTTGTATATCCAGTGCCCACTGCTGTGCCCACTGCATCCTTCAGTGACCTTGTACTGTGCCCACTGCATTCTTCAGTGACCTAGTTGTATATCCAGTGCCCACTGCTGTGCCCACTGCATCCTTCAGTGACCTAGTTGTATATCCAGTGCCCACTGCTGTGCCCACTGCATCCTTCAGTGACCTTGTACTGTGCCCACTGCATCCTTCAGTGACCTAGTTGTATATCCAGTGCCCACTGCTGTGCCCACTGCATCCTTCAGTGACCTTGTACTGTGCCCACTGCATCCTTCAGTGACCTAGTTGTATATCCAGTGCCCACTGCTGTGCCCACTGCATCCTTCAGTGACCTTGTACTGTGCCCACTGCATCTTTCAGTGACCTAGTTGTATATCCAGTGCCCACTGCTGTGCCCACTGCATCCTTCAGTGACCTAGTTGTATATCCAGTGCCCACTGCTGTGCCCACTGCATCCTTCAGTGACCTTGTACTGTGCCCACTGCATCCTTCAGTGACCTAGTTGTATATCCAGTGCCCACTGCTGTGCCCACTGCATCCTTCAGTGACCTAGTTGTATATCCAGTGCCCACTGCTGTGCCCACTGCATCCTTCAGTGACCTTGTACTGTGCCCACTGCATCCTTCAGTGACCTAGTTGTATATCCAGTGCCCACTGCTGTGCCCACTGCATCCTTCAGTGACCTTGTACTGTGCCCACTGCATCCTTCAGTGACCTAGTTGTATATCCAGTGCCCACTGCTGTGCCCACTGCATCCTTCAGTGACCTAGTTGTATATCCAGTGCCCACTGCTGTGCCCACTGCATCCTTCAGTGACCTTGTACTGTGCCCACTGCATCCTTCAGTGACCTAGTTGTATATCCAGTGCCCACTGCTGTGCCCACTGCATCCTTCAGTGACCTAGTTGTATATCCAGTGCCCACTGCTGTGCCCACTGCATCCTTCAGTGACCTTGTACTGTGCCCACTGCATCCTTCAGTGACCTAGTTGAATATCCAGTGCCCACTGCTGTGCCCACTGCATCCTTCAGTGACCTTGTACTGTGCCCACTGCATCCTTCAGTGACCTAGTTGTATATCCAGTGCCCATTGCTGTGCCCACTGCATCCTTCAGTGACCTTGTACTGTGCCCACTGCATCCTTCAGTGACCTAGTTGTATATCCAGTGCCCACTGCTGTGCCCACTGCATCCTTCAGTGACCTTGTACTGTGCCCACTGCATCCTTCAGTGACCTAGTTGTATATCTAGTGCCCACTGCTGTGCCCACTGCATCCTTCAGTGACCTTGTACTGTGCCCACTGCATCTTTCAGTGACCTAGTTGTATATCCAGTGCCCACTGCTGTGCCCACTGCATCCTTCAGTGACCTAGTTGTATATCCAGTGCCCACTGCTGTGCCCACTGCATCCTTCAGTGACCTTGTACTGTGCCCACTGCATCCTTCAGTGACCTAGTTGTATATCCAGTGCCCACTGCTGTGCCCACTGCATCCTTCAGTGACCTAGTTGTATATCCAGTGCCCACTGCTGTGCCCACTGCATCCTTCAGTGACCTTGTACTGTGCCCACTGCATCCAGTGATTCATTACTAGCAACATGTCTGGCAGGGTTTCGCGGGGTGAGAGGAAAGGGAGTTCAATTGCCTCAGCCACTTCGGGGACTGCTCCACGTCCAGGGAGAGGACGCCCAGCTGTACGTGGTCGTGATGCAGCAGAAAGGGGGGCAGCAAAGCCTGGGCCGAGTCAGCGGACGCCATTGTCCAAATATTTTAAAGTTTCTGGTCCCCGTGTGGTGGTTGAGCAAATGGAACCTGACATACTCATGGACATCATGACTTCCTCCCAGACCTCTACTGTGAGCACCACTCCAAGCAGCAGCAGCCAACGTCCCACGCTTGTTGTGACATCTACCCCAGCACCCACTGGTCAGCAGCCCTCCCAGGATGACAGCGTTCTGTCCCTCAGTCCGGCATCTGGGAACCTGCTGATGCAAGAAGCTCAGGACTTACTGGGGACTGATGTGGCAGAGATTGAGATCGGGCCACAATCACAAGCGTTGTTGAGTTCTGGTGATGAAGAAGAGGGGTCTGTGTCTGGGGATGTAGGGACAGAAGAGGAGGCGGGGGAGTCAGAGGAAGAGCTGGATTATGATGATGCTGCTGATGATGACGACGTTGTGGACCCTAACTATGCGCAGCCTGCTGAGTCCGTGGAAGAATGGTCAGAGCAGGATGACGAGTCACCTCGGCCTAGGCAAGGATATCGCCATATGTCAGGCAGGGGCAGGGGCATCGGCAGCAGTTGGCGTGGAGGAAGTAGACAGGACACTGCTTCAGCCGGCACCACCACCATGCAACCCCCGGCAACTACTACCACACATTGTTCCGCTGCACCCTCTGCTAGTGGGGGCCGCAGTAAATTAAAGTCACCAGTGTGGGATTGCTTTGACGAATGTACTGATGACAAAAGGTATGCGGTGTGCAGGTTATGCAGCAAAAGATTGAGCCGTGGGAAAAGTCTGAGCAAGATGGGTACCTCATCCCTCCAGGGCCACCTGAGAAGCCGCCACTGCCGCGAGTATGCAGAGTTTAAGAGGAAGCAGGCACTGCTGGCAGGGGTTCCTGAGAGCAGAAGGCCCACCAGCGCAGCAGCATCATCCCTCCCTCAGGGTCGTGAATCCCCCACAGCAGCAGCAGTAGTAGCACGCAAGCGCTCTTCCACCTCGGCTACTCAGGACACAGACATTGAGGCTGGCAGCCAGTGTTCGTCTCTCTCCTCTGTCTCCCCTGCATCCCAGCGTCGTCAGACCCTGCTGAGCGACACCTTTCAGGGTCTGACCAAGCCTCTGCCTCCAAGCCACAGGCGGATCCGCAAACTAAATGGCTTGCTGGCCCGGGCCATGGCATCACAGCTGCTTCCCTACTCCCTGGTGCAGGAGGGGAGCGCCATGCGGACGCTGCTCCAATTTGGCATCCCCGAGTGGCAAGTCCCCAGTCGCCACTATTTCAGCAGGAGCGTGATCCCAGCACTCCACAAGTTTGCGGTGGAAAACGTGGCCCGTTCCCTGGACTACTCTGTGGGCAAGCGGGTCCACGTGACCATGGACTCGTGGAGTAGCAGATTTGGGACAGGTCGCTACCTGTCCTTTACGGCCCACTGGGTGACACTGATGGAAGGGAGGGAGGACAAGAGCGCATCAGCCCAGCTAGTGGTGCCACCGCGTGGGATCAGAGGGGATGCAGAAGGGTCCTGTCACGACACTCCCTCTGCACCCGGAAAGCAAGCCCGCCTCGGCAGCAGCAGTGCCAAGCCTCGGCACTGCCAAGCCCTTTTAAAATTGGTGACCCTGGGGAAGGAGAGGCTTACGGCCACCAACGTCCTGGCCGCCCTCAGGAAGCAGGAGCGGAGGTGGCTGACCCCCAGAGGCCTGGAAGTGGGGTATGTGGTAGCCAATAACGGGGCCAACCTGGTGGCAGCAGTGCAGCAGGGAAACCTCCAGCACATCCCCTGCTTGGCCCACGTGCTCAATCTTGTGGTGCAGCGCTTCTTGCGCACCTACCAGGGGATGAGCGAGCTGCTGCAGGATGCCCGGGCGGTGGTACGCTTTTTCCGCCTGTCAGCCACTGCCTCTGCACTCTTGTCCACCTTACAGCAGCAGTATGGAAGGCCACAGCACCGGCTGATCATCGACATGCCAGTTCGCTGGAATTCGACTCTGGCCATGTTGGAGCGGCTGTGTCAGCACAGGCTGGCTCTTAGGGCCTACATGCTAGACCCAAGTGTCCCCAGCAACCAGCAAGTCCCCATGATTACTGCCACTCAGTGGACACTGATGCAGCAAGTATGCCTGGTGCTGAGTCCCTTCCTGGAGGCAACCAAGATGGTCAGTGAGAAGCGGGCCTCTGTGTGCCAGTGGGTGCCCTTGGTTTGTCTACTGGAGCAGGCAATGGACAATTTAATTGAGCATGGGGATGAAGCCCTGAGGCAGTTGGAAGAACAGGAGCAGATGACAGCACAGTCCAGCTCAGAGGAGGGCTCACAGCAGGTAGTGGAAGAGTTGGAGGTCCCTAACCTGAATGAGGAGGAGGAGGAGGAGCAGAGTGCAGCAGGCATTGTACGTGGATGGCAGTTTGAGGAGGACAACGACATGGCACAGGAAGAGGACAGGCATGCATTATGGGACAATGGCAAGGACGAGGAAGATCTTGCTGGCAGGGCCCACTTGTTTCCCGTGGCTGTGCACATGTTGCGCTTGTGCGCAGACTACTGGAAGCATTCCCCCAGCCTTCCACCCCCACTGTAACTGCTCTGCCAAGCCAGCAAGAGGTGCCTGCCATTGCCACTAGCAGCACAACAACAACCACCAGCAGCAGCAAGTGGCGCCCCGGAGACCTGAAGAGCCTAAGCAAGAGCCTGTATGCAGTGCAGCAGCCCAGAACAGAGGTGCCCGCCACAGCATCCACCACCAACCAGCACAAGCAACGACTGACCACCATGGTGTCTGACTATATGGGGTCATCCAGCGGGCTCAATGACACCGACAGCCCCATGGACCCCTTGGAGTACTGGGTCAAGAGACTGGACATCTGGAGCGAGCTTTCCCAGTACGCCCTGGAACTCCTATCCTGCCCTCCTTCCAGTGTTCTCTCAGAGAGATGCTTTAGTGCGGCCGGTGGCGTGGTCACAGAGAAGCGCTCTCGGCTCCCCCACGCCTCTGTGGACAAACTCACCTTCCTGAAAATCAACCAGGCTTGGGTGGAAGGTGAGTTCCTGGCCCCTATTGTCAGACACAGGGGGACATGAAGTGGCTGCTGCATGTGCTGTTGTTAACTATGCCTGCCTTTATAAATACAGTTACTACCTGCCTAGTGCCTACCTTGGTTAATTTTTTGGTGTTATGGTACTACTACCAGTAAGTTGCCATGGTCCTCCTTCTGAGCTGCTGAACTGACCACCCGCTTTGTCCTCCTGACTCAGTCGCTACTACACTCTGCGTTCACACTGCCCGGGTCACTGGGTGCATTTAATTTTTTGGCCAGCACTATGACGCTGTGCTACTACTACTACCACCAGTATGTTGGCATGGTCCTTCTGTGCTGCTGCTGAACTGACCGCCCGCATTGTCCTCCTCCTCCTGACTCAGTCGCTTCTCGCTGCTGCACTCTGCATTCACACTGCCTGGGTCACTGGGTGCATTTAATTTTTTGGCCAGCACTATGACGCTGTGCTGCTACTACTACCACCAGTATGTTGCCATGGTCCTTCTGTGCTGCTGCTGCTGAACTGAACGCCCGCTTTGTCCTCCTCCTCCTCCTGACTCATTCGCTACCACGGTACCACCAATGCACTCTGTCTTCGTTCACACTGCCCGGGTCACCGGGTGCATTTAATTTTTGGCTAGCACTATGACGCTGTGCTACTACTACTACCACCAGTATGTTGGCATGGTCCTTCTGTGCTGCTGCTGCTGAACTGACCGCCCGCATTGTCCTCCTCCTCCTGACTCAGTCGCTTCCCGCTGCTGCACTCTGCATTCACACTGCCCGGGTCACTGGGTGCATTTAATTTTTTTGGCCAGCACTATGACGCTGTGCTGCTACTACTACCACCAGTATGTTGCCATGGTCCTTCTGTGCTGCTGCTGCTGCTGCTGCTGAACTGAACGCCCGCTTTGTCCTCCTCCTTCTCCTGACTCAGTCGCTACCACGGTACCACCAATGCACTCTGTCTGCGTTATCACTGCCCGGGTCACCGTGTGCATTTAATTTTTTGGCCAGCACTATGACGCTGTGCTGCTACTACTACCACCAATATGTTGCCATGGTCCTTCTGTTCTGTGCTGCTGAACTGACCGCCCGCATTGTCCTCCTCCTCCTGACTCACTCGCTTCCACCAATGTACTCTGTCTGCGTTTACACTGCCCGGGTCACCGGGTGCATTTAATTTTTTGGCCAGCACTATGACGCTGTGGTGCTACTACTACCACCAGTATGTTGCCATGGTCCTTCTGTGCTGCTGAATTGACCGCCCGCATTGTCCTCCTCCTCCTGACTCACTCGCTTCCACCAATGTACTCTGTCTGCGTTCACACTGCCCGGGTCACCGGGTGCATTTAATTTTTTGGCCAGCACTATGACGCTGTGCTGCTACTACTACTACCAGTATGTTGCCGTGGTCCTTCTGTGCTGCTGAACTGACCGCCCGCATAGTCCTTCTCCTGACTCAGTCGCTACCACCACTGCACTCTGCGTTCACACTGCCCGTGTCCACTGACAACTCTGCTGCGATGTCATTGCTAATTGCTGCAAAAAAAAAAAAATTACAAAAACCTCTCTGGGGCCTTTTTGGCGTCAGCCACTCATCCTCCTCCAGTGGTACCTTCGCCGCCAAGTGCCATTGGAACTCGCCTTCACCTCTTTGATTGCTTAACGCGTATATCCCTTTTTAAAACCACGTATTACCAATTAATAGCCCCATTTACAGTGGTGATTTGTCTTTAAAAGCCATTAAAAAAAAAAAAATTGGAATTTTTTATGTTGAAGTTATGTTGCTCCTTATCACCTCGATAATCCATGCAATTTGGGGGATTGTAGCATGTATGGGGGCTTTGTTATTAACGTTAAAAGAAAATCCGCCTCCGGGCGGGAATCCACGCATGATTACGCCATTCACGGCAGAAAATCCGCGTGGTTGCGTGGACGCGGACGAAAATCCGCATGCCGCGGGGCCGAATGCGGATTTTTTTTTGCAAACACGCGGATTGCCGAATTCGTGGATGAGGCACATCCGAGCATCCCTGCCATTAATCCTCTCCCTCCACTGCACAGTAATCAAAACACACCAGAACTGAGAAGTATATGGAGGCTGATGTATTTATCTCCTGGGTGCTCTCCTGGTCATGTGTAGAGATGTCGTGAACATCAGATTTTGGGTTCGCGAACGTCGTTTGGATTTAGGCAAACCTCCATAAACTTCAATGTGCAGGTGAATTTCACAAACTACAAAGACTGTTTCTGGCCACAAAAGTGATGGAAAACTAGTTCCAAAGGCTTTAACACCTGGATAAGGGCATGGGGGACTGGGGTCCATGCCAAAAGTCCCACCAAACATTATGTAGTTGAAGTAGAGTCGGGTTTTAATCCCTGAAGGGCAGAAATCACAGTACATTCCCACATTTGAGGAATAAAGAGCTGCTTTTAAATGTCCAGAGTGGTAATGTAAGGGTTATGCCTGCTTCACACTGACAGACCAAATGCCCCGTTTACAGAGATTGAGGGCTAACAGGTCTGTAGCGCCTTTAGTTGTGTGGGCGCTGCATGCGCGCTCAACTGAGGCAGACTGCCTCAGTGTACAGCTGAATTTTTTTCTTGGGCCTATTTGTGAAAGTTATTGATAAAAAAATATATATATTTTGAAAGTTATTTATGTATAGAAAATGTATTTATAACAAATTAAAAAATAAAAATTGATTTATAAAAAAATACCAAAATGTCAAGGTAATATTTATATAATTTCAATGATAATTTTTAAAAAAATGTTAAGTCAACAGGTTTCAGGTTGGCAGCAGGCCTGCCTGCCATTTGCGGTGGGGGTGATAGGGTGGTGTCACCAACTCCACTGCAGAGCCACGCAGTGGAGGCTTGCCATTGGTGTTAAGTGGAGTAGTATGCTGGCAGCAGGCAGCAAAAGTACCAAGTCGCTAGTAGAAGGGGAGGCAAGGGTGCAGCTGCTCCTAATCATAATATCAGGAACCAGAGACGACCTGTAAGGTGCCATAAAGAAGTTTTGCTGTGTACAAACACATGTGCCTTCCCAAGTTGTGAATGTAAAAAACATCTCTAATCCCCCAAAAATTAAGAAGCATTGCACAGAAAATTTTGCTGCAGATAAATTGCAAGCTTGGAGGAGAGCTGTGAGGAGTGGACATTCCTCTGAAAAATCTGATGGTGATCGGAATGGATGTCTACCATGATGCCAGCTGGAGTTCCCACTCAGTGACAGATAGCTTATGTCGGTGGTTTCTGTGATTATAACAACCCTAGGTTCATCTAAAAGACAAAAAGGAGACCAGGAGACCAATGGTGCAGAATTGTGTAAGATTCAGGAAAGCAAATTGCTAAGGATGTACATACTCACAAAGGTTGGTTGCAAATCCTTGTAACCACCGTCAGAGCAGACGGGAAATTAATCATCCCCGCTCGGTTTTCCAGGGCTGTGACAGGAACTGGGTGGTCACACTCCAGAAGTTGTAAACTTAAACTAAAAAACTATCACCTCTAAAAGAGGTATGACAAGACACTTAAAACAGGGGTGGAGGCTAATAAGCTGTTAATCTTATAAACAGAGAAGGAATCTTACCTCTCTTGAAGAATTTTGACCAGTTTATTGAAAAAAGGTCTTTTATTCAAGCACATAAAATTGACAACGCGTTTTGCGGGTACTTGTCCGCTTCCTCAGGTCAGTGAAAAAAACAGGTGCCTTAACTGCTATGGCTGTGTAGCAAGCATGAGCGCCTCTCTATCGACAGACCAGAAGTACAACGAGGTAAATCATGTTCTGCCAGAGAAAATTGTGGTGTACTGAGATGGAGTGTCAGATGGACAGCTCAGCACAGTGCAGAATTATGAGATCCCACAGTTACAGACCTGCTTTGGTACTTTTAAAAATTATTCCCCTCACATGATTGTCATCATAGTGCAGAAAAGGATCAGCACCAATCTGTACTGCTCTGCGTCCAAATAATTTTTCACGCCTGCTCCCGGTACCGTCATGGACCACACTGTCACCATCACCAACCGCGACTGAGTGGATTTCTTCCTGCTCTCCCACCATGTCAGGAAAGGATGTGGCATTACCACTCACTCTATATGTGTAATGAATACTGCAAACCTCAGCCCTGACCATCTACAGAGGTTGACTTTCAAATTTTGCCACATGTACTGAAACTGGCTAGGGACCATCCGAGTGCCCGCACCCTGCAAATATGGCCACAAGCTGGCTTTCCTGTCCGGGCAGTTCCTTCACCATAAGCCTTCCATTCAACTGTGTGATAAGCTCTTCTTTCTTTAAGTGTTAGGAACAACCGGCATTGTATTTTGTCCATCGTCCACACAATTACTTTCAATTACCTTGCATTGATTAGCCTTCCCTTTTGTTTTTATTGTTCTGCCCAGGGATCATGCTCTAGATCTCTTCCAAAACTGCTTAAGCTTGAAATAATCTTTTATTTTAGAATGTTATTTTTATTTTTTATTTTATTTTATTTATTTATTTATTGGGGGGGGGGGTATAACAATGCAAAATAAGCCAAACAACAGTTAATGAACTGGGCTTGGGCATCACAGTTTGCTTACTAAGAGGCGAATACAAACATCAAAAGGAGCTAAGGGTTTAAAATTGGTGAGACCTCCGTAACAGTTCCACCACTTTGTGCTTATAGCGAGGGTCCAATAGTGTTGCCACCCAGTACAGGTCATTCTCCTTGAGCCTTTTTATACAGGGGTCACTCAACAGGCAGGACAGCATAAAATACCCAATTTGAACAAGGATGGATGCCAAGCTAGCCAGTTTCTCTTCCTCACTGAGGTCACAAAAGGTCTCCTCCTCCTCCCAGCCCCTCAGTGACAGTGGGACAGATTTATCAAAGCATTACCGACAGTTTTTCTTCTTAAACTGTACTCACCAGCAGAGGGGGTGTTCTGCATATTTGTAAGAAGCTCCCCAATGCTTTCTTAAGTGAAGGGAGATTGCGTCAGTTCTGAGAGTTTTCCTTAAATTACGAACAGTGCAGAACTGTCCCTGAATAAGAAGTGGCTAATACCACTTCTTAACCCGGCAGAGCAGGTTTACGCTGACACCTCATAGCTTCCTTTTTCATTTACTGTCATCTACCCACACTCATTTGTTACTGAGGTGAACTCCCCTTCACCCTGGTGATGTTTATTTGTTTAAGAAAAGGAGGGGAATTGTGGACAAGTGTGTGGAGAATTGACTGCTTAGAGCATGTTAAAAATGTGTGTAAAAGACAGAGCAGACATGGGGATTATTTATGAATGGAAGTTTAGGAGAGTAATTACAGCCTGGGCTGCTCGTGTCCCAGATGGATAAACAAACAGAACAGTTTAGGAAGGAAACAATACCATCTAGTGGCTTCTTAAGGTGCCTGAGACAGTTCTGCATGAATTTCTACAAACCTACCAGCATTATGTCTCAGACACTCGTAATAAATCTGGCCCTGTGTTCTGTCTGTGGAGTATCACACAGACACAGAGCTATGCAATAGTGCAAACACAATACAGTGATAACAAAGGCCCTGGAGCTCCACCATGCTAACTAGTTATGTGACCATGCAGCAACGTGAGATTGGGTGGTAATAGGTCTGTAAGGCTTTTAGATGTGCCAGTGCTGCATGTGCGCTCAACTGAACGGACCAGCTTAGGCGTTGTTATTTATAACAAAAAAAAGTATTGTTGGTTTTTTTAAAGATATGTCAATGTAATTTACAAAAAAATGTATGAAAGGATACCTGAGGCAAAAATAAACTATTGACATAAACCATTGTATCTATCTTCCTTCTCCTAAAATGACTTTTTATTATATTCCACAGTTGTATTTTATGTTTAAAGCTACTTTTTAAGTTTTAACTGTTTTATTGTTTTTGCTCAATGACACATTCATTGAAGCTTGCCAGAGCCAAAATCTATGAACTATTGACCCCTTTTATCTCTTTTCTGCTCTCGGAAGCCATTTTCTGCTAGGAAAGTGTTTTATAGTTGGAATTTCTTATCAGTGAGGGTGACACTGTAGTCACTTCCTGTCTGATTCAGGACTGAGTCAGCCACTTACATACCGGATATTTAACTCTTTCAGGGAGGGAAAGAAAAAAAAGGAACACCGCATAGTTATGTGTGTGCTAGGCACTGTACATACACATGTCTATCTCATCATGTCACATGTCACCTTGGGTATCCTTTAACCTCTTGAGGACTACAGTGTTAAACCCCCCTAAAGACCATGGCAATTTTTACATAACTGACCACTGCAGCTTTAAGGCCTCTCTGCAGGGTCGCACAACTCAGCACACAAGTGATCCCCCCCACTTTTCTCCCCACCTACAGAGCTTCCTGTTGGTGGGGTCTGATCGCCCCCAAGTTGTTTATTTTTTTATTATAAATATTTATACTCTTTTTAAAAAAAATAAATACGTGTTTTGCTGCCTCCCCCAGCCACCGTCCCTCCCTCAGCCAGCCTATCACACATCGGCTTAAGCCTAGCACTGCCGATCGCTCTTTTGTGCCCAGTACAGCGTTGCTGCTGATCGCAGTGCTGTACTCAGTAGAAAGACAGCGGTTCGCCGTCTAACAGTCTTCCGAGCGGCGATCACCGCTCGGAGACTGAAGGCGGGGCGATGCCCCCAAGCAGGAGATGCGCGCGCAGCCTATGCACGATCTCCTGCAGTAGCCGGCCCCAGGACTTGATGCCAGTTGGCGTTAGGTGGTCCTGGGGCTGCCGCCGCGTTCACGCCCATTGGCATGACGCGGTCCTTAGGTAGTTAAGTTAGTGCATTATGCTCGCTGTACAACCTATTTTTTTCTTTTCTTTTTTTCTTAAAGCATGTTTGTCAAATTTTTTAAAAAATATTTCTAAAGTTATTATATTTGTGTGCTGCTTTTATTAATGTGTGCATACCATTGGTGTTTGTGTTTTGCGATCGGTACCTTCGCAAAACAGTTGGGTGTTGGGCTTCCCACGACTCTAAGTTTCTTTTAGCAGAGGTTGCAGATGGCATTGCTGGTATCAGATGCATACAAACAAAAAAAATGCCACACTGGTGAGCTTTGGAATGTTGGCATTCGGGTGTTGGCAACAGCAGGCCTTGAAGGGCGTGTTGGCTGGATGCCCGCAAGTGTATCACTAAATGCATCATGTGTGAATAACTCCTCTGACATATCAAGTGGGGTAGCTGTGGTAGTGGTGGAGGTAAGTTGTTGTGGGGTACGAGAAGCAGAGCAGGAGGAGGACAGTGCTTCAAGGAGGTTCTGTGCAGACGCTGTATAAGATATGGGGCTTACTTCACAAAAGCGTGATAATCCTTATCATGCCTGCGCTATGCATTGCACGCGGTTGACTGCGCACAGAGGTATACGCGCGCTATGACAAAGGTTGCCGCATGTTAACGTTCGCATGCAGCACAAACCTGCACTTTAGCACGCGCACGCGACCGTTAACGCGTGACAACCTTTGTCATAGCGCGCATAGTGCGGGCGTGATAAGGATTATCATGCTGTTGTGAATCATGCCCATGGTGTGCTGTGTAAGCCAGTGAACCACGTCCTCAGAATTTTGGGGGTTGAGGGTACGTGCTGTCTGAGCACTGTGCATTCTTCCAGGGCCACAGGAAATCACAGCAGCATCACCTCGAGGACACTTGAGGTGGCCTATCTCTGCCTGTAATTTTTTGGGAGTACTGTGCCTGCAACAAGTAAAAAGTAATGCAGTGGAGGTGCCTGCAACTGAATATGGCAACAACAATAGCAGTAGTGTACATGGCTCTGGTTGTCAGTGGGCTGTGTAGTGTCACACACAGAGATATGCAACAGTTCAAACACAATACAATGATAATCACAGATGCCCTGGAGCAGTAGTGGAAAAAATGTGCTTGTGCTTTTATGTGGCACACAATTCAATATCAATGTAAGTGGGCACAGGTGTGGCTCAGTGCCAGTGTGCTCTGTCTATGCAGACACAATTTAGTGATAATAACAGAGGCCCTGGAGCACTAGTGGTAAAACTTGTTTTAGGAGGGAGGGGGAGAGGTAACTCAGGTGAGCAGAGAGGAGTCAGGGAGAGGGGAGGAGCATTCAGGCTGAAACTGGTGTCCGGGAGAGCTGAGGGTGAGTATAAATTAATAAGGATGGGCGCCCATTATTGTTAACACTCTCTGCCTGCCTGCACACACTTTTCTGGCCCTCAGTCGCCCCAAGCAGAGCTGAATTTCTGGCGCCCTAGGCCATGGCCTATGTGGCTTTGCCAGAAATCCGGCCCTGCCAAGCAGAAAAATTTAAAACAAATTAAATTCTTGGATGTATAAAACAGGAAATAAAATACCAAGATGCTAGTATTAGAGTTGAGCTGAAATTTTCGTAATTTCGCATTACTAAAATTACGTATGCGAAATTTGCGATTATGATGCGAAATTACAGTAGCGTAATTGCCATTAAAATCATAATTGAAAATACCGAAAGCGTAATTTTCAACGCGTAATTTCGCGTTTCGTTCATGCCGTAATTTCGCATTAAACGCTACCGTAATTTCGCGTTAAACCGTAACGCTCCGTATAATATAAAAAAGCCGCCGACTTTAAGGGTTAATAGCAAAGCCCCCTTAAATGCTAAGAGCCTCAAATTTGGAGAATATATTAAGGAAATCAGGAGGAATAAGAGGAAACATTTTTTTTTCAAAAAGACCTTATAGTTTTTGAGAAAATCGATGTTAAAGTTTCAAAGGAAAAATGTAAACATTTAAAAACCCGCCGACTTTAACGGTTAATAGCAAAGCCTGCTTAAAGTTTAGGAACACCAAATTCCCAGGGTATATTAAGGGGATCAGTGGGAATAAGAGGAAAAATTTTTTTTTCAAAAAGACCTTATAGTTTTTGAGAAAATCGATTTTAAGTTTCAAGGGCGAAAATGTCTTTTAAATGCAGAAAATGTCAGTTTTTTTTGCACAGGTAACAATAGTGTATTATTTTCATAGATTCCCCCAAGTGGGAAGAGTTTTACTTACTTACTTCGTTCTGAGTGTGGGAAATATTAAAAAAAAACGACGTGGGGTCCCCCCTCCCAGACCTCTTTAACCCCTTGTCCCCCATGCAGGCTGGGATAGCCAGAATGCGGAGCACCGGCCGCGTGGGGCTCCGCACCCTGACTATACCAGCCCGCATGGTCCATGGATTGGGGGGTCTCGGAAGGGGAGGGGCAGCCAAGCTTTCCCCTCCCCCTCCGAGCCCTTGTCCAATCCAAGGACAAGGGGCTCTTCTCCACCTCCGATGGGCGGTGGAGGTGGAGGCCGCGATTTCCTGGGGGGGAGGTTCATGGTGGAATCTGGGAGTCCCCTTTAAAAAGGGGTCCCCCAGATGCCCACCCCCCCCTCCCAGGAGAAATGAGTATAGAGGTACATTGTAACTGATAGAACATTTCCGAGGCTATTTCGAGGGATCATTTATTTAAAGGGACAGGTAAGTATTAATGGTTAATTAAGAATATTAAAGGACTTTTTTCGTGGTTATGTTTTTTGTTCAATTAAAATACTTTTTCTAAGTGTTTGTGTGTTTATTTACTTTTAACTCTTAAAGGAAATGGGTAAGGGGTACAAGTACCTCTATACTCATTTCTCCTGGGAGGGGGGGTGGGCATCTGGGGGACCCCTTTTTAAAGGGGACTCCCAGATTCCACCATGAACCTCCCCCCCAGGAAATCGCGGCCTCCACCTCCACCGCCCATCGGAGGTGGAGAAGAGCCCCTTGTCCTTGGATTGGACAAGGGCTCGGAGGGGGAGGGGAAAGCTTGGCTGCCCCTCCCCTTCCGAGACCCCCCAATCCATGGACCATGCGGGCTGGTATAGTCAGGGTGCGGAGCCCCACGCGGCCGGTGCTCCGCATTCTGGCTATCCCAGCCTGCATGGGGGACAAGGGGTTAAAGAGGTCTGGGAGGGGGGGACCTCACGTCGTTTTTTTTTAATATTTCCCACACTCAGAACGAAGTAAGTAAAACTCTTCCCACTTGGGGGAATCTATGAAAATAATACACTATTGTTACCTGTGCAAAAAAAACTGACATTTTCTGCATTTAAAAGACGCTTTCGCCCTTGAAACTTAAAAATCGATTTTCTCAAAAACTATAAGGTCTTTTTGAAAAAAAAAATTTCCTCTTATTCCCACTGATCCCCTTAATATACCCTGGGAATTTGGTGTTCCTAAACTTTAAGCAGGATTTGCTATTAACCGTTAAAGTCGGGGGGTTTTTAAATGTTTACATTTTTCCTTTGAAACTTTAACATCGATTTTCTCAAAAACTATAAGGTCTTTTTGAAAAAAAAAATTTCCCTCTTATTTCTCCTGATCTCCTTAATATATTCTCCAATTTTGAGGCTCTTAGCATTTAAGGGGGCTTTGCTATTAACCCTTAAAGTCGGCGGCTACCTAACATTGATACATGCGTCAACTTTTCCGCTTCGGGAGCATGACCATACGCATTAATTTCGTAATGCCCATTGCAATGCGAAAATTACGCAAAAATTACGCTTACGCGAAATTTCGCGAAATCCTTCTTCATTACGATTATGTACTTACGGCCATAAACGTAATTACACTAATTACGCAAAATTTCGCGAAATCGTAATTACTCCATTACGCTCATCTCTAGCTAGTATACTACTCCCTCTGTATAAATAACGTATGAGGCCACACCTGAAGTATAGGTCTTACCCTAAAAAGCCCTGCAGCGCGCGCAGCGCGTTGCGCAGAAAAATGGACATGGTCATGCAACAGAATGTGGGCGTGGTCATAGGTGGGGTCAAATATTCATGACCCTAGCAGTGGTGTAAAAGGTCTGCCGGGGGAAGTTTGAGCTCTGCCGTAGTGTATCCCCCAAAAATAGATGCAATCTGACAGCATTTCACCAAAATTACATGTAATCTGGCAAAGGTTCCTCCAAAATACAGATAATATGGCAGTGGTTCCCCCAAAATAGACATAATCTGGCAGCAGCAGTTCCCCCAACATACACATAATCAGGAAGTAGTTCCCCAAAATACGTGTAACCTGGCAGCAAATCACCCAAAATACACGTATCACCCAAAATACATCTAATCTGGTAGCAGTGGTCCCCCAACATACACAATCTGGCAGCGGTTCCCCAAAATACACCTAATCTGGCAGCAGCATTTTCCCCAAAAATACAGATCTGACAGCAGTTCCCCCAAAATAGGTACCCCCCAGTATAGCTAGCCAGGTCTATAGGCGTCCCCAGTATAAGTAGCCATGTTTATGGTTGTCCCCAGAATAGGTAGCCAGGTATATAGATGTCCCCAGAATAGGTAGCCCGGTGTATAGATGTCCCCAGAATAGGTAGCCGGGTGTATAGATGTCCTCAGAATAGGTGGCCAGGTGTATAGATATTCCCAGAATAGGTGGCCAGGTGTATAGATGTCCCCAGAATAGGTAGCCAAGTCTATAGGTGCCCCCAGTATAGCCAGGTCTATAGGTGTCTCCAGTATATGTAACCAGGTCTATAGGTGTCCATAAAATAGTTAGCCAGGTCTATAGGTGTGCTGAGAATAGTTAGCCAGGTCTATAGGTGCCCCAAGTATATGTAGCCAGGTGTATAGGTGTCCCCAGTATAGCCAGCTGTATAGGTGTCCCCAGTATAGCCAGGTCTATAGGTGTGCCGAGAATAGTTAGCCAGGTCTATAGGTGTCCCCAGTATATGTAGCCAGGTGTATAGGTGTCCCCAGTATATGTAGCCAGGTGTATAGGTGTCCCCAGTATATGTAGCTAGGTCTATAGGTGTCCCCAGTATATGTAACCAGGTCTACAGTATAGGTGTCCCCAGAATAGTTAGCCAGGTCTATAGGTGTGTCGATAATAGTTAGCTTGGTCTATAGGTGCCCCCAGTATATGTAGCCAGGTGTATAGGTGTCCCCAGTATATGTAGCCAGGTGAATAGGTGTGCCCAGTATATGTAGCCAGGTGTATAGGTGTCCCCAGTATATGTAGCCAGGTGTATAGGTGTCCCCAGTATATGTAGCCAGGTGTCCCCAGAAGGAGGTGTGGCAGCGCAGTCCTCCCGCTTCCCTCACCTTGGGGCTCCCCCTCCCTCGCTCTCCCCTCCAGAATAAAACATTTGCGGGCGGCTGGCAGTGGACATCAGGGGACGAGGACCTAGACCAGAGTAGCGGCACACAGAACTTCTTCCGGTGCTTGGAATGAGGAAGAGGTAAGTCCACTCCCCGCCCGCAAATGTTTAGTTCTGGAGGGGAGAGCGAGGGAATGGGAGCCCCAAGATGAGGGAAGGGGGGGAGACGTCCCCCTTCCCTACCACTGTGCCCATCACTCCCCCTTAACTGCGCTGTCTCCACTCCACATGCTAGGGTGGACGACGTCCACTCTCCAAAAAAAGTAGGTGGACATCGTCCACCCGCATTCACACAGGACTCGACCCCTGGTGCTAACCAGTTATGTTAAATCGAAGATGAAAAAATATCTCCTAGGAGAAAACTCATTAGGAAAAGTGAACTGCATATGGGCCCAGATATTACTTACCAGCACATATTTATATAAACTCAGTAACTGTGCTATCTGTAGAGTTGTAGCAGATTGGAGATCCCCGATAAACCCAGCCACTATTCCATGTCCCATACAGGAGTAATTAGGAGCCGTCATCTTGTGTCCAGACAGGATCTGCAGAACATCTTTTATAGCCTTATTCACACTTCCACAGGAATCATACACATGATATCCCAGAGTCATATTGGGCAGAATATCCGGGTTCCTGTTTATCTCATCAATGGCAAATTTAAACGCAAGAAGATTCCTGTATTCTCTCCTACTGACTCTGTAAAATATTACACTGTCACTCTATTTACACACATGTAAAGTATACAGTATAAACAAAAAGGAAGGAGAGTGCATATTTTGTAATCATAAGTTATACTATAAATTATATGCATCTGTAAAATATGTCCTCAAAGTATCCTGAAAAAGAAAAATGTAACATTTGAAGACTACATCGGGTCATCTTTTTCAAGCATTGCATTGTGCCTTGATAAAGAGACCTAGGGCCTGATTCACAAAGCGGTGCTAACAGTTAGCACGCTGGTGAAAAGCCCTTTGTCACGCCTAAACTCAGTTTAGGCATGATAAGCTTAGATGTGATAAGTTTAGGTGTGATAAGTTTAGGTGTGATAAGTTTAGGTGTGATAAGTTTAGGCGTGATAAGTTAAGCACCAACCGCGTTAGCACCGCAGTGCACAGCTGATCAAAAGTTTTGCGCTAGCAAAGTCTGGTGCACTTCGCATAGAGTTTAATGACGCTGCTTTGCGTGCGGGACTTTGTGCGCAATCTAAACTTATCTAAACTTATCATGCCTAAACTTATCATGCCTAAACTTATCACACCTAAACTTATCACACCTAAACTTATCATGCCTAAACTTAGTTTAGGCGTGATAAAGGGCTTTTCACCAGCATGCTGTTAGCACCGCTTTGTGAATCAGGCCGATAAGTTTAAGCACCAACTGGGGTAGCACCGCAGTGCACAACTGATCAAAAGTTTTGCGCTAGCAAAGTCTGGTGCACTTCGCATAGAGTTTAATGACGCTGCTTTGCATGCGGGACTTTGCGTGCAATCTAAACTTATCTAAACTTAGCATGCCTAAACTTATCATGCCTAAACTTATCACACCTAAACTTATCACGCCTAAACTTATTATGCCTAAACTGGCTTTTCACCAGCGTGGTGCAATGGTTATCACGCCTAAAGTCTCTAACTGGGTTAGCACCGCTTTGGGAATCGAGCCCCCTAGTGTGGTCTTGAAATGGTGACTTCATGTTTTGTTTTTTTGTTGAAATTGCAAATAAAGTTTACAAGGAAGTGCCAGCTATCATTTGATTTGTACAGAGTTGGAGGTGTTATTCCTATTTTTTTTTTGTCTGGGCGCTCCTGCACATGTACTGGATACATCGTAACAGAGGTGCCAGAGTAGAATAAAAATATGAATAACTGTTTAGAAAGGGAGGTAGTGGTAGACTTACCGCCCCACAGTAGACTCAGATAGCTGGTATCAGCTAAAAATTTTTAATTATGCACTCCAATAAAAATGCAATGTGTTTCACGGGCGTTTGCCTGCTTCATCAGGCACTATGAAGGAGCAACTTATCCGAAGCTCATAGCTAGTATGTCGCCTTTTAACAGTTAAAGTAATGTTATAAATGTCCTCACAGAAATATATAATTGTGATTCAAATAAATATTTTTTTGGGAGATACACATGGAAACCTGGCCTTTCACTGGTATACTAAACACTGGGTAGCATGGAGGCATAGTGGTTAGTGCTCTTGCCTTGCAACGCTGGGACCCCGGTTCGAATTGCCACCAGGACAACATTTGCAAGAAGTTTGTATGTTCTCACCGTGTCTGTGTGGGTTTTACTCCGGGTACTCTGGTTTCCTTCCACGTCCCAAAAAATTACAGATAAATTAATTGGCTTCCTTCTAAAAAAAAAAAATGGTCCTAGACTATGATACATAAACTACACAACACATACATAGACATATGACTATGGTAGGGATTAGATTGTGAGTTCCTCTGAGGGACAGTTAAAGGACAAGGCAATATATACTGTACAGTGCTTTAGAAGATGTCGGCGCTATATAAATAATAATACTGATTTACCAGCAGTCCTGCACACACAATTGTATATATATTTTTTTTGTTTGTTTTTTTGTGGGATCAGTGCAACCATTTAACAGATACAAACAAATGTAACAGATACAGAAAAAAAAAAGTTTCCCAAAAGAAAAAAAGTTTAACACACTGAAGTTCAAATGTTAATTATTTCATTGTCTCAGATTCAGATTTTTTACACCATCCAATTTTTGATCTAAATTAAAAAAGCGCTGCATGCTGCTACGTTCTTTAATCGGAATCAAAAGTCAGATCATATAAAAAAAATCGGAATCGAATGTACTGTGCTACAGGCCTCAATTCACTTGTTCACCTGCGAAATAATTTTTCAACTTCTGTTTAAAATAACTTTAAAGCATTATGCAAATAAAACATGTACCAAAAAGTAAGTTAAAAAATAATATCAGCAGGGAAACATCACGGGTACCGATTCTGAGTACTTTCTTGCTTACCGCATCACCACAACTTGGTCTTTTTTGCCCAATCACAGAACTCACAAGCACTGGACAAATTAGAAACTGTGAGTCAACTCAGAAGTATTTGTCGAATGAGCCTTGTTCACATTACGTTCCGGCTGCGTGTCCGTCCGTGTTGGCCTTTTTTTAAAGAGAACCCGAGGTGGGTTTGAAGAATGTTATCTGCATACAGAGGCTGGATCTGCCTATACAGCCCAGCCTCTGTTGCTATCCCAAACCCCCCTAAGGTCCCCCTGCACTCTGCAATCCCTCATAAATCACAGCCACGCTGCTGACAAACAGCTTGTCAGAGCTGGCTGTGTTTATCTCTATAGTGTCAGTCTGCTGCTCTCCCCGCCTCCTGCAGAACTCCGGTCCCCGCCTGCATCCCTTCCCTCCCTGCTGATTGGAGGGAAGGGACGGGGGCAGGGACCGGAGCTATGCAGGAGGCGAGGGAGCAGCTGAGACTGACACTACAGATGTAAACACAGCCTAACAGCATGGCTGTGATTTATGAGGGATTGCAGAGTGCAGGGGGACCTTAGGGGGGTTTGGGATAGCAACAGAGGCTGGGCTGTATAGGCAGATCCAGCCTCTGTATGCAGATAACATTCTTTAAACACACCTCGGGTTCTCTTTAAGCATTTTTTTTTTGGGGGGGGGGGGGGTTCTGTGCGGTGGCTGTTTTTGCTAAAGTGAATGGATACCAGTTTATAAAAGTTAATTTTAATAGATGACCTGTCAGATTTTTATTTTTGTCTTCTAATGTGCCTAATTACCCTTTTTCTTGCTGCCTAATTGCGCATAAATCATCTTTTATTCTCCTTGACTGTTTCGAATAAGTGATGGGTTAGGAGGAGGCAGAGCTTCTTTCCCTTGCTCTGTCACTCCTCTGACATGTCCGTGGTTCTCCACCCCGTTCCCCGCCCCTCCTGTCCGCATTCGCATGAATGCGCGGCTCTGTGGTCTCCCTCACAGAGCGCGCACGTCTTCACGTCACTGCAGATGGCCATTCCATTCTTCACACACTGCTGTGTCACGTGCATGCTCGTGCTCTCCAGTACACACTCGCACACGTGCACACGGCTGCGCTGCACACTTCTCTGCTCTCGCAGAGACAATTCTCATGCTAATACAAGCGCTATGTGGAATACAGGAAAAGGCTGCTGACCCGGACGATAAAGAAAAGGTCAGCAGCCATCTTGGAAAACGGGGGAAAGGATTATGGGGCTGATAACCAGACACAGGGGCCAGGGAGCGGCGAAAATAATGGTAAGGCACTATGGGCTTGATTCACAAAAGAGTGCTAACTGTTAGCACGGGTGTTTTCACGCGAATTTTCGCATTGCGCGCGATTGCGAATTTTCACGCGAAAACGCCTGTGCTAACAGTTAGCACTCTTTTGTGAATCAAGTTTTTAATTTACAACAAAATAATGGCTTCATTTAAAAACAACAAAAAAAAAAAACGGGTTCCCATTAGCTTTAAGCGCTTTTCTAACCCCTTTGCAGAGCAATTGCGTTTTTTCACTTCCTGACATCAGTCAGGAAGTGAACTCTTTGATCCGGAAAAGAATAAATACAATGTATTTATTCTTAAACATGCTCACGCAATCTCTGCACAAAGCAATTTTGTGAGCGTTTGCGTTTTCCTATACCTTCCATTGAGGCAAAATCGCCTCAAAAATGGCCCAGGCACCACTTTTCTGAGCAGATCGGAGACAAACCACTCAGATGTGAACTGTCTCGTAGGGAATCATTGCACAAGCGCTTTCAGGGTGATTTTGAAAATCGCCAGCACTTAAAAAATGGCAAAAACACCCCCTAGTGTGAATGATCCCTCAGAGAATGCAAAAAAATGACCAACAAAAGGACAACTCAGAAATCAGAACTCGAAAATCATAAAACAGAAATCGGAAATCCACAGAGTCAGTCATCTGCACTGGCAGAAATGGGAATTTCTGCAGAATCGGAAATCAGCATTTCCAACCAGCCCTACTGAAAAGTTATTTTAAACAGAAGAAATCTTAGCAGCAAAAAGTAAACTTTATCAGGCCCAAAATGTTTT